>NC_045596.1:3102500-3402500 GCF_009762305.2 Zalophus californianus
TGTGCTTCGATACTAGATTTTTGGGTGCTTTGCGGTGACTGAACTCAGTCACGGGAGTAATGCCAAGGCCATCCGAACAACTGCTCACTACGACCCCACCACCGAGGTAGGTATTACGTTCCCGTCGGTCTCGGGGCTTCGAGCATGCGTGATGTGGGGTTCCTACACTCAGAAATCTGTCCTTGTACACGTGTGCTTCTCATGCACACTGAGATCGTCACCCTGCCAAGTGGTAGCTTGGGACATAGAGGGTTTATTTGTTCACCAGGCAGCCTGTTGGTGTTGGGTTCGTAAATGTTCAAGCTGCCCACGCTTTCTAAAATGAACAACGTGAAGAAGGTTCTCCTTGACCCTGGTCCCTTTCTAGCTGCCTGCTCCCCATCTGTGGCCAGGCTCTGCCGGCCGGGGGCCTGCCCTGTCCACTCCTGCCCCTGCTTCTGGCCCCTCGGACCACGTGGCTGGTGAGCACCGTTGGCCGCTGCCTTGTGCGTTCCACCAGCACATCCGTGGCGCGGGTGTTGTTCTCAGCACCGGGCACTCAGGGGCTGTGACCTTGCTCTCGAGGAGCAGACGCTCTGGGCTCTAGTCGGGGGAGTCAGATGTCAGCTAATGGAGTCATGAGTTATGGGGTGGTCGGTGCTGTGGAGGGAAGCGAGGGCAGGGAGGGATGGGGCGCACGGGTCAGGCAGCCTCCTCTCTCCGTGACCTCTGTGCCCTGCCGTCCCTGTTGCTGGGGTCAGTCTCCTCTGCTTCTCTGAGGACAGCGCCCTCTGCTGCTCGTTACACGCTGGTCTGGTGATTCAGGACCCCTCCGCCTTCCCCATGCTGGTAGCAGAAAGCGTAACAGAAAGTGAAGCCCTGTGCTCATGTATTTGCTCATCACTCATTTGTTCTCCAACAGCGCGGGCTGAGTGTGCACTGGGCACCTGCGTGCTGCCTGCCAGGAGTGCACAGGGCCACAGCCCTGAGGGGAGCTGCCGGCGGGGCAGAGCGGGGCCGGGGGAGAGGTGGTTGCCGCCCAGCGTGACAGCCGTCCACAGCAGAGTAGGGCGGAGAGAGTGCTGCTCAGCCACGGCCCCCTTTGGCTTTCCAGCCACCAGATACCTTTCTCTGAACCCAGGTTTTTCTGGCCTGGCCTCGTCTCTTTGCTCTGCACTCTGGTGCCATGGGCCCTCCATGCTAGGCGGGGAGGCAGGGTGAAGCCTGGGTGTCCACGGGGCAGCCCAGTTCTGACCCACTGCCTGTTGGCATCTGCACCTAAGTGAAGATCAGAGCATGACGTCAGCTGCTGGGATCAGGAGCCCGGGGCCCCCTGTGGGCTGCTGGTTAGGCGCCCATGTTGACAACAGGTGTTTGTTGACCACCTGGTATGTGCCAGGCACTGCTTTAAGGGACAGGGCACCTAGCAGTGAGCACAACAGATTAGTCTGTGCTCTGGCGGTCGCCTGTGCTGGAGGGGAGACACAGACGGGCGGCAGCAAGGAGATTTGGGTGTGCCAGGGACCGTGGAGACATGGACGGGGTGGGGCGGTGTGCCATGACCCGAGCAGTGGCTGGGTGAGGGACAGTGACAGGTGGTGGCCCCATGGAGAGGTGAGCCAAAGGCAGGACCGGCAGGCCTACCCCTGCCCTCACTTTTCTTTAGTGGGGTCTCGGCATCTGGAAGGTAGTCCCTGGGGCACTCAGAGTTGATAACCCAGTACACACTGCCGGCCTGTGCAGGGACATTCCCCGTGTGCTCGTCTCAGCTTCCCACCCACAGGGAGAAGGAAACCTGCCTAGCATTTGCCCTCAGTGGCCTGCAGGTTACACGGATGACTCACTGTCAGATGCTGGCTCTGCCCAGCTACCCAGCCCTCCCTCCCAACCCTGGGATAGCTCCCATCCTTCCCCTACCCCGCCTTACTCCCAGCCCAGCCCCCAGCCCGGTCCCCCATTGCTCCTCAGCTCGTCTCCTGCCTCACTGAGCACCCGGCGAGCCTCCCAGCACCTCCCTTGATTCGTGGGCTTGTTCACTCCGACGTTTCCAGGGTCCGCCTTGTGCTCCTGGGCACGTGGCCCTCGTGGAGCTCGTAGGTGGGGGACACCATGGAAGGAGAAACAGTACATTGTTGGTTAGCGCCCATGAGGGGAGAGGGAGGAACCCAGCAGAGGAGGGGCTCCGCTTAAAGGCTGTGGCCAGGGAAGGCGCCCCGAGGGGTGAGGCCTCGCAGTAAGCACCACCGGGGCGCTGGCCGGCTGCTGGAATGTTGGGTGTATATTTTATCATCTGACTCAAGTCCTCACTTTCCACAGATGTGTCCTCATTAAGTCATGGGGCCCAGGGATATGCTGTGTTTAAAAACAGGGCTCCCTGCGCCAGACGGGAGCTAAAACGTTCAGGTACTTCTATTCTTCCTCAGGGATTTTGAATAGAACGTCGAATCTATGAAAAAGGGAAAGGAGTTCTGCGTGTGTTTTAGTTGTTAATTATAACTTTGATTATAACTTTATTATTATTATTTTTTTGCGCAGGAATTCATCATACACTCTCCTGACTTCGAAGCTGCCAAATTCTGGGTTGGCAACATGGGCAAGACAGCTACTCACGCCGTGGTGTTCGCTCAGCTGTACACGCCGGGGGGGCAATGCCACGGCCTGCACTCCTTCGTGGTGCAGGTGAGTGGCTCCTGGCCGGGCGGCTTCAGCGACGGACGCGCAGCATCGTCCAGAAGCGCCTTCATGGCTGCTGGGGGCAGGGGCGCTCCTAGCTTCTAGTGAGCGCAGACCAAAGGAAAGGAGAACCCCCTGGCATGCACAGGACAGCCCACCCGCCCCCGAGAGGGGAAGATCCAGCCCCCAGTGTCAGGGGTGCTGGGGTCGATCAACCCGGTCTAGACCTGGGGTCACCCGAGGGAGAGGCTTTCCATCCCTCTGGTGACCATGTCACCATGTTTTCAGCCGCTCATCACAAACCTGGGCTTCCCAGCCCCACCGTCCTGTGGTTCTGCCTGGCAGGTATGAGGTGGGTTCCGGTGCTGACGTGAAGTCCGACTCGGGGGCCTTGATGTAGCCTGTTCCCGGGTCACAAGCAGGAAGCTACCACCAAGGGGTGCCCGGGGCTGACGGCCAGGCCAGGGCTCCCGGCCTCCCTGGTGGGGCCCGTTTCCTGACTGCTCAGGGCTGCTGCAGTTTCCTTGAACCCCAAGCTTCCGGAAGCTTGCCCAGGGCCTTTCTGCCTTGGCCGACTGGAATGGGAGCCCTGCTTCCCCCCAACCCTGACCCATTCCGGCATTTCTGTTAGGATATTTCTGGTGAGGGGCTCTCATGAGAGAAGAAAGTCAGTCACATCTTTTTTTTTTTTTTCCTAATTGAGGTGAAATTCATATAACATACAATGAACCATTTTGAAGTGAACAGTTCAGTGGCATTTGGTGCTTTCCTAGTGCTGTCTCTAGTTCACAAACATTCTCATGTCCAGGAGAACACCCCGTACCCACGCTTGCTCCCGACTCCCCTCCCCAGCCCCTGGCAACTGCTAATCTGCTCTCTGTGGGCTTGCCTGCTGGATATCTCACGTGGAAGGAATCCTACAGCATGACCTTTCCTGTCTCGCTACGTTCACGTACTATGGTTTTGAAGTCCACCCATACTATAGCAGGTGCCGGAATTTCCTTACTTTTTAAGGCTGAATAATCCATTGTATGGATTGGACCACAATGTGTGTATCCACTTGCCTCCTGATGGACGTTCAGGTGGTTTTCACCTTTTGGCTGCCATGAACAGTGCTGTGAGCGCTCACGAGCAGGGTCTGTTTGAGCCCCTGTTTCCGTTCTCCTGGGTAGATGCCCAGGAGTGGACTTGCTGAGTCCTATGGTGATGCGGTGCTTAACTTTTTGAAGAATCGCCATACTGCTTTCCACACCTCCCACCAATTTGTATTCCCATCTGCGGTGTATGAGGGTCCCAGGTTCTTTAGACCCTCCCTGATACATAGTTTCCTTTTTGTTAAATAAGCACACTGGTGGGCACGAGTTGGTATTTGTTGTGGTTTTAATTTGCATTTTCGTAATGACCTATGACGTTGAGCTTCTCTTCGTGTGCCAGTTGGCCGCTCGCGTATTTTCTTTGGAGAAATGTTTGCTCCAATCCTTTGCCCTGTGGAACTACGCTAAGGCCCACCCCCCACCCCCCACCCAAGGGAAAGGCAAAGGCTGTTTGCCCAGAGCTGGCTGAAGCAGGGAGGCGGCCACCATCCCTCGGGAGGCTGGGGCAGTCCTGAGCCTGGTCAGGGGATCGGGCTGGGCTTTGTCAGGTTGGTCCTAAGCTGGTTAGCGGGACAGAAACAAGGGACGCTGTCAGTCACTGAGCGAGCCCTGGCCCGTTGCCACCGGGAGCTTGCTTGCCTTCCTGCACTGCTTGCTGTGGGCTGTGGCTCACGGTCCTCCCGTCGCTTGGCCAGGCTGTCGTCCATCAGTGCCTCTCTGTCCAGCTCTGAATTGGGGTGGTTTGTCTTCTTACTGTTGAGTTCTGAGAGCTCTTCACGTGTCCCGGAGACTCAACCTTCATCCGATAGATGATTTTTCTCTCATTCCATAGGTTGTCTTTCTATTTTCTGGTTTGTGCCCTTCGAGGCACGAAGGGTTTTAATTTCAGTGAAGTCTGGTTGGTCCCTTTCCCCCTTGTTGCTCATGTCCATATCTTCAGTTCACATTTGAGCCACTGAAGCCCAGATGCCACTTTTCATTACCTCCGGCCGCCATGCACTGCCTCTGTGAGTACAGGCTTGTACCTGAAGTGAACTTCTTGTGGAGACTGGGCTAGCATTCACTTTGTTCAGAGTTTCCGGCCCTTTAGTCGAGAGATCCGTGGTGTTTCACTCTCTGGCAGGACCGTGTCGCCCCTCCATCCAGCAGGACATTTCTGCGTGCCTAATGTACGCCAAGCAAGGGCTTGTGGGTGGCGTGCGTGCCCGTCCTCATCAAGGAAGAGAGCATGGAACAAGGACTCACCAGGCTAGTCAGAGGTGTGATGCATGCCACGGGTCGTAGCCGATCCGGTGGAGGGCTGTGATTTTTCACAGGTTTGTTTGCTCAGGTCAGGTTGGCAGACCTCACAAATTGTAAATGGACACGGTCACATTTATTTGTGATAAGTATGACGTTAACTAGTTCCACTCTGGGCATTGGTCTGCTCCCTTTCCTTGACTGGGAGGTTAGTGTGGGATTTGTGGCAACTGCATGGTCATCGATTTCCATGTGAACTGGGACTTGCCCCCACACTGTTCTTCTCTGCGATTCCTCGAAAAGCACCAACCTGTTTTCTTTTTTTTTTTAAGATTTTATTTATTTATTTATTTGAGAGAGAGAATGAGAGAGAGAGAGAGAGAGGGCATGAGAGGGGGGAGGGTCAGAGGGAGAAGCAGACTCCCCGCTGAGCAGGGAGCCCGATGCGGGACTCGATCCTGGGACTCCGGGATCATGACCTGAGCCAAAGGCAGACGTTTAAATGAGCCACCCAGGCACCCAACCAACTTGTTTTCTTTCAGTGCGTCTTCTCTCCACGTGCACTTCCTTTCCACCTTTGTTTTTTTTTTTTTTAATTTCAAAACGTTATGAAAAGTTAGCATCCAAATCTTCACCAGGGCTTACTGAAAGATGAGGAAGGGGAAAAGAGCTTTTATGTTTGGACCTCAGTCTGTTTTTATCTGAAATACCATTATCGTGACATTCAGTCGAATCAGATGGTTGTTCCACCAAAATAAACGAAAGCAAGCAATTCTGCAAATAGCTAAACTCCCAATAGCACAAACTCACTGTTTCCTTAAAGCAGAGTTTCTTGCCCTGTGCCATGGACCTTTGAGCTGGGTGAGCCTCTTGTGGGGCCGAGCCGTGTGCGGTAGGCATGCTCCACCCATGTGCCCATGGTGCCCTCCAGTACAGACAGCCAGAGGGTCTCAGACGGGACACCCGGCCCCGGCGGCGAGGGGCAGTATGGGCTCACACCTGGTTGGGAGTCGCTACCATACCCTGGTGTTCTCGGGTGCAGCCCCCTGTCCGTGGCGTAGCGCTCCCACGGCGAGGAACCATCCACTAGCTACATCTGTAGTGTCTCGGAAAGTATATTCATGGAAACCCGCTTTGGGGGCAGAGATCTACAGGACTAATCTCAGGCTCTGTCTCCTCCCACGTGCATGCGCCCCGGTCCGGCGGCAGCCTGGCGTGTAAATCCGAAGGTAACATCGCTGCTGGCCTCAAGGCTGCAGTACTCCCCCACCCCCATGCTAGCCACCCGGCGCTGCCGCAGCGGCCCAGCACCTCAGAGCTGGAGGCCGGGCATCTGACGCCAGTGTGGGCAGCCCCCAGCCCCCACCTTGCGCCCCCGGGCTCCAGGGGACAGTCCAGCCCCTGGTGGCCGCCAAGTCACTGGGCCTGTGGCCGCATCTTCTCTGTCTCTTGTAGGACACTTGTCATTGGATTTGGGGCCCACCTGGGTCATTTGGGAGGACCTCATCTCCAGATCCTTCGCTTAATTACAGTTGCGAAGACCCTAGCTCCAAATAAGGTCACGTTTTTGAAGGACAGTTTCCCCCCACAGATACAGGAAGGGTGCCGGGGGCTCAGTCACTGAGGGTTTTTAACACATTCGTTTTAATTTCTGTGAAGTCCTAATGGTTGCCGTTCATTGTTTCCTGTGCGTTGTGCAGATTCGGAACCCCAAGACCCTTCTTCCCATGCCAGGGGTGATGGTTGGCGACATCGGGAAGAAGCTAGGGCTGAATGGTGTGGACAACGGGTGAGTGTATGCCCTGACCTCGTGGTCACAGTGTTTTCTGTGGGGTCGTCACACACTCTGCATCACACCCCTGTGTCATAAACACACCCCATGTCACACACACCTGTGTCACACACAACCCATCTCACACCGTGTCACACATACCCCACATCACACACACTTGTGTGACACACACACCCCTTGTCACAACCCCGTGTCACCCACCCCTGTGTCACCCTCCCTGTGTCTCACGTACATTGTTTCACACATGCCATGTTACCCAAACACATCATGTCACACACCGTGTCTCACACATACCATGTCACACATATACATTGTGTCACACACACCCTGCGTCACACACACACCCACTGGCCTGGCCACCATCTGACTGTTTCTGGAACAGCTTTTGTGGTCTGCGTGTGCTCAAAAGAGGTATGTGAAGTTTTGCTCTCAGTTAAACTCGAGGGCATATTTTCACAAGTATAAATACATTCAGACTTGTTCTATCTCCGTGTGGCAAGAATGGGTGAAGATTTTCCATTCCTAAAAAAGGGCACTTTGAGTTTACAGAGTTGTGCTTGGAAAAGCATTCCTCAGCTTTCAAGTAATAAGCTGGAACACTCCAGGGGTGCTGGCACCCAGTCTGTTCTTAAAAAGTGGATATCTGAACTCATTGCCTGGGGGGGGGGGGCTCCATTGCGGCCAGTTGGAGCGGCCCCACGGAGGCCCAGGCGCAGCGGCCGCTCCTGGGCAGGGCCTCAGATGCTCCCAGCGGGGCCTGCAGAGGAGCTGGTCTATAGCTGACCTTTGTTTCATACTCAGGAGGGCGACCTGCAGAGGTTGGCTTCTTGCCTGGATGCTGGCAGGGGCCTGGCGGCCAGCCGAGCATTCCTCACCTGCAGATCCTCTAGATGCTTTCCAAGGAATTTGGGAGGGGCTACTCCAGCCCGCCTTGTGCCCGGCCCTGGGTCTCTGCTCTTCCCTGGGGGTCCTGGACAGTGCGCTGCATCTTTCCTCCAAGGCTGGCCTGGACCCAGGGTATGGTGAAGAGATCAGCGATACCCAGGGGCCAGTGTCTCACCTGCTCTCCACCCACTGCATGGCTCTTAGTAAGCATCTTCCAGGTGTCAGGCCCAACGGCCCCATTATAAAAGGGTCAATAAGATCTACAGAAACTGCCAAGGAGAAGGAGGTGGCTCAGTGAGAATGTGGACAGTAGGCCGTTGCCACAGAAAGGGGCCACCCTGTAGTGGCGCCGGGGGGCCACCCGTACCTGCTGCAGGCAGAGTGAGAGGAGAATCCTGATGGGCACCTGAGGAGGTGGCGGCGCTCTGAGGGCTGCCTGTGCAGGGATCACGGGAAAGCCGGGCCTGTTGAGCGTCATGGCAGGTGCCACGTGGCTGGAGGCAGGGAGGAGGGTGGGGCTGGGGGGCCGAAGGGACTTGTGCAGGTGTCACCATTCCAATCAGCAGTTTGGAAAGGCCCGTGCTACTATGCACAGGACGGGCTGAAGAGGTGGGTCTGCAAAGAGCCCAGGGGTGATTGTCGCAGTGAACCGGACCAGAGGAGGTGGGGGCTGAATGAACACGGATGGAGGGGAGGGGGAGTTCAGGACCCTCCTCGGGCAGAGCTGACACCCAGCTTTGATGGGGTGCTTGGCCCCATCTTGGGGGTAACTGCAATTCGAGCAGGAGCTGGTGTGAGCAAAGAGGGGTCCTCCCCTCTCGGGCTTGGTGATGCTGTGCTTTCAACCATGGCCTCCTGTGGGCTAGAAGAACATTCTGGATGACATTGAAAGTGCTCTTGGTAATCAGATAAGTTGCTATGGGAACTGTCAATATTCTAAGATGGTTTGGGGTTTTTGCTCAGTTTATGTAGCATCCATTCCTTTATATAATACCCTTGTCCCTTAGACTGTTGTGAAATAGGTTTTCCCAACCTGACAACCCTAACAAATATCTTCAATTGCTAATGCACAAGAGCTCTATAACGATGTGTGAGTGAGCCTCTAGTCTTCCTAGCTTTTCAAAAGAAACAAGTTTGTGTGCCTTTGGAGCATGCATACAATAACACTGTTCTTTTTTTGGACATGAGAGTTTTCAAACCTTAGTTTGCTAGTTTTTCACATCGTATTGTGGATCCTGGTACGAGACCAAAGGATGAGAACCAGGGATTCTGATCTTTAAAGAAATCAGTTTCCCCCTTTTCTGTTGACTCCCTGCCTTCGTCCCAGCGGCATAAGGTACCTGGCCCCGTGGTTACCAGTACACGGCCATTTGCTTCTGCACAGAGCCCCGCCACATGCGTGCCATGTTGTTTTCCTGAACCTACTTTTTAGATAGAAAAATGTGTCGAAATTTCCTGTCTCTGGTGTCTTCTTCCATTTTCTTTATTTGGAGGGGATTGTCGCCGTTTTAGCTTTCCTTTGCTTTTCTTTGACTGGGTTTCTTGGGGGAGAGGAGAGAAGCCCCAGGGCCAGAGCCCTGTTTAACGAGAAGTCCTGCTGTATCTGCACAGATTTGCCATGTTCCACAAGGTTCGAATTCCTCGCCAAGACCTCCTGAACCGGACTGGAGACGTCACCCCTGAGGGTACCTACGTCACCCCCTTTAAGGTACAGGTATCTCCAGCTGGGGAAGTTCGTGGTAGAAACTGCTGCACAGGACACTCCCTGGGCTTGCATGGAGACCCACCGCCTGTGCTGGGTTGGCCAGTGGCAGACCTTTCTTGGTTCAGGTGCCAGTGCCACCAGCAAGGAAGGTGGCGCTTGGGTCGGCTGCATCCTGGGCATGATGACAAGACGCTGGCCGACAACTGCCCATGGATGTCCACTCCTCTGCCCACCCCCAATTCTCCAGGGTTAGTTAGGGAGGCTGCCCCTTGCTGCTGCTGTTTCCCCCAAAGGGCTTAAGGATGTAGGTTGCATGGTGGACCATCCCAAATGGGAATGACAGTGTTCTCTGTCATCTGGGGCTTACCGCATCCCTAAATTCTTTTGAGGGGTAGACACACACGATGGCCATGGCCCGTGTTGGAGCAGGTCCTGAGCTCACAGCTGCGGTGGCCATGTCCCCAGGAGCACATGAGCCTCAGAGGACTCTGTCAGACGCCATGCACTGCCTGCCTGGAGCCGGAACAGCAGGGTTGCAAGCCAGCGTGCTGGAGACACTAGGGATGAGGAGAGAAGTCAGCAACATGGAGGGCCCGTGGAGCGCATGCTTCAGACACGCTGTAGAGAAATGAAAACATGCCACAGAAAGACATCTGAGACCTTCCAGAGAGGGCGTGCGGCTCAGACTCCCTGGGGTGTTCCTCTCTGAGCCTTCAGATTTCCCCAGCGACGATGCAGCACAACGTCATGGCCGTGTGGGGGCGTCAGAATGGCTGTCCGGCCTTCGCAAGGTTGCCGCACAAATACTGCAGGGCATGTAACTTGGGAAGAAGAGTCCAATTAATAAAAGAAATGAAGGCAGGAGAGTCAGCAAGAGGTGAGGGAGGTCAGGATGGCTGGATGGGTTAAGGCGGGCTGCAGCAGGCCACCGCCGCCGCGGAAAAGCACGCCCGGGGCCCTGAGGCCGGCAACAGGAGAGTCTCACAGATGCATGTGAGGCCACTGTCCGTCGTGCAAGAACACAGCCAGTGACCGTCACCACCCTCAGGAAGGTGTCTTCCACGGGGAGGGAGGAATTCCGGGGGCACGGAGGTCGCAGGAACAGGATGTTGGCAGCGGCGGCAGCTCCTTGGCCCGGGGTCCCCGTGCACCGAGTGCGGCCAGGCCTGGACTCGTGCAGCCCGGTCCCCTCCGTCCCCTCCATAGCAGAGCCGCCCGCACCCTGGGTGCCTCCTGCCGTCGCCGTCCACAACTCAGACCCCCGCAGCACTGCAGCTCAGCCTGCCCCACAGCCCTGGCCTGGAGCTCTGGGGAGGGGGGCGCCCCGGGGACGGGCCTGGCAGCCGAGCCCTGTGGCCGCTGCAGGAGTGATCCGGCTCCATCTCCCTGTGCTTCCGTCCCCGAGGCCGCCTGGCCGCCTGGCTCACGATCACCACGCACCTTTCTTCGACAGGACGACAGGCAGCGCTTCGGAGCGTCCCTGGGCACCTTGTCCTTTGGCCGGGTCGCCATTGTGGGCATGTCCATCGTGAACTTAAAGCTGGCCCTCTCCATCGCGCTTCGTTTCTCAGCCACTCGGTGTCAGTTTGGGCCCTCGGACGGGGAGGAGGTACCGGTGCTGGAGTATCAGACGCAGGTACGGGTTTGGCACGTCCCGCTGCCGCACTCGTCCACTGGGAGGCGCACGTCTGCAGACCAGCCGCCAGGGCAGCTTGGCAGCCGGGCAGAGGCTTCTCGTCAGTGGGCAGTGGGTCAGTAGCCAAAGTAAGGGCCTTGGAGGAAGCACGTTCTGGTGAGGTGCTCACTCCTGTGTGTGTGAGGGCGCTGCGGGCTCCGGCGGTGGCCTCGCACGCCCGCGGCCACACGCTTTGATCGCTCAAAATGTCCCTAAGACATGACCCTCGTGGGAATAATCAGCCCCAGCAGCTGGGCCTTCAGGCTGTCCGTTGTGACATCACTCAGAGTAGCAGGAGGGACACTCCGTCCTGCCGGTCCGCAGGGGAGAGGGCCCTGGGATGGCAAAGGGGGAGCCCAGGTGGCAACACCGAAGAGCTGCTTAGCTCCTGGCAAAGGGAGATAAATTTTATCCCAGGGGATGCTCATGGTGCTTGTATGCTACCAGCCTTTCATCCCATGCCTGGCCTTCACACCTCCTGGACGTTAAGACTTCCTGATACTCCTTCCACACCTGCCTGGCCTTCACACTCTTCACACGTTTGGCCTTCAAATTTCCTCACACATCTTGGTCTTCACACTAACTCATATCCTTGGCCTTTATGACTTCCTCACATGCTTTCTTCACACACCTGGCCTTCACCCCTTCCTTCCACACCTAGGCTTTAGGATTTCCTCACACACCCGGCCTTCATACCGCCTCACGCACTTGGCTTCCACCAGGTATGCCGGGGTTGCTGTTCTCAGTTCATGGTGGCGAGGGGGCATTGAGGGTCAAACGGGGTTCCTGTCTGAGTTCAGTAGCAAGTCTGACCCGCTTTTGGGCCAAGCTCTGTGTAAGCACAGGTGCGTTCGAGTGAGAACTTGAGGGAATCATAACAGAATCCCAGTTTTTTCTAACATTTCTTACCATGGTTGCCAGCCTGTTTTAATAATAAATGAGAAGCAGAATATCTGGTTCATGACTGTGGGGCACACACTGTCCCCTCCACCACAAATCCCGTGGCCTTTGTGAGGTCAAGGGTGGCCCAGCGGTCAGAGAGCCCCCTGGAGCCACAGTGCTTGGGCTCCTGACCCCGCTCCACCCTCCTGTCTGTGTGCCCTTGGGCAAGGTACTTCACCTCTCTGTGTCCCGGCTATCTTGTTAATAAACTAGAGCTGATAATACCTCCTTATGGGCTGGTTGTGAGGATTAAATACATTCGTCTGTGGAAAGCAGCCTGCAGGGTGTCTGGCCTTCAGCACGCAGTAAGCGATAGGTGGTGGCAGTGGTGGCGGTGGTGGCGGTGACAGCTTCCTGGGCCCTTTCCTGCTTTTTCCTCAACCCCCCTTCCATCCATGCAGTGGTGCATGTGCAAGAGACCGCCTCCCTGCCTTCGGGGGACTCCCAGCTCCCTGCGAGCCTCAGTTTCCCCATCTGGCTGAGGGGTGACTGCCTGAGCCCTGTCAGGCACACGAAGCACAAGCTGTCACCCGTCCAGCCCCGCGTGCCAGCGCAGTAGGCCGGTTTCCTTAGTTGTAGGTGGGCTGATAGGCCCCATTCCAGTAATCCGTGCGCGGAGACGGTGAGCTCGGTGCACAGAAGGCAGCACCCGTGGGTGAGACCGGGGGGCGGGAGGGGGAGGACGGACCGGCTGGGTTGGAAGCGCATCGGCGTGGAGGGCCTTCCCGTTAAGTGTGGCTGCAGCAGGAGGATCCTGCTGTTCCTGACCTGTTGCCCCTGGTCTCTCCTCTGGGCATCACAGCCAGTGGCCATCTGGAGGGCTTCTCTGCAGGGTGCGGGGAGGGTGTTCTCCGCAAGGGCGGGGTGGCCTTCCCACCAGGATGTGTGATGTGTTAACGCAAGCGTCTTGTTGACTGTAGCAATGGCGCTTGCTTCCCTATCTGGCCGCCGTCTATGCCTTAGACCACTTCTCCAAATCGCTGTACCTGGACTTGGCGGAGCTGCAGCAAGGCCTCATGGGGACAGACCAAGGCGCCAGGCAGGTGAGAGGTGATGCTCTTTTCTCCGCAGGGTTTATTGTTATTAACTCTCACTGCGGTCGAACAGCACTGACTCAGCCTGTCTTTCAAAACAACATCTGTCCATCCGTGGTGGCCCTGTGGGGTTCTGAGACGCTCCTAGCTGTGGCCGCCCGCTCAGGCCTCTTGGAATCCTCACTGGGATTTGGACAGTTTGGGCGCCGTCCGTATTCCCGATTCTCAAGGATGTGCTGACATGACTCTGATTCCAGCCTGTGAGTTCAGCTGTCCTCCTTTTGAGAACATGATGATTTTGCAGAATCCGCATTACCGGCCCCTCAGTAGATTTCATGGCTCTGATCCTTTCATAAACAACCCTGTAAAGGTCTGAATCCAGCTGACGGGATTGGAATTGACGGTCAAGGATTTATGCCAGAAATGAGCGTCCACTGAGCTCAGCCGCTATGTAAAGTCATCCTTGGCCGATATCTGCGTAAACGGTTTATAACCGCCTTTCCATGGTCCCTCACATTGCCTCCTGGGTGTGAGTAAAATGTGAATCACGGGGAACGCATTTGAAAACAGATTAGAAATACTGCAGATCGGTGTTATGCACAACACCCTAAAAAGCCTGTATCAAATTAGCACATTTTGGAATATTCAGCACAAACATCCGGGAGTCGGGAGGTGGTGGCGGGTGTGGAGACGGCCAGCAGGGTGCACTGCTCAGCAAGGCACCGTCCCTGGGAATGCAGGGATTAAACATGTTTTTCCCCAGCGTGAGTCACTGAAACTTTTGCCAGCTGACATTGGAATCGTTCTCCTGTTAATAATGTTATAAAGTGTAAGCATGCTTTATTCTCTCTGAAACTCAGGGGTTTCACTGAAGCACCTAAAAGTGGCTCTTAGTTCAAGTTGAAAACACTGGTAAAAGGGATCATCCTATTTAGCAGACGTGTGTTTGTCTCTTTCTCTTAATTATTTCTATGAAACATTAGGTAGAAGCAAAAGGATATCCATAAGATGCATAAGGCCCAGAGATGCTGGCTGGGGAGAGCCTTGCAGAGTTGACTGGAAATCGCCATCCCCTGCATGTCTTCTGGGAACCAGTGCCCTCCCGCCCCCCCCCCCCTCAGAGGGGAGCCCTGTCTCCACCTCCTTGTGTGGTTTCTTGCTTTTCTTTCTGCCACAGCATACTGCTTGGTTTCGGGTTCAGGAGCATCCCATAAACCGAGTCAAAACGCACCCGTTGCTTCAGGGCTCTGCATCTGCGATCATCCTTACGCCCCTGGTGTTTATTTGCTGCACAGAGCTCAGGTCCATCCGTTTTCATGGCTGTGAAACCATTTGTACCACAGTATATCCCCTCTGAGATGAATCCCCCCTTTTAAGCTAAAATTGGGTTTCTTTCTTTTTCTTGCAGTTGTCGGGTGTCTTGGATTAGACTAGAGGGGACACAAGCCTTTGACGCTGGGGGTGAAGTGACCCCTGACCTCTGGTGTCGGAGCCTCTTTTCACCAGTTCTTGTTGGATTTCCTCTCCCAAGGCAGAGCTCGGACGTGAGATCCACGCCTTGGCGTCAGCGGGCAAGCCCCTGGCCTCATGGACTGCCCAGCGGGGAATTCAGGAATGCCGGGAGGCATGCGGAGGACATGGCTGTCTGGCCGGTGGGTATGGAAGTGTGTGATGGTTTTCTGCACGTAGCCCTACTTTTGACTCAAGGGGTCAGCAAGCTACCGCCTGTGGGCCGAAGTTAGCCACAGCTGGTTTTTGCGAATAAAGTTTTATTGGAACATGGCCACACCCATTCGTTCATGAATTTTCTGTGGCCGTGTTTGCATGACACCTGGGTTGAGTCGTCTCTGTCAAGCCTAAAATAGGTTCGCTGGCTGGCCTTTCCCAAAGCAGCTTTGCCGACCCCCTGGCCTAGACAGACACCTCCACTTTTTTTTTTTTTAAGATTTTATTTATTTGAGAGAGAGAATGAGATAAAGAGAGAGCACATGAGAGGGGGAGGGTCAGAGGGAGAAGCAGACTCCCCGCTGAGCAGGGAGCCCGACGCGGGACTCGATCCCGGGACTCCGGGATCATGACCTGAGCCGAAGGCAGTCGCTCAACCAACCGAGCCGCCCAGGCGCCCAGATACCTCCGCTTGCTGCTCCCTCCTGTTCCTCGGTCTCCCGAGGTTCCCCACAGGGTAGGCAGCTTCCCTGGAGCGTCCGTCAGTGACCCCCGCGCTGGGGAGCAGTGGGGAGGCTGTGTGAAGGAGCCTGCCAAAACCCTAGCAGAAAGTGGATAATCTGTTCTTTTGAATTGTCAGTCTTCGCTTAGTGACTTGGCAGTGATCTGGCACCAAGTTTTGTCCTGGTGAAAAATTCCATATCTTAGAGCAAGAGAGTTGGTTTTTACTGGCATTGGCCTTGTTTGGGCAGCTGGTGTGTGGCTGAGAGAGTGGGCAGCAGACGGCCTGTGACAAGCTTCTGCTCTGATGCCCGCTAGCTGCGCGACTGGGCCAGCTAGCCAGCCTCGCCGGGCCTCAGTTTCCTTATCTGTAAAATGGGGACACTCATAGTGTATGCCAACACAGCTTCCTGCCATGGTCACATGAGTCAGCACAGCATTGGGCGTGTGGCACGTCACGTAGCTAGTGGCTTCTATCTGAAGTTATTGTTGGAGCTTCTAGTATTGTCGTAGTTGCCGCTGTTATTTGTGAGCATCCCGTGTGCCGATGTTCAATAACTGGTAAGATCTAGTTAGTCCAAGCGGCCGCACAGGTGCTCCAGACAGCAGAATCGGCAGAAACCTTGTTTTCAGTTGACAGTGCCACAAGCATTTTAGGCTCTTGCCAACTTTGACCATCTCAGTGATGGTCTGTGGATAATTACGTGCTTTCAGTGAGGACCCGCCCCAGGTACTTGTGCGGGCGGCTCCCGCCACGCTGTGCCTCCTCATTACCCACGGACCAGCAGGTGAACGTGGCTGTGCCTGAGTCACTTACACGTCTCGTCCTCTGTGCAACGTTCTGCACTTTCTGTTTGTCACGGCTCAGAGAGACGCTATAAATAGTTCGCTTTGTTGGGCTTTTAAGTAGAATAACGAAATGGAATCGGGCAGCCCTGCAGACAACATGAACAACTGAGTCAGGTGTCGGGTACAAACGCTGGGCTGAAACCAGCAAGGCCAAGCTCAGTGGGGTAGATGTGACGGGCCTGGGCTAGGTTTAATTATTAGTTGTGAGTTGTTTCTTGGTGGTCACGCCCAGCTGTTTCAGTAGAGTGGTCTATAGCAGGGGGCAGCGGGTCGGGGGGGGGGGGTAACGATCAGTGTGTCCCAGGTGACCACAAGCCCTATGGCTGCTGCAGAACGTCTCGCACCCTCTCAGGCTCTGTACCCAGCAGCATGTGAGCATGGGAATCCCACGCCTCTAACCTCTGGCTTGTCCTGTGTCCCACCCAGCCTCACATTGTGGAGAACATTCTCCATCAGAGAAAGGAGACCCAGATGAGAGGGTCTAGAAAGTGTACCTTATAAAACATGTGCAGGAATCAGGTCCCTTCACTGGCAGGAGAGACAACAAAAGAAAACTGAGAGTTGTCTTGAGATAGTTGAAATTTCTTTTCTTTTTTTTTTTAAAGATTTATTTATTTATTTTGAGAGCGAGTGAGCAAGAGAGCGTGCACAAGCAGGAGGGGCAGAGGGAGGAGAGAGACAATCCCAAGCGACTCTGCTGAGCGTGGAGCCCAAGGCGGGGCTCGATCTCATAACATGAGATTGTGATCTGAGCTGAAATCCAGAGTCCGATGCTCAACCGATGGCGCCACCCAGGTGCCCTGAGATATTTGAAATTTCTTGTGTTAAAAGATGGGTTCCCCGCAGGGTAGGCAGCTCCCCTGGAGCATCCGTCAGTGACGCCCCACACTGGGGCTCTGGCAGCTGACAGCAGAAGGCTCAGTGTCCGCAGGGGAGAGGGATATGCTAGCAACCCTGGGCATTTCTCTAGCGTTCCTGCTCGCCAGCGCCACGGGTCCCACGGGCTCAACTGCGTGGCTACTCGTGTCCCCTTGAAGACGGAGCAGCTGGGTGAGAGGTTGGGAGGACCCAGTCAGGGAGGAGGTGTGGTTGGGCCCGGGCAGCTTGGGAGTGCTGTGTCTCCGTCAAGCCAGCCAGGACATTGGGGTTCCCAGGGAGTGGTGGGGTTCCTGCCCTGCACGCGCACTTGAAGTGACAAAGCACGCGGCTTCATTGCAGTGAACCGCCTGGGTGACCTCAGGAACGACAATGACCCAAACTGCACGTTTGAGGGGGACAACAACATCCTGCTGCAGCAGACCAGCAGCTATCTGCTCAGCCTGCTGGCATGCCACGTCCAAGGTGAGGCCCCACCCTGGCTCACGCAGGTGAGCCATCCTGGCCCCGCCGAGAGAGCCCGCCCCTCAAGGCGGCCCCTGCATCTGCAGGAAGGAAATGTGTTACAAAACATGACTGACCAGCTTCCGGGGTTCTCTGGTTACTCCGGGTCCTGGGTGTGCTTGTAGGTGGCGCTCGCTTCGAGAGCCCTCTGAGGACTGTGGACTTCCTGCAAGCCTATCCCGATATCCTTGGCCAGAGGTTCACGTGCCCCAGCGTCGACAGCTGCCTGGACTCCTCAGGTGAGCACGCCGTCTCCCTATTTCCCTCCTGTCGTGATCCCTGGGGCCCGCTGGGCAGCAGGGGTTCATCCAGCACCTCCCTGGGCGTGATGCTGAGTCAGGCGCTGACTCTCCCTAAGGATGAAGAGGGAGAGGCTCTGGGTCCTATCCCTGCCTCACTGGGCGGCAGGGCCCGTGACTGAGCTGTCTTCACAGGAACCCGGAGCCCTCCTGCTCAGGGCCTTTGCACGTGCCAGCCTCACTGGCCTCACTTCTGGGGCCCCTGCCCCGCAGCACGTTCACTGTTCTCAGCCCCGAACAGGCTCAGCTTCAGTCAGCACTGGGCTCCATGCTCATCGTGCTTGGCCGTGATTGTTGAGTGCCTAACCCTAACCATGAGATACCCGCCGCCATGCACAGCGGGGAACGGTGGAGACCCCGCTTCTCCCCCACTGGGTCTATCCTCAGAGAAATGAGCGCCGGGCTGTAGGCAGCACATGACAAGCAAATGCATTTTCAGTGCAGAATGTACTCGATCTACAGATGGCATGTGCCCTTGCTGGTCGCCCCTTTGATCTACAAGTGTCTGTGTGCAGCCTGGCTGGGAGGCAAGAGCCCACGAGACCCAGGTTCCTGCTCTCACGCAGCTTTGCAGTCCGAGGGGGGCGGGCCTGGTGCAGGGAGCAGGGGCTGTGTGGCGGTGGCCCGCTCAGGACAGCCTGTCTGGGGTCTCAGTGACAAGGACACAGTGGCCACGGGGGCGCCGTGGGAGGGATGTGACCACTGAAGTGCACCTGTCATCCAGGGCCATGAGAAACACTTGACTCTGAGCAAGAGAGCTGCTCACTGACTTGGGTCTGTGTTCCTTGTGACGATTCACTCTCAAACGTTACTCTGGAGAAAAAGCCGCTCCGGCCACTGTGGGAGCAGAGGGACACGGCAGGAGAGGGTGTCCTGGACTGGGTGGCGGCGGCGGAGGGGGCAGACCAGCGCCTCCAGGACTCGGGTGGAGCGGCTCCAGCAGAGTGGGCTTGCTGAGGCACCAGTCCCGTCTCAGGGTCACCTCCCTCTGCTGCTGCCCCAGCACCCGGGCTCAGGGAGGTCCGGCGGCGCGTCCACAGTGCAAGCGCAGAGCGCCAGTCCCGTCTCGGGGTCACCTCCCTCTGCTGCTGCCCCGGCGCCCAGGGTCAGGGAGGTCCGGCGGCGCGTCCACAGTGCAAGCGCAGAGCCCGGGTTCGGCCGAGCCTGTTGTGCTCCGAAGCTCAGCGCCCTCCCTGACAGCCCCTGGAAGCCTCCTGATGAGCGTGGGGCTGAGACCTGCAGAAGGAGCAGGGACGGAGCTCCTGCCCCAAGCCTGCGTCCCCGCCTCCCCCGAGCACTTGAAGCCACAGCTGAAACGTCACTGATCTTGCCGTCCTCTGACCCGTGAGCACTGAGGCCACGTGCTCCATGCCCCTTGGAGACGGCCCCTGTGGGCACGGATCCTGGGGGGCCAGACAGGAGCTTCCCTTGTGCTGAGCCCCCCAGGGACCTGCCGGGAGAGTGAGGGGGTGCCCCTTCCCCGCCTCAGCCTGCTGGCTGTACCCGCTCCGTCAGGCCCTTGTGGGGACGCGGGAGCTAACACTGTGGAGTGCTTAGCGCCGTGCCTGGTACCAGTGGCCGCCGTCGTACGCACAACCATGCGTGCTGTTCTCTCCATCTTGGGAGTCACCACGAACACGCCCCTTGTTCCACCGAGCGCCTTTGGCATGGGAGGAGGGCACCTGGCCTTGCATCAGGAGACCCCAGAGCGAGTGTCCCCTGGGGCCTGGGGGCTGCCGCCCACCCGCCCATCAGGGGCCAAGAGCATCAGCTACTGTGGGTGCTGAGGGCACCCGCCTCACTCTCCGCTCCGCTCCACGGGGCCGCACACACCACTCCCACCTTCCTGAGAAGAGACTGGGCCAGGTGGCACCGACCGGTCCACCTCAGTCCACGCCAGCAGTCGGAGCAAGAGTAGAACCCGGGCTGGGCTGACATCCTGCCCGCTTCCTCCATCATCATCATCATCATCATCATCATCATCATCATCATCCAGGAAGCTTCTGCTCACAAGTGCTTTCTTTCTTGTTGGTCGCCACATTTTGTCATGCCTTTCCTGATGATAACCCACCTGGCAGGTCAAGGTCACTTTGCCTTCGTAAAGTGCCCGTAGGAAGCAGGACACACTTAAAGGTCTATTTCAGATGGTTTCAGAGCACCCCAGCCAACAGTTGCTACAGAAAACACTAGAAAAAGAGCTCATGCTTCTCATAACTTCAACCCAACCAGAATTTTTTTCCCTGAAACCATCACCCATTGTAAACCAAATAGTAAACAAGCGGTCTGGCAGCTTCTGGCCGCGCCGGGCGCTCTGCTCCAGCCCCTCCCTCGTGGACTCCGTGCACGCGGGGCCCCCTGCTGCGCATTGCGCCTCTGCAGCAGGACACATGCCAGGCCCCGTCATCTGTTTTTCCTGTGAGAGCCCTGGTTTTTGCAAGATCCAACAAAGTGAAAACATCTTCTGAAGGAAAAAAATGGAACCAGAATTCATTTGGTGAAAGTGACACTGAGTGCTGACGTCACTGTCCACGCAGAGGAGGGAGCCTGTGGTACGTGGCCGGCCCCTCGGCTCCAGGGCCTGTGGTCTTCCCATCCCACGTGTCGGCCCTGGCCACAGCCGGTGGGATCCGCAGTAAAGATTCCATGAAGTCTTTACGAGCCTCGCTCTCTGTAGGACCAGAGACACGAGACCTCGCAGGACCGAGCGTAGCCTGTCGGGAAGGTCCAAGAGTTTTCCTTCAGGGACAAGTCATTTATCTGGGGGGAGGCCGGCATGGCTCGGGTCCTCGGATGTCTCTCTGCTTCCTCTGATTCACACGCAGGCGTGCGTGCCGAGGACGGGCCTCACAAATGTTCCTGTGCATTTGAGGATCTGCACTGTCACTTTGCAATATGAGGCCCATTTGTTTTTCTCAAGTTGGCTGATTTGCAAAAATATTCAATGATTGTGGCTCAGCGTACGTGGTTCCAACAGCCACATGTGTGTAAAGCAGTGGGCTCACACCACATTCTCTTCTGTGGGGCCCCGTGGTACAGTCACGGGACCTCAGGCTCTGGAGTCGGTGTGACCTAGGGCTGGATACTTCACCTCTCCGAGCCTCAGTTTCCCCTGTAGTACACGGGGGGATGTGGTCATCCCCATGCTGAGCCTAGTAGGTCCTGGGCTGTGTTTCACTCACGCTGGGGGCTGGCTGCCAGGTGCTGGGGGCTGCCACTCTGAGCAGCCCCGTGGGTGCAACACAGCTTAGCTGTTTCCCCAGCAGCCGGCTCCGTGGCGGTCTCGCACCTTTAGAGGAGGTCGTGTGGGGACAGCCAGTCGCACAAGAGCACTGGGGTGTGGGAACACAGACAGCAGGCGACACCCAGACCTGGGCCGTGCCAGCCAGGGAGCTGGGGCCAGTCCTCCACGCCTTGCTTTCTGGGCACACACCAAGGTGAGAGCCCTGCTTCAGAAGGGGAGATCAGCCAGGAGATGGGGACCCAGGCAGAGGCAGCCTGGGAGAGGAGAGTGGCAGGGTGGGAGGCCAGAGAGGTGGTCGGCAGGTGGCTGGCCGGCCTCGAGGGGCTCACTGGATGGACGGCTGGGTGGGAATGAAGCCCCCGGTGGTCCGGGAGAGGTGGGATGCCGCTGAGTTCAGGTGTCCCTCGTGGAGTCGAGTGCCCGGCAGACATGCCCAGGAGCCCCAGGACTAGGAAGTGGGGCAGGAGAGGCGGGTCTAGGGACCGCTGGACGCTGCGGCAGGGCCCCCTGGGGAGTGCGGGCGGGGCCCGAAACAACAGATGGTTTCTCTCTGGCAGGTCTGGACAGAAGGTGTGGGCTGGGCTGGGCTCCCTCAGAGGCCTGGGCGGGACGTTGGGTCAGGGCCCCAGGTATCCTGGGCTCGTGGGCATGTCGCTCCATCACCCCTGTACCCTGATGGCCTCACCCATATGTGTATTTCTCCTCTGATCCTAGTAGGACACTTGTTGGATTTCGGGCCCACCCACTCCCGGGGATCTCCTCTCTGATTACGTCTGCCTTTTCCCGAGAAAGACGTTCACAGGCTTGGGGCAGGATGTGAGCATGTCTTTGGGGCTCCCATTAGAGCTACCACGCGTGGCAGGACTCTGGACTGAGGACACAGCTGTGAGAGACCTCAGAGAAAGTGCAGTCCATGAGGCGGTTTGTCTGCTTTCACGGACGTCTCGGTTGTGCTGATCCAGTCGAGGGTCCGCGATAGGACCCCGAGAGTGCCGCCTGTCTTCTTCCCGGGAGTGGGCTGTGTGACGCAGGAGCAATCCCAAGGACCCTTCGCCCAGGCTTTGGGCCCAGACCCAGTGTGGCTGGGTCCCCACCGTCCCTCCTGGGAACTCTGAGCCTAGAGCAGCTGCTGAGCAGAAGGGCTCCCCTGTGCCCTGTGGCCTCACCCTGGTGCCCAACTCTGCGCCCGACTCTGTGCCGGGGGCGGGGGCGTGAAAGTGTGGACTCGGGGCCACGTGTCCAGGTCAGCCAACTCCTGCCCACTCCCTCCGTGCCCCAGGTCCTCCTCGGGAGGGTGGTAACAGCTCTGTGTGGCAGGGTGTTCTGGGGAGTTTGGAACCTGCCTGGTCCGTAGGATATGCCGTGTCAGCGTCAGCCCTGGCTGAGATGTGACGAGGAGAGGGGCCCACAGACGTGGCCAGCGCTGGGGGCAGGGACAGGACAGGGGATGGGGGCGCCCTGCAGTCTCTCTGGTGGGTCTTCCTTCGACTCCTTCCAGTGCCGGCCCCTATGTCTGCCCTCTGTCTCCTCCCTCAGAGCACCTTGGGAGGGGCTCCTTGGGAGAGCTGGTGAGAACGCCCAGCTCAGCTGCCCCCCAGCCCCAGGGAGGCCAAGGGCTGGACTGGCCAGGGAACGGGCACCCCTTCCTCCTGCCGCCTGCCTGTCCTCTGCTGCAAAGGTGCCCTGATGTCCCCGCGAATCCGTACTGACACTGAGGGGATGTACTGTGTCCCGGCAGATGAAGCACGTGAGCCCCAGCCAGAATTTGCAGCCCTCCCAAACAAGGCGCTCACCACAAAGGTGGCTCTGTGGCCCCGTGGCCTGTGGTTGCTGGAACAGTGCGGAACGTGGGGTGCCCTCGCTGTGCCTCGGTGTCCATGTCTCACACACTCGTCCCGAAGATGGCTCGGTGCCGACGAGCTGCCCATCCGCCCGTCCCGGGGGAGGGCTCTGCAGACGGTAGATGCTCTATGGTTACTTTTGGTTTTTCTGTTTCTTGTTTTGAAGTTCCCCTGGCGGCTTACGAGTGGTTGGTTTGTTACCTGCTCCGCGAGAGTTATCAGAAATTAAATCAAGAGAAAAGATCAGGAAGCAATGACTTTGAAGCAAGAAACAACAGTCAGGTATATGTCTGTTTTAAAAAATCGCTTGTTTGATTCACTCCCAATTCCTGCACTGCCATGGCCTCAGTAAGCTGCCTGTCATGGTGGTGGTGGCAGCCGGGCCCTCCGGCCCCTGTGACCGCGGGAGCATGGCTTCTCTGCACCTTGGTCTGCTGCAGGGACCTTGCTGGACTGTGGGTGTTGTGTTCAAGGTGCCTGGCAGCGTCTGGCTGTGGCTGGAGCTGTTACTGTGGGAGTAGGGACGCTGGGTTGTGGGGCCCCAGCCCTGGTCCCTCTCAGCCGACTGGTGGCGGCTTGGTGACTCACGCAAGGTCACACTTGCTTTCTCTCAGGGCATTACTGCCCTTCTCGGGGAGCCTTGGTGGGAATGGTCCCAGGGTGGCTTTGGTTCTCATGCTTGGACGGGGCTGGCTCCCATGTTCCGGAACCTACCGCACAAAGGCAGCCCACTCTAAAACACCTCCTAGCATCAGGATCTGGCCTGTTGTGACCCATACATCCAGTCCATCTGGGGTGACGGCTGTCATTTGGGAGGCCACGGATAAAGGAAACATAAGAAGTTTCTAGAACTGGTGTCGTTCCTTCTCCTTGGCCTTGTATTTTGTGAGGTTCGTTTCATGTCCTCTGAGAACTCAGCATCTACATCTGCCCATCTCCTCTGAATGAACCCCGACCCCTCCCATTACACTGTGGTGGGCAGCTTCAGTGCTTGGGTGGACGCGGTCAGGAGCAAAGCCAGCGGTGTTCCCAGGGACCTGCTGGACACACCTGCCCCAGGTGTGCAAGTGAGGGAACAGGATGGGGTCTTGCCTGGAAAGACCTGGATGGATAACTGGAACCCAGGGCTTATAGGAATTCAGCAGGTGGCCCCCATCAGTAAACTTGATCTCAGTGCCACGGCGACCAAAGTAGGAGGCATGGCAGGGATCCTTCTGGAACTGCTGGGGCCACAGCAGGCTTAGTCTTTTGGACACTGACGGGGGTGGATTAGCCTGTCCCATGTCACCCCGTTCCCTGCCCATCAGGCTGTCACTCGGAAGAGGAAGTGGAGGGCCTCCCTAAAGTCACAAGCCAAGGCCCCAAAGAGATGGAGAGCATGAGAGGCACCCATTCCCACTGCGTGTGAATCCCGAAGAGCTCCCTGGAGGTGGCTGTGGGTCTCCGTGCCGTCCCTCTGCACGCCTGCCTGCTGGCCCGTGCCCGGCACCCTGACACCAGACCTCAGGCAGAGGGGCTCAGCCGTTTTAGAAATAATTCACCTTTACACCTTCGTTAAAGCACTCCTTGGCAGCATTTCAGTGAGTCACACGGCAGAAAAGGTCGGGAGAGGCCAGCCTAGCCTGGCTCTGATCCCGGAGGCTGTGAAGAGCAAGCCCTGGGTCAGCTCTCACGGCCTGGGCTGGACGCTCACGGACGCCCCAGGAGGACACAGCCCCTTACCATACGGTGACCTGAGCAGCAACCAGGCACGAGAGAAAAATTTCAGAGAGAATGCGTGTGTAGCCTTGGCATGGAACACGCCTTCTTGAGACCGGAAACTAGAAGCCGTAAAAAAAGAGAAAGTGGTCAGATGTGATTGTGTCAACGCTCACCATTTCTATAAACAAAGTCAGGAGACAGGCTGCAGGCTGGGGACGCACATGCGGCGGGACCAGCAGGGCGTCCCGCTGGGGAAGGGCTCCCCGCTGGCCAGGGAACCAGCACCAGCACAGAAGTCCCCGAGCATGACCCGGGGCTGTGCAGGGGAAGGATGGTGTCCGGCAGGTCGTGGGGGCGGGAGCTGCTCTGCCCTGTTGGGGCAGTTAGTGGCTGCTTTTCCGTGAAAATACAGAGCGTGCTGACTCTGACTTGTGGGGGAAGCGCATTTATCTCACATCCCCTCCTGCCCCCCCCAAAACAGCTGCCTCTTGCTGTGCACCTACTGCAAGCTGTCCGCGCACAGTAGGTTCTTTAAAAAAAAAAAAAAATGCGCTTATTGTCTTTTTTGGCCGAGTAGTACCCTCCCATGGTCAAAGTGAGCACATGTAAAACGGTGGGCGGTGGGGCCCTGTACGCCCAGAGCTGCTGGCCTCCGAAGGCCGATGAGCCATGTTCTCCCCGCCCCACCGCACCCGGGGCTCCTGACACGGGTCGTTTCCTGCCGTCTTTTCTGATGGATCGGGCAATCGGGGCCAAGAGAGATACCCTGGGTCGCCGGGCTCAGCTGTGCTGGCGCTGGCCCGGAACCCGGCGCCATATCCCCAGGGCCTGGCTCTTTGCCCTGAACTGAGGTCTGAACGTGGACAATGAGGAGTTCGTTTTTTGCCTGAAGTGTCCATGATTCGCTCCTGTGCAAATATCCTCAGGAATTAGAGCATAGCAGAAATGAACAGCTGGACCTGATGGTTTAGGGCTTCGTGGGGGTGGGGGCTCGCGGGAGAGGGGGAGGGGCTGGGGGAAGGGGCTGGCCCTCCAGACTCTTCACAAGTGCTGGCCCTGCCCTCGAGCGCTCGCACTCTGCAAGCACTTGTCCTGGGTTCGCTGCTTCGGAGCGACAGCCGACCCCCAGCCACGTTAGACTCCCCGCGGGGACAGTTAAATGACACGGCCCGGGGGGGGGGGGGCGGTCAGCGGACTGTGCAGGAGCCCACGGGCAGAGCTGCGGCCTCACTGCCTGTCCCTGCCTAGTGGAGCTTGGGGGAGCAGAGGCTCCATCCGGACCCATCCACGGACAATTCTTGAGGGGCCTGTCCTGTACGCTGTAGGATGCTCAGCAGCACCCCACCTCTGCCCACAGATGTCAACAGCACCCCTGAGTTTTGACAACCAAAGATGCCAGCCAGGGTCGGGTGTAGACCCGGCTCCTGAGCCTGTGGTGGGAAAGCACCGCATGCTCATCAGTACAGGTCGGGCCACGTGAGTGCTGTTCTTCTCATTAGAACAGATCTGTTGAAATGACAGTGGAGATGGGAAAAGAAAATCTAATGAAGCTGATGATGCTCAGCGGGCTCTGGGGGTGCTGGTTAAGAGGACACATTGGGCCAGAAGACCTGCCAAGGCCTCCTGCTCCTGCAAACACAGTGGGCATCAGAACTCCTTTTGCACATGCAGGCCAGCTTAGAGCGGCCACTGGCCTTCCCTAGGTCATGGAGCGCACGGACGCCGGCCTCGGCCTTGGCTTTCTCTTGCCACTGGCCTTCCCGTGGTGTTTGCACACAGGTGATTCTCATGCCGTGCCCCCTCCGTGCACGACTTCATTTGGTGTCACTGTCCCACCCGGGGACGTGCTCTAGAGCTCCCACCCTGGTGTGTGCCCAGTGGTTTCTTCCACCACTCCCCCCCCTGCAGGCTATAACCAGGGCCCCAGCTGCCGGCTCACGGGGGTTGGCGGCCCTGTGTTGTGTTTTGTTTTAAGGTGTACTACTGCCATCCCTTGGCCCTGGCGTTCCTGGAGCTCACGGTGGTGCGGAGGTTCCACGAGTACACGCACCAGCCCCGCGTGCCGCCCCCACTGCGGGCCGTGCTGGGGCGGCTCAGTGCCCTCTATGCCCTGTGGTCCCTGAGCCAGCACACGGCCCTGCTCTACCAAGGTGAGGCCCCTGCGGTGGGCACCTGCCCCCCCCATCCTGTTCTGCCCGGTCGTGCCCCGGGATTACAGCCGTGTCCTATCCAGGAGACTTGGCCTTTCTCACGAGGTATTACCTCCATGTGCATTCACTGAGCGTTCCTCACAGGCTGCGGGAGCCTGTGGGCAGATGAGGAGCCTAGAATCCACAGTAAGAAAAGTGGTATCAGGACAGGACGTTTCCCTTTCGTCCAGGGTCCCTTTGAAGTCTGTTTCCAGTTCAGAGAATATTTCCAGGAGGCCCACGTTAGCTAGGCAGGGAGCTGGTCTATAGTGAGCTGAAGCCCATGCCTCCCGGCCCATGGGGCCCAGATAGACACGAGCCCAGGCTGCTGGGAAGCACTCTTAGGAATGCCCAGCCGGAGGACCCAGGAGGGCTTCTTGGAGGAGGTGGTGTGGGGGCTGATTCCAGAAGATTGGTGAAAATGGGATAAGCCTGAATTTCTCAATCTGTTTTCATTGTTGTCCTTCTAAGGAGCATTTTTAGACCATTTTCTCTGATCTCCCCCGAGACATGTTAATGTATGACATCCTGTGTGTCTGTCCTCACCCTGTGTGTATGTCTTGGCTTTCTGAAGAGTAAGACTGTTTGTCCTGCTCCCCTCGCCAAGAACCAGGTTTTCTCCCTCAGGCCTGGTGTTGCCCCACAGAGGTGGTGAGAGCACGTGGCTAGGCTTATAAGGGGAGAGCGGGCCTCAGACCCAGGGAGTGGCAGGGTGCCGGGCAGGGGACTGTGTGCTAAGACATGACAATTCCAAGGGATGGACAGTTTCTTTCACAAAAATCAAACAAAAGATTCTGCAGCAAATGTGCGTAGCAAATGTGCCTGACGCACAGGCCACGGCCTTGGGCCCGCAAGATGCCATGGCAAGCCCACCATGGTGGTGGTGGTGGTGCAGGTGATGGTTTTGATGATGATGGTGGTGGTGATGGTGGTGATGGTGGTGATGATGATGGTGGTGGTGATGCTGGTGGTGGTGATGATGGTGGTGATGATGATGGTGATGATGGTGATGATGATGGTGATGATGGTGATGATGATGGTGGTGGTGATGGTGGTGGTGATGGTGATGGTGATGATGGTGATGATGGTGATGGTGGTGGTGGTGGTGGTGATGATGGTGGTCATGATGGTGATGATGATGATGGTGGTGGTGATGGTGATGGTGATGGTGATGATGGTGGTGATGGTGATGGTGGTGGTGATGGTGGTGGTGATGGTGATGGTGATGATGGTGGTGATGGTGATGATGATGATGGTGGTGGTGATGGTGGTGGTGATGGTGATGGTGATGATGGTGGTGATGGTGATGATGATGGTGATGATGATGGTGGTGATGGTGATGGTGATGGTGATGATGGTGGTGATGATGGTTTTGATGATGATGGTGGTGGTGATGGTGATGATGGTGGTGATGGTGATGATGATGGTGATGGTGGTGATGGTGATGATGATGGTGGTGATGGTGGTGATGGTGGTGATGGTGATGATGGTGATGATGATGGTGATGATGATGGTGATGATGGTGGTGGTGGTGGTGAATGGTGATGATGACGATGGTGGTGATGGTGATGATGACGATGGTGATGGTGGTGATGGTGGTGATGGTGATGATGATGATGGTGGTGATGATAGTAATGGTGGTGGAGGTGGGGTGATCATGGTTGGTGGTGGTCAAGGAGGTCTCCTGGCCTGGCTATGACCTCCTGGCTCGTGCACAGTGATGGAAAAGGGACACGGGAACCCTGGTCCCGGCCAGCATGTTCCTGCAGCTAGGAGACCTCACATAAAGCACCTGGGGGGCTGATGTGGACGTTGGGTACCAGGCCCCAGCGTAACCAGTGCTGTGCTTACAGGTGGCTACTTTTGTGGTGAGCAAGCAGGTAAAATGATCCAGAACGCCATCCTGGACCTGTGCTCACAGGTGAGCTGCGATCACTCTCGTGTCGTCATGATTCCCCGCGTTATGTGTAACCACTGCATAGTGACACACACCTTTGCTTTGCACACATTCGTGTGTGTGCAACGCTGAGCAAAAACAGGAAGATTACAAGAAAATATGCCTATGTCAGGAATCTTGGGCAAAGAGTAACTTTTAGGGAATGTCTTAGAGTCTGTACTCTGTTATGCACTTTTTACAGCTGCCCTGGTAATTCTCTTAAGCTTTCCAAGGGACTCAGCCTCCAGCTTAAATTTCATTTCATGGTATTTTTCTTGTGTTTGGCATTCTTTTACCTTTATCACCCAGAAAGGTCACGTGGGCCAAACCCCCACCCTATGCTCTAGAGGCGCTCTATCCAGTGGGCCTTTCTACGGGGGTGGACGTGTCCAGAGCTATGCCGTCCCATCAGCCACTATAGCCCCACGGCTGTTGGCCATGGAAAGGTGCCCGTGTGACTGAGGTGTTTGTCTTTGATTGTCACCAGCTTACACTTGAAGGGCCACACGTGCTGGTGACGCTGAACTAGGCAACTGTCCTTAGCAGTGTCGTCTCTTCTCTTGATGGCAGGAAATCATTTTATAAGGTGTCTCAAATGACTGGCGACATGCCACTCCGTTTCTCCCTCTCAGAGCTCAGAGTCGATGTGGTTCCAGGCAGCACCTCTGATTGGTTTTAAACTTCTCCCCAGACTCAGCTCGCCAGTGGCCATCCCTCAGTCTCTGGAGGTTCTGGATCGGAGTGCATCTGTGACCATACCGCTGTGTGGCCACGTGTACTCTCCGTCCAGTAAAACCAGTGACTAGAGGGTTTCCTGGGTGTGTCCCCCTTGCTCTCAAACAGCTGCGTCCCCTGGGACCCGCACCTGGCAGCTGTGGCCCAGGCGGGCAAGTGGTCACATGCATAGTCATGCAGCCAATACCTCGTCTCCATCCGCCACCAGGGAGGCCCAGGTCCTTGTTGTCACTTCGGGGGGCCTGGGTCAGACAGGTGGAGGGGGCGCCAGCGCCATCCAGCAGTTCACTCGTGCATCATCTGTGGGTGCATTGGTGTGTCCTCGGCAGAGGTGGCCGCTGAGCCGGGCCATTTCCTGCTGTTATACGGCAGGTGTGCTGACCCTTAGCCAGACAAGGGGCCTTGCTGTGCTGATGGTTCCATCTGAAGTGGGCAGACTCGTCCATCTGTGAGCCGAGGGGCAGAGGGTGTGTGGCCGTGGAGCAAGGGGGCGGGTACGCTAATGAGCAGCACCTGAACTACGAAGATGTGCTCCTCTCCTCTCTTGTGTGGACTGGGTTATTCCGAGCCGGTCAGTTGCTTTCCGTCTGCGTTGCCGAAACCGTCCCACTCCAGGGCTCTGGTCGGTGCAGCCAATGAACTTCACAATTATTAAAAAAAAAAAATGTTTTTGCATTTCAAGAAAGTTCTTGGGAGTCTTCTCCCATAAATCCCACGTGTCCTATTGAAGAACCACTTGCACGAGGGGACAGGGGCATCATAAAACCTCCGCACACCATACAGCCCTCGTAGGACAGCCTTCCCAGGTGCCCATAAACACCTTCCCTGGCACATTTTTTCTGGACATGTTTTCCACTGCTGGAATGGCAGCTGCCCGGATCGGGCAGGACTCAGACACAAACCTGAGGACGTTTGCCGGTGAGTGAGCTGCTGAGCCGCTTTTACAAGCAGCCCCTACCTTATTGAAAAACAGTTAATGCACTGGAAGTCTTGAGTGATTAGCAACATGGAGAAAATATGCAGACACACACCAAGGGAATCTGTGATGCAGGCCAATGAAAAGATAATGCATTAGTAACGAAGCCACGCACACGCCTGCTGGGGTTACCGTTGCTAGCCGGTTGTAGCAACAAACGGCCAGTGCTCTGTTTCTCAGCGGTCGCCATGGAGATTTCTGGGGGTTGCCAAGTGAATGGACTTTGTTTTCCAACAGCTGAAAGACGATGCCGTTGCCCTGGTGGACGTGATCGCCCCTCCCGACTTTGTCCTGGACTCCCCGATTGGCAGAGCCGACGGCGAGGTGAGGCCCCCCATGGCCGGGTGGGAAATACCGCGCATCCGAGCACCAGTGGGGGCAGCTCTGGGGGTGCTGATGATTGTTGCCGAGCCTGGGCTGATGGCATGGGCCAGGAGCACCCTGGCACCTTCCGGAACGTGGTCACACTTGGGCAGCAGTGGAGGGAGGGGCCAGGAGAGGTCAGGGTGGTCTGGGGCGAGTTAGCCTCACCCCAGCCTGCCTTCCCGGGGGACGTGGGCTGGCGACACCGCCCTCCTAGGCCCGGGGTGCTGGGATCAGCACGAGCCCCTGCCAAGTGCCGGGCCCTGCGGCGGTGCTCCTGTTCTCACACCCCCAGGGGCCGTTGCCAGTGCTGGGTCTTCCTGACATCTCACAGTGCAGGACCTTGACCCTTTCTGTCCACCGACCGCTCACCCCTGGTACTTTGGCTTCCCAGCAGCCCCCGCTTGGCTCCCAGATCTCCCTTGCCGTGCTATGCTCCAGAATGATTTCTTCAAGTGATCTTGTCAGGTCACTCCTCTGCTGAGTGCTCCACCACCATCCCTCATCCCCAAACCTGCATGTACATCCCTTCCCTCACCCCCGGCACAGGCAGCCTGACCTCTGTCTGCCTGGTTCTGCAGGGTCATTTTATGCTGTGCTCCTCCTGCCCGCTGGACTCCAGCCTGACTGTCCCCCTCTGTTCTTCTGTTATGCTAGGCTTTCCCACCACAGGGCCTTTGTACCTGCTGCCTGGAGCACTTCCACATATTGCACCTAAGCAGAACGCTGCCTCTCAGCTCTTCTCTGGCCTCCAGCCCAAGTGCCACCCTCAGGCAGGTGCCCCCACTTTGTCCTGCCGTGGGACCCTAGCTTTGCTCGTTCCTGAGCCCACCCCTACCCCTGCGTGCTGCGGGACGCTCACAGGTCTGCTCAGCGCCCTCCAGTAGTGCACACCTGCAGCTTGGTGTTACCGCTTGCCTGAGGTCTCAGAGACCAGGACCCCACCTGACCCCAACCCCCAAGGCCGTGTTCTTTGTGCTGAAACACCTGCTTTCAACTCAGGCTGTTTCAGTGGAGACTGAACATAAGGAGGCAGGAGCCCTCTGTGTGTGCTCAGGGGAACAGACTTCTCCAGGGGAGCGAGCAGGTGCCCTGGCCGTGGCCCGGCCCAGCCACACCTGGGGTTGGGATGGTATACTGGGCCCTGGGATGGGCAGGACAGAAGAAGTCCCCAGGCCGGCATGGGGACAGTAACATCTTTAGAGGCCTGCTGCCCTCTAGCCCCCTCCCACACGGTGTCTGTTCACACCCACTTTGCCAGGGAGAAACCCAACATCCAGAGAAGCCAGGTGGCCTGCCCACAGCTGCCCAGCCAGGAAACAGCAGAGCCAGGGTGTGGGTAGAGATTTACCACCTGGAGAGAAGACAGGAGACCGGACCTCGGTGCCCAGTGTGGCCCGGGCCCCAGTGGGCACACGCAGGAGGACGTGCCAATAAGGCCATGGGGGGAGGCTGACCTGCCCATGGGGACACTTACCAGGCATCAGGCTGACATGCACTTGAGGAGGACCTGGACATGGCATCATGCGAGGCCCTGAGTCCCCAGGCGTGTTAGCGGGTGCAGAAGGAGCCAGGGCGGCCGGCTCACTGGAGCCCTGTGCATGTGTGCATGCCCTGCAGAGACAGCCCGGCCCCCGGGCTGAAGAGTGGCCGGTGCGCAGGAGCCTGTCCCTGAGCTGCAGGCTCTTTCTGGCTCCAGATTCCACTGTGGAATCCCGAGGCCTCACCTGACAGGCAGGTGTATACGGCACACATTTTAACCAGGGGCTGCTAGGTGAGAAGTGCATTTTAAGTGAACAGCCCCGGCTGCCAGAGGTTATTGAAGACGATCATTCCATGAAGCATTATGCTCCAAATTGCCATATGTGACCCGTGTGGAGAGAGCGAGGCTGAGTGTCTCTGGGGGAGCAAGCAGAGCAGTTGGAGGGGCCCAGGAGTGCATTCAGCAGGTGCAGGGACACTGGCTTCTTCAAAGTAAGGAGCAGCTGACTGGCTCCGTGGTTGAGCATGCGACTCTCGATCTCAGGTTGTGCGTTCAAGCCCCATGTTGGGTGTGGAGCCTACTTAAAAAAAAAAGTAAAGTTTGTCAAGGCCAGCCCGGTACATAGGAGGCCCCTTCCCTGGCTCTGTGGACTGGAGACCTGTCAGCCTGGGCGCCGTGTTTGGGGTGGATGAAGAGCCAGTCAGCAGCTCCTGTGATGTGCATGGCCTTCCTCCAGGACAGACGCTGCTCTGCTTTACCCACGGGGCAGCCTGGCAGAAAGGGTTTGGTGTGAGCATGCTAGAGGAGGCGGCCCACTGGCCCAGACGTGCAGGCAGACAGGGCAGACGGACGGGGCCCGCGCGCAGGCAGCTGTGCAGGGGAGGGGGCACGTGTCAGAGCAGACAGCTAACGCTCACCTGCAGAACCCCTGCGGGCCTCCCCCTACGAGAGTTCCCAGAGAAAAGGACACGTACAAAGCTGTTGTCAGAAATGTGTTTTAAAGTATTACGTGTTTCCAGTTGTTTTTTGTGAGAAAGAAAGATTGATGTAAATAAAGTCATCTTAGAATTTTCTTAAAAAGTGACCAGAGGATTTTCTGTGTTTTCAACAAAAGTGTAGGAGGGGATCTGCGTCGGTCCCCTCGGCTGTGTGAGGAACCTTGTTTATTATTCATGTGTGTGCTTATTTTTTGTAGCTCTATAAAAACCTCTGGACTGCTGTCCTTCTGGAAAGCAGAGTGCTGGAGAGGCCATCGTGGTGGTCGGAGTTTTCCGTCCATAAACCCCGTATAGGAAGTTTGAAATCAAAGCTGTAGTCACGTGGCACGTTCAGCTGAATCTAGGTAAGCTGGTCCAGCTGATGGAGATGGGGACCTCAGATCCTAGTTCCAGACGGTATGGAAATGCTGCCCCTTTCTGAACGCACCTGTGCTCATATACCCGCGCCGGCCTCTCCCCCAGCCTCCCGGGGAGGGCTCCCCCCACAAGGCGCAGGGCAGATGCCTCCGCCAGATTTGCTGTGTGCAAAGAAAATCCGTATGATCACCTCTTCCTGATGGACTCTTTTTTTGATAATTAGGACTTTGCGCGTGCTGTGTTCACATGCCAGAGAGGAGGCCGCGTGCTTTCTGGTCTGATGATCTGCATTCTGAGATTTCTTCCAAAGCTCTGCTTCACTGAGTGCTCAGTGATGCCAATCTGATTCTTTGTTAACTGCTTTGACTTTATCATGTAATTAAATCCTATTTTAAGCTTACCTGAATGATGTAATTTGAGATTTCTAAGGAGAAGAAAATCCATTCTGTGTGGAAATCAAAGTTTCCATCACGGAAATGTTTCCAAAGAAAATAAATGCGTCACATGGGTCTGGTCAGTTTAGGGTGCTGAGCTGCTGGCCTCACGCACATTCCTTCATTCCGGTTTGCAGTACGGATCCAGCTGTTCTGCCATCGGCAGGATGCCCATGCTGCTTGGCAGCTCCCCGCCCAGCCCCGTGGGCGAGTGTGCCTGCCTTCCGGCAGAGACCAGGTCAGAGGGGGGTGGACCCCCAGGTGGTCACTTGTGGGTCCCTGCTCAGCACGACCAGCTCGCGGGTTCCTCTCTGTCATCAGCAGCCGCTCTTTTGCCTTGGAGTGGAGCAGGGAGACATGACCCAGGCACCCAAGGACCACAGGCGGTGCCAGGGGACCAGGGATGGCTTCTTGCTTCCAAATAGCTCTGAGCCTCCGAGCACGGGAAGGGCAGGGCAGAACCTGTTTTTAAAAGACTGAATTTCCAGCTTTGGGAACTGCCAGAGTGGTTCCTCGACTTCTCAAGCCTCAGTTATCATGCCTAGAAAAGGGGAACCCAACCCCACCCTGGGCCCCGAAGGGCGGCCAGGAGCAAGTGACTGGGTAAGAGGAGCTGCTTTTATTGAACACTGTATGCAGGGACTTTGTTGTCACTATTCCTGGACCCTCAGACAGCCGGGTTGAGGGCAGTCGTACTAACATGCCCATTTTACATGTGAGAAAACTGACCCTGGAAGCCTCAGTCACCGCCATGGCCCAAACATGGCCAGGAAGTGGTCTGGCCCAGAGCACACGCGCGACCATCCTGATGTCCTCGGCCCAGCACAGGGCCAGCACAGAGTGGGCCCTTGCTAGTATCAGGGTCATAGTTTTAACTGGGGGAACTCCCACCTGAGTGTAATACCCCTCTGGGTGGGCAGTTTCTACCAACAGCTGCAAGGAGCTGTCCCGGGTCCAGCGTGCTGCGCTGGGGGCCACAGCTCATTCAGCTGTCAGCGTCCCGCGGACAGGTTCTTGGAGGACTTGCTTGCATCGTCGCGCCTGTCTTCTGGGAGTGATGGACAGCAGCTGGCTTGCCCTACAGCCTGCAGACGCCAGCCGTAAAGCCAGCACATGGCCATCGGGCACTATTTCAGGAATGTAGAAAGCGTCAAAGAGGAAAATGCCACAGCTCCACTCTCAGCGATAACCACTGCTTACATGTCATTTCCTTTGGGGCCAGAGGGCACAGAATTGGGTTCATTGTCATTCTGGGTTCGTGCCAGGTTTACCCCATGCCACTCCGGGGCCAGAATGTTGACTGACCTGTCCCCACTGTTTGAGGCCTGGTGGACAGTTCATCCCAACTTCTGGTGGCATGCTGGAGCGCCCCATTCCTGAGGCCCTCTGTGCGTTTGTGCACTCGTGTGTGTGTGTGTGTGTGTGTGTGTGTGTGTGTGTGTGATTTTCCTAACAGGGCATGGGGCCATCCTCTAAACTCCTTTTCCTGCTGAAGGGTGTTTCTCAGGCACTTCCCCTGTCGAGCAGCATGAATGTACATGCTTAACAAGCCTCCTGAGGAACGTGGAGAGTTAGTTTCTGCTCGGAGTGGCTCTGTGCACGGGTCAGCTCCTGGAAGCTGGCCTGCTGCGACCAGCACCTTGAGGGCGGGGCTTGTGATACCACCACCGAGTCAGAGGTGGTACAGCCAGCGTGAACAAGCACAGGATGAGAGCCAGGCGGGGCCAGGCGGCGCCCCGGATGAAACGGCACGAAGGACTGAATCCGCCTCATTCCATACTTGTCAGCATTGAAATGGGCTAGCGAGGAAAGCACAGCACACAGGCCTGGCCGCAGATGGCCGGTGCTTGAGAGGTCTCCACATTATCACACCGTGCCCAGGAAGGCACCTGCCTTTCCCGCTCTGTTGACCTTCCCAGCGGTGTCCTCTTGGTTCCAGTCTGGGCGGTTAAGGAACACTGGCGTCTCCTGGGCAGATGCACTCTTCCCTGCTCCCTACTGAGGCTGAACATGTCTCCCCAACTATTTATAGACTATCTCTGTGTGCTCTGTGATGATTGCCACTTCTCGCTTTTTGCCTAATGGAGGCTTTAGTTTTCACAATATTTTGCTGATTTTAAAAATACTCTTTACATATTAAGAACAATAAACCTGGGACATACATATTATCTATTACTTTCCCTCATTTATCTTTTGCCTTTTGATTGTATTAATTTTTTTCTTTTTGATTTAACATGAAGTTTAAAATAAAATTTGAAATCTTATATAAAACCAAGAATCTTTTCTGCTTCATCCTTTAAGGTCATGCTTGGAATGTTCTCTTCCACACCAAGATTATTTCTACTTTCATCTGTTTCTCTAGAGTATATCACAATACTGATTTGAACAGAGTTGATTTTGAGATATGGTGTGAGGTAGGGATTCCAGATGGCTGGCCCTAACTGGAAGTGCCACCTCCAGCAAATGCCAGAATCACAGACATTCCTGGGCCCATTTCTGCCTTTTTCTATTTTATTGTCTTTTCTCACATCAGCTCCTACGGTTTCCATTATTGTGGCTTTCATACTTTTCAGTATCCTTTGGAGCAGGCAACACCGCTCTCATCTCTTGAAAAAAATGTCTTAGATGTGCAAACTTTGGTATTATTTTGTCAAGTTTGGTGCTCTCCCTTCTCGACATTAATGAAAGAATCTTTGGAATTTGGGGGTTTCGTTTAATCTATAGATTACTATCAGGAGAATTTATATCTTTATGGTGTGTAGTCTTCCCATCTAAGACCTTTTATTCATGTTGTTTTTAATAAGAAGCTATCTTGCTTTGATATATTTACTTTGTAACTGGTCACTTTTGTAAAAAACCTTGGTTATAATAGTCTTATATTGATTCTCTTGGGTTTTCCTTATATGTCATTGGCAAATAGTGATGGTTTGGCCATGATCTTTCCAAAACTTTTACCAGTCATTTAACCTTCCTGGCTAGCGTCTGCTGGTCCTGCCGGAACAGTCTCCTCACAGGTGGCGGTGGGCGCCACTGTCCGGTCTCAGACATTCAGGGTTTGCCTTCAGGGGTTTGCATCAGTGTGATGCTGTGTGCGGGACGGGCTGCAAAGACAGACAAAGGCAGAGGACCAAGCCAGGGACGTTCTATCTGGGCCACACACACAGGCGCGTGCTCATGGCTGGAGATCCGACTCCCCAAGGACAAAGACTGTGGACTGGGAGTCTTCCCCCTTGGGCGCAAACTAGGAGCCAGCCTCCTGAGGCTCTGTGGGGCCGGCTGGGCGGATACAAATGGAAACCACCAGAGCATAAAGAAGACAGTAAAAACCCACCCAAACCCCATGATCATCCTCGAGAACCCATTAACATCTTGGGATTGAGGTCTTCCCTGTGGCCACAAAGGTTCTTGGTGGCCGTTGGGCCCTCTGTTATCATGGGGCCGCATCATTGACACTTGGGGACCGTCCCTTTTGATGTGCTTCTGAGAGCCTGGCCTCAGCTCCAGTCACCTTTCCCCCAGTCTTTTTATCCCCCACAAAAGATTGAAGGTGGTTTTGCCCTTGGGACCACCCCTTCCACGAAGTCAGTGTTTACTCAGCACCCACCCACACACCGGGCACCACGCAAGGGTGTGCATCTTAGTTACAAGGTTCCTTTCTGTGCGACTTGGCTCATGCAGCTGTTTGGACATTCCCCAGACTCCACAGGGAGAGTGTCCTGCCGGACGGTGGGCCCCGTCCAAAGACGGCAAGAGGCGACACGACTTCAGGCAGTGGCCTCTGGGTGCGTGAGCCACTGGCTGCTTAACCGCTCGTGCCCGGCAGGCCGGGTCAATGTACCCGCCCCATGGAGCCCCAGCGCCGGACCGGCCCCAGACACCCGCAGAATGGCTCAGCTGCATGGCGCCTGGCTACCCCCGTCGCAGGTCCACTCTCCACGGGGCGCAGGAAGACATCCTCCGCCTCTGGACGGGGGACTCCTGGCCACGCGGTGCAGCCCAGCAATCCCACGCGGCCCCTGGTTTGCTTTCATGTTCACTCACAGCCATTTGCGGTCCCTGAAACCGATATCCGGGGACTTTTCTTGGGCTGTGGCATTGATCCTGAGTCCAGGAGGTCAGGAAAGCTCAGGAGGACCCACGTTCCTACCAGCTGCCAGGAAAGCTCCCTCACCCTGTTTCCCTTCCAGCGCGAGGACTGACCTCAGCTGGTTCCTGTCCTGCCAGACTGCCCGGCGGCCCAGGGAGGTGGCTCAAGCTTCGTGACGCCCAGAGGAAGGCAGTGCTGGTCCCGTGAAATGGCGCGTGAGCACGGTTACTCCTACTCCTAGGAGTAGGTTTGCCAGTCTCTTGAGCAAGGAGGCCTGCGGTGCTTGCAAGAGAAAACTCGACTGTGGTCTTACAGAGGCCAGAGGCTTGGGGTGCAAAAACCACACGTGAGACTTGCCCCTGGGGGTGTGTTCCAGGTACCCTAATGCCATTTGCAAACATTGCTTACATCTCTTGAAATTCTTCGTCTTCACTCCAGAGGGAGGCTTGTAAAAACAAAATAGGTTTTTAGGAATGTTTCCTTAGGTCATCATCCTTAAAAACTCTGGCCCCATATTCCTTCTGGCAGCCTGGAGAGGAGGGTGGCAGCATCTGAAGAGGACCAGCTTCGGAGTTAGGACCAGGTTCAAGTCCTCTGCGGTTGGTTGCTGGCTGTGAGGGCTCGGGCCCATTTCTTAACTTCCCTAAAGGTGTTTGCTCCTTCCTGTTTGCCGGGTTGCAGGGGCTGATTGAGGTAATATGTCATGTAGTCCCAAGCACGTGGGAGGGCCCACGGCTCGCTGACCTGGACCCTTGTGACTAGGCCTAGGACTCTGCATTTCTTTCAGCACTGTGGGAAGTTGTGATGTGCGGAGTCTGAGGACCACCCCCTCTGCTATGGGCCTGAATTCTGGGGAGAACGGAGGTAGGTCAGTGGCCTGGCGACGGGAGAAACCATCCCATGGCCCTTACAAAGACGCCAAGATGTGTGCTCCCACTAGCTGTACCCAGAGGCCGGCTTCCCTCTTGGCCTCCAGGCCTCCCACCTCAAAAGACGGTCTTTTCCAGGGACCAGGCTGGCCACAGCATGAGCTTCCTTGGGCTCAGGCTGGCCCTTCTCTGTGGATCCTGGGCCTGCACAGAGGGCCACCCCTTGGTTCTTTGTGTGGGTACCCCTCAACACCTGGCCATCAAGGGCCAGGGGCCTGGGGGACAGCTCACTCCACCCCTGGGCGACGCCTCCTGCCAGCTGCCCACATGAGGATGGCCACTGGACACCACACCCAAGCCTGGCTTTCTCTGTGTCATTCCTAGGTGCTTCTGTGTGGACGTGGGTGTAGTGTTGGCAGGAGACGCACCTCCCACTGGCGTCACAGCTATGCTGGCCTATCAGTTTCCCTGCCCAGCTGTCACCCTTTCGCCAGAAGGAATTTCATGCCATTCCTCCTTCATCACGTCATAGCCCAGATTCCCTGGATAGCACTGCTTGGCTTGTGGTCAGTCTTCCCACCAGTCTGGAGCCTTGTTGAAGCCAGAGATTGGGCCTGAATCCTCTGTGGTCTTCAGCACCCAGCACAAGGCCACTCATGGGAAGTGCTTGGCAAGCACTGGAGGGAGGCATGATGGGTGGGTGGGTGGGTGGGTGGATGGATGGGTAAGTGGGTGGATGGATGGATGGATGGATAGACGGATGAGTTAAATGAAAAAGATAAGTGAGCAAACACATGTGAAAATTAATGTGAAAACACATGTGAAAATTAATGTGAAAACACAAAATTAATTAGTGAATGAGTAAAGGAAAGGTTTGGATGGGTCCAGATATTGCAGAGGGAAGGAAGACCATCTTGGCCGCACGTTCCTTAGTGATGACAATGAGAGCTATGGTCTCGTCACTCCAAGTGGCACTGCTCACCATATGAGATATTGTCTTTCCTGTCACCACCTTGGGCTTGTGCTGTCACCTCAGCCCCCATGGTAGCCCCCTCCCCACCTCTGCCATCTTTCCAGCTCCAGCGCCGGCTGCAGCTCCTGGTTAGCCCCCGGGTGGGGCTGCCTCCCCTCTGCACCCCTGTGACCAGGGACAGGAATTGTGTTGAGCCCCTCACAGGGCCCCGCCTGTGTGGTGTTGGGTGGAGGGAGCAGTGAGCAGAGGGGCGGATGCGTCCTTCGCCCTGAGGATGGATGGAGTCCCATGTCCAGCAGGCACACCATGTGGACAGCCTCAAAACTAATAGGGAGCGGCAAGACTAGACAGAGCTCGGGAGATGGTGAGAAACCCATTTTTCACCTTGCAATATCATTGTGGCTGAAATTCTTTAAAAATCACCACAAGGAAGAAAAGCGTGAGCCGCTGTTCTCCACCAGTTCCATTACGTGAACACGTTTCCAGCGATGCTCACTTGCCAGTTACAGTGACTGGGGATTGTTTAAGGCATGTGTGTCTGCTCCCGTAGAGAAGGTCACATAGATTGTGACAGAACACGGGATAAAGCTTTGTGAGCACAAGCTCCAGAATGGCCCGAGGAAGCTGCAGTCGCTCATGCTTGGCCTTCGTCATCCGGCACAGCGTGCTGGCCTTCCATGGTGACCCGTGCAGGAGGGGGCCGGGGAAGAGCAGCTCCAGGAAGGGGTGGAGGAAGGGAGATCGGCAAGAAGGACTCTGAAAAGTCTCAGAGCTTCCCTTGCTTCTAATCTCAGCTTTTATGTCCTCCTTCCCCAAAGTAACAGCCACAGGGGTGTTATGGCTGAGCTGTGTCCCCGCAAATCCATATGCGAAGCCCTCACCCCCAGGATCTCAGAACGGGACCGTATTTGGAGGTGGGGACTTTACAGAGGCAATGACAGTAAAATGAGGTCCTTGGAGGGGGTGGGTCCTGATCCAGAGGGACAGGTGTCCCTGTAAGAAAGGAGATTGGGACACAGACATGCAGAGGGATGACCACGTGAGGACAGGGGGAGAGGAGAGCTGTCCACACACCAGGCAGAGAGGCCTCGGGCAAAACCGACCTGCCCACGCCTGGAGGTCAGACTTCCAGCCTCCAGGACTGTGAGGAAAGAAGTTTCTGTTGTTTGGGTTCTGTTCTGTGGGTATGGCAGCCCGAGCAAGCCAGGGCATGAGGATTCATTCCTTGTGTGGTCTCTGCGGGCCCAGCCCATGGCCGGACCATTCCACCCATTTCGGATAAGGAAACTGAGGCAGCGAGTGGCTTGGGGGCTGGTCCAGTGTCCCTCTGGCCGTGGGGCACATGCATGCAGGTATGTGGATTCCAGCTTCTGGTTCTGCTGCCCAGAGGGAATAGGCTTGGGAAATAAAGGGACATGTGTGTGTCCAGGGAAATCATGGGGCCTGTGGACACTGGGCAGTGTGGACGTCCACAGGGAAGCAGGCTGGCTGGAGAATCAGCGTCCACGTGGTGCCTGCCACGCAGCCGGCATCAGAGCGAGGAAGTGGGCCCCGAGGGCAGGCAGCAGTCCAGGGACAGGAGCTGGATGCAAACTCAGGTCCCCCTGCTCCAGAGTGCGCTGGGCTGCCGGCTGTTTACCATCCACACATCACCCGATTCAAGAAGTAGGGATCATCCCCACTCTCCAGATGAAGACACTGATATTCGGAGAGGCTGGTGACCAGCCTGCAGCCCCAGGTGCCCCCCCCAGTCCCCTTGGGGAGGGCTCCCATGGACCAGGGGCCCCTCAGGGCAGATGCCCTGCTTGTCCAGAGGTGGCACTGGGACCCTCATGTGCCAAAAAGAGCAAAAGGAGACTTGCTGCCTTGTGTTCGTCTACGGGAAGCTCTTCCCTCTAGAAGGTTCCTTCCCTCCCCCCTCTCCTCAGGCTCTTCCAGCCACATTTCCGAAGTCCATGGAGATACCAGACATACCAGGGGCCACGGAACACAAGCTGGTGGTTCTTTCTGGAGTGTTTGGGGGTGGGCAGGGGGTGTTAAAAAGTAATGGAAGACTCTGTTACAGAATAGAAAGCACCAGGGTTTGGGATATCCAGTCCTCATAGGACCCGTGAAGAACGTGGGCGTCCACTTGGTGGCCCCCAGGTGTGCTCACTCACCTGCTGCCAGGTGAGCCGGTGCGTGAGGAGCCGGGTTTGCACCCAGGCAAACCCTCCTCCCAGAGAGGACAGGCGGCTTGGCACAGGCACTCGGGGACAGGAGGCCACAGAAGCCTCACCTCTGCGCCCCTCCTACTTCCCGTCTGCAGCCACAGTGACGGTGACGATGGGGATGACAGCTCTGCGGATGGAGCCCGGCCCCACCCCTGCCTGGCTGGCCCACGCTGCCTGGGCAGCCGAGACATGGCTTTGCTCAGAAAGCTGTGACACCCGCAAGCCAGGGGGACACACAGCCCTTTGTGGGGACGGGAGGGAAGCAGGCAGGCGTCTTGCCCACCTGCTGGCATCAGACAGACGTCTGATCTGTGTTTGCTCCCTGTCTTCCCGCAGCCAGGCTGGAGAAGTGCCCCTTTCACCGGCTGCCAGGGAGGGATTATTTCCTTTCCCTGCGGCGCTCCAGGACCACAGTGGTTTCCACTGATGCCGGCCTCTGACCAGGTACCACACTTCCCGAGGCCACCTTGAAAAATTACTGGGTGGATATGAGCTCCAGGAGGCATGAGAGGCTGCTGCAGCCAGCACCCATCAGTGACCACATCCCCCCCAGCCCCTCCCACATCCCCAGCCCCTCCCACATCCACCAGCTCCTCCCACATCCCTCAGCCCCTCCCACATCCCCAGCCCCTCCCACATCCCCAGCCCCTCCCACATCCCTCAGCCCCTCCCACATCCCCAGCCCCTCTCTCACATTCCCCAGCCCCTCCCACATCCCCCCAGCCCCCTCACATCCTCCAGCCCCTCCCACATCCCCCAGCCCCTCCCACATCCACCCCTCCTCTCACACCCACTCAGCCCCTCCCACATCCCCAGCCCCTCCCACATCCTCCAGCCCCTCCCACATCCCCCAGCCCCTCCCACACCCACCAGCTCCTCTCACACCCACTCAGCCCCTGCCACATCCACCAGCCCCTCCCCAACTCCATTCCCCCCCACCGTCTTCCATCCCCTCCCACATCCACCGGGACCCACATCCACCAGCCCTTCCCATGTCCTCCAGCCCCTCCCACACCTACCCAGCATCCCTCTCCCACCTCCCCCCGCCCCTCCCCACATCCACCCAGCCAGGATGACTATCTCTCACTCATGCCAGATGTCCGTCCGGGCGTGTCCTTCCTGCCTTGCTGCTCTCTCCGTTGCTGTCAGTTCTTCCTGAGCGCCCTCTGTCCCAGACCGGCACCTCCACGCCCCCCTGCACCTCTGTTCCGAGCCCATCCCTCCTCTGTGTCTCTCCAGGGCTCTGTCCTGAGCCCAGCCCCCCATCCCAGAGTGGCCCCAGGGTGCCCCCCACCCAAGGGCACGACCCTGAACTTCCCACTTCCTCTCTGCAGACAGCTGGGCCTTGGGACAGCTGCTCCCTCACCTGGAACGCCCCTCCTGCCACCCTCCCAGAGCGTCCACTCCCATCCGGGACCCCCTGGACAGCCACTCAGCCTTGCTCAGCCTTGCCAAGCGCCTGTCGCCCTGCTGGGCACGGGGTGGGTGCTCCGTAAGTGCGGAGTTGAGACGTTCCAGCTGGCTCAGGCCCCCTAGTAAAGAGGGACGAGGGAATTTCAGGACCTGTCCCTTTGCACAGACTTTCCGCCGGGGCAGACGCAGACCAGTGTATTTTCCAGGTGAGGTCACCACTTTGCAGCTGACACCTGAGGCTAAACAAGTCAATAAGAAGCCTGGAGAACAGAGGGTGACACAGATAGTAGGCTCCAGGAGTTGTGGTTTGAGCAGCCTCGGGTGGGCATTGAACCCGCTGCGGTGGCCATGCAGGATGGCTGATTGTGGCCCCCCCAGCGCCCGGGACTTCAGAGGTGATGTGTTTGGAGACGGGGTCTTTAAAGAGGAGACTAAGGTAAACTGAGGTCACCAGGGCCCTGATCCGATCCCGCAGTGTCCTTACAGAAAGGGGAGATTGGGACACAGACACGCATGCGGACACGGGGGAGGACCCCGCCCAGGAGGGAGGCCTCAGGAGAACGCGCCCTGCCTACACCAGGATCTCAGACTTCTAGCCTCCGGACCATGGTTCTTTGCTATGATGGCCCCAGGAAACTGGGGCGTCGTGCCTCCTAGGTCTGGGCAGTGGGTGGAAGCAGTTGGGGATGGGGTTTCCAGGAAGGTTTTAAGGAAGTGATTGATTCTGGGAAGCCCCTTTGCCCCCCCCCCCCCCCCGCCTGGGAGACCGTGGGGGATGCCAGGGACAGTGATGGGAAAACCAGTAACAGCAGGAGGGGCCTGGAGGGGCTCTGTGAACCCCAGGCTGCTTGGTCCCGGGACAGACCCCCAGCTGAAGCCAGTGCATGGCGGGTTTTCTGTCCCTGGCTGACCAGCACAGGCCCCGGCCTCTCTGGCCTCTCCAGCCTCCCCGCTAAGGGGCCTGCTTCTTTTCCATGCCTGCGCTTGACTACCCGGCCATCTATGGCACCACGCTGCAGACCCAAGGCCACCCAGGCAGCCAAATCCAGAGGACCCTCCTACCTCTCACCGGCCGTCAGGAATCACTTCTGCCACGCCGACCTGACCAGGGGTCCAGGCTGTGACGTTCATGTTACCCAGTCCCTGCCCACCCCGTTCTTGGCTGGGGGATGTGTGGCCTCAAACACTTGCCATTGGAACCTCCATATTAGCAGAAGGACACTGAGCCCAGCTCCTTGCTGTGGAGTCGACACGAGTTCCTGCCTCAGTTTCCCCCGTCTGCAAATGGTGGGAGATCCAGGAGATTTGCCAAGGCCTGTTTGGCTTAGACACCCAAGGTGGGAGCGAGTGGATGCAGTGGGTCCAGGGGTGGGCAGCTGTTTGTCCCTGCTGTCAGAGGCCTCGGGGAGCCTTCCTTCCCCAACTTGAGCACCAGGGGTACATTCGTGACCTTTGCTTTCAGGTGCTGAAAGTCATCCCAGGTTCATTATTTAATCTCAAGGGGTTTCAAACTTCATCTCCTCCCCTGTGCTCCAGGCCAGTGTGGGCTGGGTCTGGCTGCCAGGAGGGGAGAGGTGGGGGCACGAGCTGACTCCGACACACGCCTCGTCAAGCCCCGCTGTGGGGGTGCGGTGGGCTTGGGAGCTGGGGAAGGAACTCTGCCGCCACAGGCTTCTCTCCCTGCTGCTGACCCCATTTCTGCAGCGAACTCTACTGCTATCCTCAAAGCCCTCTGTGTGGTGAGCGCTGGAACACAACATCTCTAAGGGGTGCGTGGGGGTCCTTGGGGGGCGGGAGCCCTATAGGGGCTGGCCACCGCACCACCCTGGCCTGAGAGATCTGGCCGTGGCTGACCGACCCCCATCTGCTCTCAGCTGGGCCCCTGCCAGGGCCTGCCCCATGGCCTCTGGCTGCGGGGTCCTCCCTCTCAGTCCTCAGCCCCCCACTTCTGTTGTGACCTCTTGGCTCACAGGAAGCTAACCGTGATGGGAGAGCAGAATGCTCCTGGCCACCCCACCCGACCCCCCAGGCCCTCTTGGAAGGGCCCAGGCAGAGCAGGCAGCGGCCTGAGCACAGAAGGCCCAGGCCCCTTCAGCAGGTGTCCTGAGGAGATGGGGAGCCCAGAGGATGAGGGGAAAGCCACAGAGTTGGTCCCAGGACCACAGTGCGCAGCACCCCAGCCCTCTCCCCAGCCTGCTCTCGGCTCTCTAAGTGTGACCGCCATGCAGGGAGGTGCCCGGAGCTGGGCAGCTGCCCCAGGACTCATACTGCCCAGGCCGTGTGAGCAGAACCGGGGCCTGCCTTCTCCCCTCCCCGCGCCCCCACCCGTGTCCCTGGGCTGCCCAGGTGGCCACTCGGCATAGATGCAATATGTCGGCTTCCGCCGCGGTATTCACGTGGCTGTCCGTGTCTGGCTTCGTTCCCTCTGTGACGCGCCTGCTGACCTGTGTGGCTGTGGATCATCCGTGTTCCGCCCTGCCGTTCCAGCAAGTGGCTGTACCTTGGTTCACCTGTGCCCGCAGGTGGGTGTCGGGCTGTGTGCACGGGCGGCTCGAGCACAGCTGCTCTGCAGCTGTCCCAGGTCTCTGGGTGAACCCGGCGCGTGTGCAGGACCCTCACCCCAAGTGGCTGGCGGGGGCACCGTGGCTGCAGGTGCTGAGTGGATCCTGCCCGAGGGTCTTGGAGCAGCCGCACCAATCGCACCCCACGACCCCATGCACCTGCACCTCCGGCCCTTCATCCTCTCCGGTGGGTGGAGAAGTGTCTCAGCGTGCTGTGGAGTACCTGCTGGGGTCGGATTGTGTCCTTCCGGGAACCCCCCAGCTCCGGGCCCAGCCGGGGGCTCGAGGAAGACCCTGGGGCGGGGCCGTGCCCCGTGCATGAGGAGGCCTCAGCCTTCCCTTCTGCCATGGAGCCTCGGGCACCCTTCCCTACTGTGCCTCAGTTTCCCTTGCTCCTAAACGAGCCATTCGAACTCAAAGCTGTAACAGGATTTTCAGCTGAGAGCATTTCCTTGGTTCATACTGTTTCCCATAAAAACAGTATGAACAGATTCTATCCAATTCCAAGATCGGAGAAAGGAATCAGCAAAGCCTCACCCACGGACCCCAGACCAGAAGTGCCTCAGTTGGCGGAGGCGGGGGGGGAGTTCTACCACAGACCCTCTTCCTGGAGCGGGTCTTCTGGACACACCTGCACTCCAGCGCTCAGACAATCCTTCTCATGCTTCTGTTCCCATTCGACTGCAAGTGTTTCCGCCGACCTCGGGAAGGCTGCGGACCATTCCGCCAGGCCAGGGGGCCCCTCGTTCGCTCTTCCCTGCGCCTGTGCACAAAGGTGGCTTTCGGATTCCGTGCCAACGGCACAGCAAGGGTGGCCGAGCGACCACGTGCGTGTCCTTCCCCCCACGTAGTACGGGTTCTTTCTTTAGGATACACTCCCAGAAGCAGAATTTCTGGGTTCTGGTCCACGAATATTTTTGTTGTTTAATGGCTGATAGAAGTTTCCTTTTCAAACTCATTATCCCAGTTTATGTAAGCCCACAGCGAGGCTCTGGGACACCGCTGACAGCCCACACCCAGCGCCGGACTCTGTTTTAATTTCATGGCTGGAAAGAGACCCCCTGTGGGTTCGGTTGCCTGTGTGTGATTCCTGGCAGCAGGGACGGCTCTCCCCTCAGAAGAGCCAGTCTCAAAGGCGGTTTTATTCTCTGCTCCTCGCAAGTGTCCCTCGGAGGGAAGGGCTACCCACCGCACAGGGGCACTGGGCAGGTGCCAGGGGCCCTGGGTTCCCATCTCCCCCGGACCAGGTCCTGAAGGACGGAGCTTATCCCGGCCCCTCCTCCCCAGGGAAGGGCACATCCCTGGGATCCCCTGCTGGGCTCCCAGGGGGACCCTCGCCCCCCGGTGCCTGGTCCTGTTGAGGCTCAGGGTGCTCCCTCTGTCTGGGGCCCTCCTCTCTGCGCCCCCCCGCCGCTCCTCTCCGAGCCAGCATCCAGTCCAGAGGCAGCTGCTGCAGCCTCTGTGCTTCCTGCTGCCCTGGGGTCAAGTGGCAGCTCCTCAGACTGGTCTCCAGGAACCTCCCTGTGTCCCGTCGCGGTCCCGGCATCAGACACCGCACTGGCCCCGCGGCCCACCACCCAGCCTCAGATCGGGTCCTCTCTCTGGGGTCTGCCCCGCCTCTGTCCTCCAGCCCGCTGTAGCCCTTCTTGCTCTGCTCCGCCTTAGAGGCATGTGGGGATCCTAGACCCTGCCCTGGCGGCCCGGGGGTGGCAGAGGGCTGGCCTGCTCATCACAGGCCTCCTCGGGCTGCCCTGACTCAGAGCCCGGCCTGGAATCTCATCCTCAGGCCTCTAGTCCGGCGCCCTTCCTCGCATCCCACTGCCTCTGGCCCTTTTCTAAGCCGGACATAGGTATCCGGGAGGGAAGAGAACTCACGTGCTTGTGTCCGGAGCTCCTGGCCCTCACTCTGGGGCTCAGGCCATGATGCAAACTTGCGACACCTCAGTTCCCTGATCTGTGAAATGGGACAGCATCACCTACATGGTGGGACTCCTTCGGGATTTGAGGGGATGGCGGGCCCGGCTTGTGTTAGATATTCAGTGGATGCTGTCACGGCTGCCACTCTTGCTCAGGCTCACAGCAGGAGCATGGTACTGTCCGGGGGTCTGGGAGCACAGAGGACGGCCCCATGCCCGGCACACACTCAGGTGGGACAGCTGTGGGCTGTGCCCGCAGGCCCCAGGCTCAGGCCAGCCCCTTGAGCGGGGTTCAAGAGTGTGTGGGGACACTGAGCGAGCTGGTCCGGGTGCTCCACCTGCTGGGAGTGCTCCGCCTGCGGGGCGTGCTCCGCCTGCTGGGAGTGCTCCACCCGCGGGGGTGCTCCACCCACGGGGGTGCTCCACCCACGGGGCGTGCTCCACCCACGGGGCGTGCTCCGCCTGCTGGGAGTGCTCCACCCGCGGGGGTGCTCCACCCACAGGGGTGCTCCACCCACGGGGCGTGCTCCACCCGTGGGGGTGCTCCACCTGCGGGGCGTGCTCCGCCTGCGGGGGTGCTCCACCTGCGGGGGTGCTCCACCTGCGGGGCGTGCTCCGCCTGCTGGGAGTGCTCCACCCGCGGGGGTGCTCCACCCACGGGGGTGCTCCACCCACGGGGCGTGCTCCGCCTGCTGGGAGTGCTCCACCCACGGGGCGTGCTCCACCCGCGGGGGTGCTCCACCTGCGGGGGTGCTCCACCTGCGGGGCGTGCTCCGCCTGCTGGGAGTGCTCCACCCACGGGGCGTGCTCCGCCTGCTGGGAGTGCTCCACCCACGGGGCGTGCTCCACCCACGGGGCGTGCTCCGCCTGCTGGGAGTGCTCCACCCGCGGGGGTGCTCCACCCACGGGGCGTGCTCCACCCACGGGGCGTGCTCCACCTGCAGGGGTGCTCCACCTGCGGGGGTGCTCCACCTGCGGGGGTGCTCCGCCTGCGGGGCGTGCTCCGCCTGCGGGGGTGCTCCACCTGCGGGGGTGCTCCACCTGCGGGGCGTGCTCCGCCTGCGGGGGTGCTCCACCTGCAGGGGTGCTCCACCTGCGGGGGTGCTCCACCCACGGGGCGTGCTCCACCCACGGGCGTGCTCCACCCGCGGGGCGTGCTCTTGTCACAGGAAGATGGAGGAGGGTAGATGCCGTGCTGGCCTGAGTCTGAGGCCCAAATGGCAGGGTTGCCATCCTGGTTGTGGCCCCCAGATGGGTCAGCTCGGTTCAGCCTGTGCGTGGGATTCCTGTAGCCAGCCCGGCCAGAAGGGGCTGTTTTGGGACCTGGCCCCAAGTTTAGAAGCTGGGCTTGTGGTATCAGAACCCATTCTCTCTTGGCCTCACAGCTGATTTTCCTTAAAAAGAAAAACACAAATCAAAAACCAAAAAAACGAAGTGGGATTTCAGTGGCATGCTTGCCAGGCTGCTGTCAGATATGTGAACGACATGAACAGCTGTGTCGGCCAATGTCAGCTGAAAAGCGCTCTGGCCCTTCTGGCTGAAGTCGTTGTGTGAGGGGCCAAGCACCGTCCACCCTGTCTACTACCCACAATCCCGTCGGGCCCCTCAGAGAACAGAGGGGCAGGTGGGGCCTCCTGCTCAGAGCCTTTGCACAGGCTGTTCCCTCGACCTCCCAACACTGTTCCCTCATTGTCCTCCCTGCAGCTCACCTTATGGGGGCTGTTCCCCACCAACCCTCACTCCCTGCTTCTCAGCCATCTGTGTGGCCCATGTACTTCTGTCCCACGGACATGCTCTCGTGGATGTGGACTGGGCCACGGCTCTGTGGTTCCCCTCTGGGTCTCCAGAGCCTTGCATGCATATGACAAGGATCCAGCTACTACCTGTTGCGTGAAGGTCTTAATGGTCTTGTTCCTGGGGCACAACAGTGCGTCGCCAGGACCCCTGCCCTCGGCAAACACTTCTGTAAAGCTTCATCCCGGTTAGCAGGGAGGTGAGACGTCCTTACAGAGCCCATGTGGTTGCAAGTCACTGCAGCATACAGTTTCCGAATGTGCACCGCCAGGCCGACTCAACCCAGCCACACCTCCTCCAGGGAGCCCTCCTGAGCCCCTAGGTCAGCACCCTGCTCCAGGCTTCCCTCCATCAGAGCACCCCTCGGGCTGGCCCCCCTGCCCTGCGTCTGCCCTCTCTCTGATGGCTCTGGGGTGTGGGTGCCCAGGGAGCAAAGCAGAGGGCCCTGCTCCTGCGGCGCTGATAACCCAGTGGAGAGAGGTAGATTCAAACAACGCACAGCAATGGGAAACAGTGAGTACATACACAGAGTGCCAGGCAGCAGGAGCACTGCGGGGACAGTAGAGGTGAGCAGGGTCGGGCCAAGGGCAGCGAGGGAAGATGTAGGGAGACGGCCGGATGCCCCCCCAGAGACCCAGCAGCTGCTGGTGGCTCGGAGCAGCAGAGGTGGTGAGAACGTTCTAGATGTTGTGGAGGTGGCACCTTTAGGACTTGCTGACGGGTTACATGCCAGGAGGAAGGAGTGACAGCCGAGGTCCAGTGGAAGGGTGGGGCATAGTTGCCAGGGTGGAGAACCCAGCGGCAGATTTGACTGTGAAGGTGGCGGGGAGACAGTGGGCATGACCTCGCTGGGCCTGACCCAGAGCCCCGCTCTGCCACATGTAAGTGAGAGGTCCCTGGGTCCGGCTTCCCACCCGGCAGCCGTGGGGGGGGGGGGGGGGCAGCCTGGCCGGCACGGAGGAAGCCCTCCCCGCAGGGGTGCAGTGTGGCTGCGTGCCCCCCCCGTCCTGGGTCCCTGCTTCCTGAAGTCCCCAGGAGTCATTCGGGGCCAGCAGCTCCGGTGCCTTCAGCTGCACTTGCTCCCGCACATCCTCTCTGCCCGGGGCTTCATGGGCAGCCGCCCCAGCCCTTTGTCACCGAAGCTGGGGACACGTCCACGTGGACGTCTGTGTGTGGGTACTCACCGCTGTAAGGGTGGGCCCGAGAGGGGCTGATCCCCGAGGAAAGGGTGCCCCTGAGAAGGAGGCGGTCTGTAAGGAAGGGGCGCTCTGTAAACGGACGGCAGGCTGGGAGGAACATTCTGTGTGTCCGCAGATGCCCAGGATCCTGCCCGTGAGCTGAGCCCGGGGATGCAGCCCTCGGTGGCCAGAACCCAGGCCTTCCCGCGGCCCTTTCTGGAAGACGGCGTAAGCTGGTTGGAAACATCCCCTCAAGGTTCTGGCATCATTGCAGACTGTGAGGCCTGGCATCTCGTCCAGCAGGCGGGGCAGGGTGGGGTCCGGCAGGCCCTGCCTCCCCGCGTGTCGCCCCACACCCACCCTGCTGGCACCAGCCGCGTGCTGGGCCCCCCATCCTGAGGGCCCCCTGGTCTTTCTCCCTGCTGGGCCCTCAGCCCTGCTCCTCCTCTCCCCGGTGGCCTCGGCCTGGGGAGTCCTCCGGGAAGCATCCCCGGGGCCCCCTTCCCCACCCCTTGCTCCTTCTCCCTCCAGCTGAACCTGGCCTCGTGCTCTGTCTTCTCTGCTGTCTGTTCAACGAACAAATCTAGAGAGCTCCCCCTGTAACAGGCTCTGTTGCAGACACCCAGCAGATAGTAACGTCCTTCATCCCAGCTATTCTCTCATTCATGGAAGAGGAAACCCTCCAAGCCCAGAGAGGGCAGGTGGCTTGCCTGAGGTCACACAGCAAGCAGGGGTGGTGCCGGGCTCTGGTGCCGGGCACCGCCTTCCGCCCTTGCCTGCCCCCCACCTGTCTTCCCCACGGCCCCCAGGGCTGGCTCTGACCCCCGATAGGCTCTAGCTCGGTCTGCCCGCAACAGAGTGGGGGCTCATCACAGTGTGCAAAATTAGATCTCTCCACTTGCCGGGTGAGGAAACTGCGGCCCAGACACTTAGCGTGTTCCTTGCTTGTCCTTAGAGGCTGTGTCCAGACTGGAGCTGGCAGGCCTCCCGAGCCCTCGCAGCGCGGCCCCGGGTTTGAGACCTGAGTGTTCACTCATGCTTGGGCTCACCCCCGGGGCCAGTCACTTAACCTCCCCTTTCTCACTGGCTCCCCTAACCTTGTGTGGTTGGGGTGGGAATTAAGTCCCAGAAGCCATGGTGCCCTGAACTGTAACCGCCCCAGGTAGCTACTGAGTGCAGATCCCGAGTCGGTGAGACTCACCCTACCCCCAGGTCTCGGGTGACACCAAAGCTGCCCGACTGGGGCCCACACTCTGAGCAGTAAGGACCAGTGCAAGACCAAGCACAGGGAGCCCCCTGAGCCAGCCCCCCACCCATGTCACTGCCTGGGGCACGCGGGCATACGGGGCTCGGGGCAGACTTAGGGATTAGCAAACTGAACCCTTTGTGTTGGTGTGGGGCTCACAGGGAGAGAGCAAAGCGTGCATGGCTGTTGTCAAAACTGCGGAATTTGCCAGGAATTTGGAGAGAACCAGCCCAAAGTGCAAAGGACAGATGGCGCCTGTGAGCGTGGGTCTGTATATCTCCTCTCCCCGCAAGCGAGGAGTTGTTTGCTCCCACACTGAGGGCAGAGGGACCAGACGTTGTATTTTCCTCAGAATGTAAATGAGCCTTGGCCTCACTAGTCCCTCCAATGGGGAAAAAACTCCCCCTGGGGACGGAAGCAGGAGGATAAGGCTCCAGCATGGCAGGAGGGCTGGCCACGTGGGCTCAGAGCACGGAGCACTAGCTGGTCCCCAGGCCAGTGTCCACGGTCCCTGCCCTTGAGGGCCTCCAGTTAGGATCTAAAGGGAGGCAAGCGTAAGGGGCCAGAGGATGCCCCACATCCACACGGGCTCTGCGGCTGTGACTTCCCTGCTCATCTCAGGGCGTGAGGCCATGTGCCTTCCTCCCTCCCAACGCGCAATGGTGGGAAGGTGGCCACGACCCCACACGGTGGGGGCCCCCAGACTAACTGCTGGATGCTCAAGTCCATGCCTTCCACCAGGGGCCTGTGGCCCTGAGATCTCATACCTCCCCCTCCTCCCTGCCCCTCTGGCTGGGACGGGTCTCCATCCCCTTCCTGGGGCACGCTCCCCTTGGACCTCCGTCCGAGCTCTCCCTTTTCCATGGCTCACAGAAAGGCTTTCTTTCAGCCTCACTTTAAATCAAAGTTGTATGTGCTTGTGATCTAAGGAATTAAATCATTCCCAAGGCAGCCCTCTGCCTTCCAGCCACCCACTCCAGTTGTTCTTCCCCAGAGGCCACTGACTCCTTTTTTAACTATTTCTTTTGGTATTTATGTCTGTATTCCTAAATGGCCTTCTTGTGTTGCTGATTCTAGCTTTCTCGGCTTAGTCAATATTACTGACTTCCTTTATGGACGAGAGGCACTAACTTTCTCCCATTCTTGCTCCACCCCACATACCTGTCATCCGTCCCATCACAGAGAGTGTAGTTGGAGTCAGAGTCACATGATCATATAAGTGTAACTTAGAGCAGAGCCAGATCATATACTATGATAATTTTACCTGCCTTTCCTTTTTTCCCCTACAGTTATCGATTGCTATGTTATTTTATGTTTTTTTTTTTTAATTAATGTTCTTATTTCTAATTCAACACCAAACTCTTTGCCTCTTATCCAAACCTCCAGACCTTTGGACACACCAGGTGTTCTGTATCTTGCCTGGTCTGAACTGACTCCCTCGTTTGGTGGAGCTTGCACTCTGTTGGCTTTCTAATGAGGGGGCAGGGGTAGCAAATATGTTACGATCTCACCTGTCTGAAAATGCCCCTTCCTGTCCTCCCACTTGATTGGTAGTTTGGCTGGCTCTCTCAGTACCATAGACTGGGAGGCTTAGAGACAATAGGAACTTATTTCTCATGGTTCTAAAGGCTGGCAATCTAGGCTCAAAGTGCCAGCAAATTTGGTGTCGAGTGAGGACCTGCTTCCTGGCTCACAGAAGGTGTCTTCTCCCTGTTTCTCACGAGGTAGAGGGGGTGAGAGCTCTCTGGGGTCTCTTTGGTAAGACACCATTCCCGTTCATGGGGCTCCACCCTCATGACCTAAGCACCTCCCAAAAGCCCCACCTCCTAAGGCCATCACATTGGGGGTGGGGGCACAAACACGCAGTCTATAGCACCGGGTAGAATTCTAGTTTGGAAATCATTTTCCTACAGAAAAAGGTGGGCAAAAGCCAACTGTGCAGGAATTACTTCACCATCTCATTGTCAGTATAACCATTGTCAAGTCCAAAGCCATTCTGATTCCTAATTCTTTATGAATGAGCTGTCCTTCTTGTATTACCTATTGAAGAATAAAAGTAAAAATAAGTTCACTGTTGAACAGTCTCATTTGGCCCTCCCTCGTGTGTCCTTCAAATTGAAAAGAAAAAAAAAAAGGCCCATCTTGGTTTTTCTTATGGTCACGGAAGCTGGACTGCAAATCCCGAAATAATCTAAGGAGTCAATCATGGTTTTCTTTTCTCCTCAAACCCATCAAGTGTGGAGCCACGGGAGAGTAAGGAAAAATGCCGTCAGCTCATTGTTGTCACGAATCTGGCCTGTTAGGTCTGTGTGCAAGATGCAGGTACAGCTTGATCCAGCTGTGGGCACTGGCTGTGGAGCAGTGAGGGGTGTGCTGGTACCAGCGGGCCTGCCATGGGGAGCTTCCAGCACCAGCATCCCTGCACCGGGCACCTGCAGCTTCCCATCCACCCACTGGGGCTGGGCCTCTTCCCAGCACACACCTGCCCTGGTTAGGGGCTTGGTCCTCTGGGGCTCAGTTTCCCCATCTGTAAAATGGGAAGAAGAGGGCTAGTTTGGAAATTAAAGCAGTGACAAGATGTGGTGTGACAAACACCTAGCGCGCAGTAGGTGCTCATATTTGCTGTAGAACTGTCTTCCAGAAATTTGGGGGCCCTTGGTTGGCTCAAATGCTCGTGACAGACAGACCCTTGGAGGCTCTGCCTGGAGAGGTCCCAGGCTAGTCTGACACAAAGGGCAGCCCCCTTGGCCGCGGCCCTGGAACTGCAGCATTCTGGGATTCGAGGGACTTCGGCCAGGAAGGGCTGGGCTACCAGCTCTCTCTGGTTCTCATTAGGCCGCCCCTCCTCCCCCTCCCTTGCTGGGCAACATCCCTCCTCACAGTCCCCTCGGGACCCTCATGGCCCAAGTCCCATCAGCTCACCAGGGTCGAGCCAGGGGCCCTGAGCCTTCCAGAAAGGAGGCGGGACAAGGCCAGACTGCAGCCTGCAAGCAAGCCAGTAAACCAGGCCCACGTGGGCTGTGGATGCTGACCCAGGTGGCCGTGGGCCTTCGGACCTGAGCGAGGATTGGGTCGGGGGTCTCCCTCGCAGACAGCTGAGCATGCCTGGGCCGGGCGGATCCCAAGACAGAGGTGGAGACGGGATGCAGGATCGGGAGCCGGCCCTTACCCTGAGGCTCTAGCGGCTGCCAAACGGTGTGCTTTCCCTGGATGTGGGGTTGAGGGAGTGGGTGGTATCAGAAAGACTTCTGGGGGACTGGGGAGGGGCAGGTGGGGCTGATGGGAGGGGGCATCTAGGAGGTCCCTGGGTACCTGGCCAAGTGCTGGGGCGGGGGCACCCTGCGTCCCCAAGGCCTGCTGGCATGCTCTGATCACTCTCTCCGGGGTCGCGGCTCTTGGGGCTTCACCCTCAGGGTCCCCTTCCCGGGCAGTCCACGGGTCTAACTAGACCAGGGCCTTGGGTACTGACACCTTTGTGGGAGGTTCGAGTAGGTTTCCAGCCACCTCCTTCCTCTTCCTGAATACTTTTCCAAGAGACCCTTTGGCCCAGCATTTTGGGCACGCTGTGGGTGGGGTGGGCAGCACCCGGGCTCTGGCTGGCCCGCTCTGGGCCCGGGTCTCCAGCCGGCAAGGGCACACACAGGCCCAGAGGGCCTTGCAAATGCTTGGCTTTAAGTTCTTTATAAAATCAGAAGGAAAAGCAAAGAGAATAATGAATATATGATAATGAATCCGGCCTAGAGCACATTCATCTTTGTACCAACACAGCTGCAAAATGTAATTTTAAAGAATTTGTGTTAAATGGAGGAAGTGGTCCACGAAAGCACCATACAATGAGGCCACGGAAGTCACCTTGCAGTCTGGGGTCACATGGACAAAATCGGCATCGGGTTTAGTGGGATGCAGGGTATATGCGGGGCTGAGTCACAGTGGGGTGACTGGTTTCCTGCTAGCGACAGATTTGTTGCGCTAGGCATCCTCAGGATGCAGGCCTTCAGATTATGACTTTCAGATGCAGTAGATCCTTACTGGGTTCATCTGGACCCTCTTGTGACAAGATGTCAAAACACAACTCAAACCAGTTTAATCCAAAAGGGCAGTTGACGGGCTCAGTGACTGATAAGGTTAAGTGTGGTCAAGATGCAGGTACAGCTTGACCCAGGGCTCAGGTGGTGTAGTCAGGGCCCAGGCCGCACCTGTGGCTCTGAGACAGGCTTTCTCTTCCCTCAGTGTGTAAGCATGAATTCGGTCTGATGTGTGTGCGAGGTCGCACTCGAAGATGACCTCCTGTCTGCCCTGCCCCCACCAATCCCTCTCCCGGGGCTGCAGGTGAGCCCAGGCCACAGGACACATTGCCGGCCACTCCTCATTCCCACTGAACATGAGTTAGTGGCACCTTTAAAACAGGAAGGGTTGATGCCTCTATGACCTTGTCCCCTTGCTGCCTACGGGGAGACTGAGGCCCATGGTCCACGACTCTGCGCCCACCCTCTGTGGCCTTGGGGTCTCCCTGTCTATGGCTCAGAGGCAGCTCGAGCTGGCCTTTGTGCCCCTCTCTGGGCAAGTCACCCCCCCCTCCCGGGGGCCACAGCCCCAGTGACTCCTGCACTCAGCTTGCGTGGGGCCACGTGGCTGAAACCCTAAATAGCGCCCGGCTGCTCCCATGTGACAGTGCGTCACGTCGTTGCTTTCTAGAGTTTTCTGCAACTTGCCCGCCTATGACCAAAGACTCCTTGCCATGGTCTTTCGGACTACCCGGGCCTTAGGCCATCCTGGGGGAGCTGGGGAGGCCCCCTCTGCCCAGGGGCGGCCCATCCGTGGGGCTGCATGGCACCCTCCACGAAGTGTCTCTGGCTATAGGCATTTGACAGTAAGAAAGTGACGCCCTCTGTCCTGGGGACCTCACCTTTCCTTGACTCCCCCAAACTGTCCAGCGGGCGGGACCCCAGGGGCACTCTCAGGGCCTGAGGACCTTCCACCTGCTTCGCTCAGTCCCTGGGCCGGAGGCTGGCCCGGGGTTCTTTCCCCCTGCACACGTGGGGGTTGCGGCCCTGGATGGGGAAGGGGCTGGGCGGGGCTGCCTGATGCCCTCCACCTGCTCCCTGTGCAGAGGGTCTCCCCGTAGGCCTGCGCTCTGCACCTCGGGGTTCCCTACCTCTGTGCCCTCACTGCCCCGGCCCCAGACCTCACCCGCCCGGCTCTGCCAGCGGCGGCACCGTGGCCACGGCCATCTGGTCAGTCCAGGAGAGGGGACAGGCCTTCCTAAGTCTGCCTCACCCGGCTGTGGGATGGGTGAGTGCGTGCCCTTCCCATCTCAGACATTCTAGAACGGGAGCTGCCGCTCATGCTGGGCAGAGAGGGGGAGGGGCTTCTGCAGCACCCGGCCACGTGATCTGGGCCATCTCTGAGGCCCTTCATACCGCCTCCGTGAGGTGGAGACTCAGGGACCCATTTGACAGATGAGGTCCCAGAGGTAAGCTGACCAACGTAGGGTCTCACAGCTCTGGGCGTTCAGGCTGCCAGGCCACGCCCATGTGGCTCCAAAGCAATGTCCCCAGGTGACACCGACTTCCTAAGGGCTGGATGACCTGATGACTTCCTGGAATCCTGCCAACGAGCCTCAGGCTGTGTGGAGCCTGGCAGAGCCTCGTGTGGTGCGAGGTCTAGAGGTGACCCTCGGGTCAGCTGTCTCCTGTGGTCTACAAGTCCAAGGTCAAGGCCCAGGACTGAGCTGGGTGAGGAGACAGGGGACCAGAGTGCGGTGTGGGGGGAGACACACTGACCTCCCTAACTGCTGTGTCCGGGGCCACCCCCCCCTGCCTGTCCTGGCCCTGATCAGCCACCTGTTTCCGGCAGTGGGGACAGGGCATGGGGAGCTGGGGGAGATGTGGTGGGCCAGATTCGGGAAGTAAGGGTCTGCTCAGAACGTGAGGGCAGCCTAGGGCTGACCCAGCCTCGCCGGGAGGAGCTTGGTCTGTGGTTCTGAGAGTGGGTCTCCCTAGCCTGGGGCACGGTTGACACATTGTCACACTGTTATTTTTGGTTAAATATAATGTATTTCTTTCCAATTATAAAAGTAGCATATTCTTGTCCAACACAGTGGATCAGCAGGAGCCTGGGGGCTGAGGCCGCCACCCGGTCCCACACCCTGCTCGGACACCAGCAGGTATGAGGCTCTGGACGTGCCATGCATCTCCCCAGCCATGCACAGCTGTGTAAGAGGCCGCAGGGGGAGGGCACTGCCCGTCTACTCTTCTGTACTTTGACATTCAAGATCCCGAGGTTCAGAGTTCCAGAATTCAATGTGGTTTTTTGTTTTGGTGGTTTTGTGGGGGGGGGGGTGCTGCTATGGACTGAATGTGTCCCCTAAAATATATACGTCAAAGCCTTAATCCCCAAAGTGGAGGTGTTAGGAGGTGGGGGAATCATGCTTGGGTGAGGATCAGGTCATGAGAGCGGGACTCTATGACGGGATTAGTGTCCTTATAGGAAGAGACGGAGAGAGGTGATGTCTCTGGGCCACGTGAGGACACAGCAAGAAGGTGGCCGTCTGCACACCTCGGGGACAGAGGAACCAATCTGCTTGCCCCTTGGTTTCAGCCTTCCAGCCCCGGGAACCGTGAGGGATGGATGTCTGCTGGTGAAGCCCTTGTTCCTGTTGTTCTGTTTTGCAAAACCCCGAGTAGACTAGAACCCCACACCCTCTCTCCCACCCCGACCCTCTGTTGGCAGGTCATCTGCTCCCTTCTGGTTTCTGAGCAGACTCTGACCCCCGGTGGGTCCCAGGGACAGAGTTACCCAGGTGTCTACTCTTGGGGGTCTGCAAGTGCAGGGATGTGTCTTGGGCGTCACAGGTGCAGCCTGATGCCCATCCCCCGGGGACTGTCTCAGCAGCTGTGAGCCCCCAGGGGATGCAGGGCCCAGCGAGGGCAGAGTCCCATGGCCTCAGCTACTGGGCATCCTCTGGTCTGATTCCTCGGCCAAGCCTCCAGTCTGCCAGGAGTGGGCACCTGGACTCGGGGCAGCTTCCAGGATTTTTCCCCTCACCCAGATACCATGTGGTTTCTGGGACCCCTGTTCCACACACCCTCCTGCCAAGGCCTAGTGCATTGCCTCCTCCCAGGGCCCGAGTCCAACGTCCTACTTTCCTGAGCAGTCCCAGCTGGAGCACTCCAGCATGGGGCGTGCCTCCCTGTTCCTCCTCACCTCCCCGAGTCTGCTGGCCTCCCCCCGGCTGACCGTCTGCCTGTCTCTCCATCCCCCTGCAGCTGCTCCCCAAACCCTGGCCGCAAATGTCAGTGCCAATGCCTTATATCTGTCCTGCTTCCTGGTCGGTCTCAGCACAGGGGCCCCTGAGGGAGCGGAGGCATCCTGGGTCCATCTCTGCGTCCCAGGCCTGGGAGAGATACTTCCTGGGATGCACTCCCACCCTCCTCTCTTGGGGTTGTCCCTGTTCTGTCCTAGACGGCTGGGACACTTTGTCCTCCTTCTCCTCTGAAAACCAACTTGGGAGCTGGCATGGCACCTCTAGCAGAAAAACTTCCGCTGTTTCCCAAGAGGACCCAGTCCCCATACAAAGACCGGGCGCTGGTGACCTGTCCCATCCCCCCGGGAGTGTCACCCCGGTGTGGCAGGCTCTGAACCAGGGGTGGCATTGCTCATGCAGCCTGACCCCTAGGCTTGACCCCCTAACTCAAGCAGGGTGCAATGAGGACTGGGCTCACCGATGGGGCAGCACGGAGAGGGGTAGAGGGTGATGGTGGAATGAGTCTAGAAAGGCCAAATGCAGCCAGGTTCAGTTGCTGGCCTAAGTGACAGGTAGAGCCAGTCGATGCAGCTACAAGGCAGGACAGACTAGAGCAGGGTCCCCAATTTGGGCCCTGTGGACATTCGGGGCTGGGGGATGTGTGGGGGTGGGGTGGGGGCGTCCCGTGCCCGGGAGGAGGCTGAGCAGCATCCCTGGCCTCAGGCCGCCTGGTGCCAGCAGCACCCTGTCCGTGGGACCCTGCAGAAGCCCGCAGACACGGCCCATGTCCCCTGGCTGAGAGCCCCTGGGTGAAGCCAGAGATGGACGGTCCCCCCTGGCGTTCCTGGGGAGCCGGTGTCGTTCTCCGTGTGGTGTGTTCATGCTGTGAAGATGCGTCACACGGTCCACGGTCATCCGATCCCTGCTCATGGTGCACTCAGGCCGGCCCAGGACTGGTGGCCGGGCTCCCGTCCTGACCCCACACTGGTAGGAGATCCCCGTGCTCGGAGTCCCCAGGGCCCGGCACACAGTGGGTCTCAGCGATGCCCCCAAGTGGGCGCACCTGGCACTGGGACGCCGACAGCCGATCGAATGTGCGCGAGCCGTCTTCCGGGCCTTGGCCAACGGCTCCCATGCTTCTGTGGCAAAAGATAAGGCTGCTGGAGTGAAGAGCCGTGCTGGAGGAGGAGCCCTGGGGCGGCGGCGGCGGGTGGCCCGGGAACCAGGCGGCAGCAACACCCGTGCGTGGGGAGGGGGAAAGCAGGCCTGCGGGTCCCACGGGGCACAGCCTCAGGGCGGCGAGCCTCGGGCAGGGGGAGGCCGGCCGCTGAAGGACTAATCGGTGGATGGAACTCCTCCGTGTCCGCGGCCCGGGAGCCTCAGTATGGTCGAGAGGCGGGTTCCCCGGCTGGATCTGCGGATTCAGAGCAAGCCCATCCCCACACCAGCAGGCTGCTCGGTGGACGCCGGAGAAGACCCGAGAAGGCTGTGCACACTGTCTCTGCAGGCTGACGTTAGGAGTTAGGAGGGTTTTCATTTTTTTCTTTGTGCTTTTCAGATTTTTCTGCTGTGAACTGTGTTATCTTAACGTGAGGGAAGGGCCGTCAGCTTATTCCTTCTTTGAAGGAAGGAATGCAGCGAGAAGGAACAAGCAGACAGGGGCCGGGGCCGATGACTTTAGCAGCAGAGACTTCTGGCGCGGGCTGGCCGGGGCCCAGCGGAGCCACTGGGGTCCCCTGTTACACGTCTCCGGCCGGCGTCTGGCGGCCCCGGGCCACGGGCTCTGACGGGAGATGGGCCCGCAGTGAAATCGGACTCGGGCTGGCCTGGGGTGTGGGCCCCTCTGCCTCTTACCGCTCTGGGGTGGGGGGGGTGCTGGGAAGCAGCCCGTTTCCTACAGTCTGGATGGGCCAAGAGGGGATGATTTCTGCAGCTGAGGCCCTTTCTTTGAAAAGGCCTTTAAAATAGATGATGAGGCAGGTCCTCATGGTCAAGTCCCGTCCTCAGAGCCCGCGGTGGAAAGGGCCCGAGGAGGCCCAGGGGCGGTTACGGGTTTGCCCCTCACACTCTGCTCAGCCTTCAGGGCCTGGCTCCAGTGCCGCTTCCTCCAGGAAGCACACCGCCCTCCCCCTCAATTTCCTCGGCCCACAGTGCTCACTCCCTCGCTGGCCGTCTTAATGTGCTTCACCTGCCCTGTGCTGGGTCCCCAAGCTGGACAACCCCAGCCAGCCCCGGCAGAGGAGCCGGGAAGGGAGGATGCACGCCTGGAGTGGTCCCACCGAGGCACGAGGAAGCTGGTGTTACCCACGAAGCTGTCCCTGTCTGGCTGGGGGCTGCTCGTGGGATGGCCTCTCCAGCCGGGGCTGGCGCACATGCAGGCTGGTCCTTTGGCCTGAGATCCGCAGAGGCAGACAGAGGCGGCCCTCGGCTGGAGTGACGGGATGGTCCGCAGGTGAGCTGGCCAAGGTGCCAGGACGGGCGCCACCGCACCTACTCCTGTGACCCCATGGCCACCAGGACCTCTGAGGCTGCAGGTCTGCCCAGAGACAGCATCCGATGAGCAGCATGTGCCCTGGAGCCAGAGATGCCGCCTGCCTAGTCCCTGAGCCCCTCTTGCCTTGGGCCTTGAGCAAGTACTCAGAGAGATTTGATGAAGGAAACAGAGAGCAAGGAGGGCCCGTACCAACTCTGACTCAATCCTGGAGAGGCGACAAAGCATTCATTCCACAAATATTTGTCGTCAGCCCTGTATGTGCCTGGCCCGGAACCTGACTCACAGAGGCTGGTAGTGGCTCAGAGACCCAGACTCAAAAGCAGGACCCTCGGTCTCTATAAAAACAGGCGAAGGCTGGGGTCGGGTGGTGGCTTTGCGAGCAGCATGCACGGAGCTCACAGCTTGGCTTTGGAATCGGATAGATCCAGGCCCACATTCAGCACGGCCACCTTTGTGCTGTGTGGGCTGGGCACGCCTCTTATCCTCTCTGAGCACGTCTCCTTGTCGGCACAAATTTGGGAAAAACTCGTTTACAAAGTCATGAGATGACATCCTGTACCTCGGGTGCTCAGATGCCTTCCTCGTGGGGTGCGGTCAACAGCGTTGCTGCGGTAACAGGCAGCTGGACGGGGCTGTCCCTGCCCAGGATGTCTGTCTAAGAGCAAAGGGTGCTGCATCCTCACCCCTTCTAAAAAACCCTCTCTGAAGGGGTGCCTGGGGTGCTGGATTTACCAACCTTAGCTGTGTCCCCTGCTTCTGTGGGGGAGAATGTGAGGGAGAGTGGCAGGTGGTTGCCCGGGAGCGGGCTGGCCAGGCCTGTGGTCTCTACCTCCAGTGGGGACGGGTGTGTGCAGCCCCCAAGCCAGGTGAGAGGCTGGACAGACCCTCTTAGCTTGCTTGCAGAGAGGCGGAGCACACAGCTCAGCCCTGGCGCAGGGAGCCGGGTCGGGAGCCCTGGTCCATGGGGAGTGTGGTGGATGAAGTGCCCACGTTCCAGAGTGGATGCCACGTGGGCCTCCAGGAGGCTTCCTGCCAGGCAAGTGTCCCCAGGGAGAGCATCTGAGTGGGGTGATCTGCCAGAGGCAGGGGAAGTGACAAGTTTTCCCAAGGTCACCCCTTCACCACCACCCCCAGCCTGACCCCAGCCCAGCAGGGGGCTTGTGAGCCATGGACCAAATGGACGCTTCAATGAGCGCACGTGTCTTTGCACAAATGTGTATTTCTCTAGGATGGGTTTCGAGGAGTGGCATTGCTGGGCCAAAGGGAACGAGCATTTCAACCTCTAATAGACGGAGCCAAACTGCACTGCAAGGTCACCCACCCACGGCGTGAGAGTGGCCTGTGTCCCCACGCCCGGCCTGCAGTAGCCCTACAGCCCTCTCCTGTGCCCCTGGATGGTAGGATGGCTCCTCGTGGTTGCTGTCACTCAACTTATCCCAGCTCCAGAAAATCCGGGCTGGGACCACATTCCTCAGAGGAGCTTCGTAGACACGGTCTCCAGCCAGCCTGCTATACTTCCTTCCAAAACATCAGGGACAGAGATCTCCATTTTACAGGTATTTTGAAACAGGCTCAGAGGACGTCCCTCACCCAAGGCCACAAAGCACGTTTCCATGCTGACTCCACTGAGGCAGAGCCCTGACAACGTAAGAGCTGGCCATCCACGGTGGGCTCACGCCCTGCACATGCCTCCCTCTGGGAACGAACCACCATCTCTGGCCTCTGCAACCAGAATGAGTTCTTGAACTTCTCCAAGTTCGGTGTTTTTTCTGGAAACATCTGACGAGTTGCTAGCAGAGGGCTGGATGTGTATTCCATGTAACACCGCAGAACAAACACATGGAAGCCATTGACCGTTCTGGGATTGCTTTGTGGGGAAGACACCTCGACACGCTTGAGTCAGGAAAGGCCTTCATGCCCAGGGTCTCTGCTGGGCCCAGTGCCACAGGGGGGGACTCGGCTAAACAGGGCAAGGGACTTGCTGCTCCTTGGGGACACCTGGGAGGAGAAAGGAGTAACATGCACAGAGCAGGTAGAGTGGGGTCAGAGGGGAAGGTGGCCTCCAGGGAGGGCTGGGGCTCCAGGAGGAACCTACCCTCCTGTGGGACTGTAAGGCTGTGAGGTGTTTTCCCTTCTCTGCTCCCAACAAAATCTTTGGCAATTCAACATTTTCCTTTTATACCATTAGGTAAATAGATTCTTCTTGAGAAACACTGATGAAGATAAAGATGATGATGGTAATGATGGTGATGATGGTGATGATGGTGATGATGGTGATGATGGTGATGATGGTGATGATGATGGTGATGATGTTGATGGTGATGATGGTGATGGTGATGATGGTGATGGTGGTGATGATGATGGTGCTGGTGATGGTGGTGGTGATGATGATGAATGGTGATAATAGTGATGGTGACGATGATGATGGTGATGGTAGTGGTGGTGATGGTGGTGATGATGATGATGGTGATGGTGGTGGTGATGATGGTGTTGATGATGGGGTGATAGTGATAGTGGTGATTAAGGTTGTGATGATGATGATGGCAATGGTGATGATGGTGATGGTGATGATGGTGATGCTGGTGATGGTGGTGATGGTGATGGTGATGATGATGGTGATGATGGTGATGGTGATGATGGTGATGATGGTGATGATGGTGATGATGGTGATGATGATGGTGATGATGTTGATGGTGATGTTGGTGATGGTGATGGTGATGGTGGTGATGGTGGTGATGGTGATGGTGGTGATGGTGATGATGGTGATGGTGATGTTGGTGGTGATGATGGTGATGGTGATGATGGTGATGGTGGTGATGGTGGTGATGGTGATGGTGGTGATGGTGATGATGGTGATGATGATGGTGATGATGTTGATGGTGATGCTGGTGATGGTGATGATGATGATGGTGATGATGGTGATGATGGTGATGGTGATGATGGTGGTGATGATGGTGATGGTGATGATGGTGATGGTGGTGATGGTGGTGATGGTGATGGTGGTGATGGTGATGATGGTGATGGTGATGGTGATGATGGTGATGATGGTGATGGCTGTTAATATTCTGGGGACACTTACTAAGTGCCAGACAGAAGTTTAATTTTCTTTGACCTGAATTATCCCATTAATCCTAATGAATCTTCTCTGAAGTATACCTTTCTTATTCCCAGTGTGAGTCCATGCCCAGGTAGCTCCAGGTGAAAGATCTGCTCTTGTAGGTACAGGAGTCTAAGGGCAGCAAGAGAGGGGGCACCTGGATATGCTGAGCCTCACAATCACTCTTGTGAGGATGGACTGCTGTTCTGCTTCCCAGGTGCAAAAACTGAGTCCCAGAGAGGGAGAGTGACTTGCTTAAGGTCACAGAGCTGGGAATGACAGAGACAAGGTGAGGACTGAGGTCAGTTCAAACTCAAAGCTTTCACGAAGCACCTAGGTCAGTGCTGGGAAAGCAAAGATGAATCAGACGGGCCTTGTCCTCAAGGAGCTCAGTCTTCTGGGAGAGACAGGCCAGTAAGCTGCCAGCAGGGAAGGAGGAAGGAGGCCCCCCCCCCCCAGCCAGGTGGTCTGGAGGGCTTCCCAGAAGAGGCAGCATTTGGAGACAGAAGCATGCTCAGACAGCAAGCCCATGGAGGCAGCAGGCAAGGTTGTACCTGCTCTCCCCACATTCTCAGCTGAGGCTCTGTCCTGAGCCCCAAACCTCTGCTGGCTGTGCAGAATGCTGGCCTCAGCAGCCACCTTTCCAAAACATATTTTTAGATGCAATTCTGCTCTAAGCGCAAACACATTGTCAAGATAGTGGCCAACTTGGGTCCCATCCATGAACAGGCCCTCTCTGAGATACCAAAATAGAAAATGGCTCTATTTGTGGATGACATGGACTGTTGGCAGAGGTGCTGACTCCCTGGGGATGGAGGCCAGATTACAGCCCAGCCCTTGGATGACCTGACACATCAATGCTTCCTACCCAAATACAGTATAAAAATGCATGCAGAAGCATGTTAATCTCGTAAGAAGGCAGCTTTCTACTCGGGCAGACCAGGGTGCGAGCAGACTTCAGGGAGAGGGAGTACAAATCCTACTTGATGGAAGTGAGTGTGCTTGAGAGAGTTAGTTGTTGTTATCATTACTTTTCTAAGTTAGAAAGCCATTAGATGGGAGCTGGGAGAACCTTTTGGACCATCTTAGTAATACAGAGACTGTGTCAGCTCCAGCTTGCTTACTGCATGCCCACTATAGGCAGGAACTATGCTAGATACTTCACCTGCATCTGATCTCAATCTACATCACCAACCCATGATGAATGCACTATTATCCCATTTCATAGATGAGAAAATTGAGGCTCAGGGAGGGTAAGTTATTTGCTTTTCTAGCTAGTAAGTGGGAGGCTTCGGATTTGAATTTAAGTCTGTTGAACCGCAAAGATCTCAGGTTTAATTTCTCCATGACATTGTTTCTCTGTCTTGCAGAACTTCCTCCTCCTATTCATCTCCAAAGGCTAGCTCAAATGTCACCTCCTCAAGGAAGCATGCCTTGCTCACCAGGCCAGGTTGGGCGCTTGCTCTGCAAGGATCATACTGAGACACCATTCCTGCCAGACTGGGAGTCCCTGGGGGGCACGGACTTTGTGATCATCCCCATTAACTCTTGAGGCCAGCCCAGACAACTCACTCAAGAGAGATTTGAGAATGTATGAAGGAATGAAGCTTTTCTTTTCCACAGAGTGGGAAGCTGAGGCCCAGTGGGCAGGACAGTGTTGGTCAGAGGGACCTGGATTTAATTTACGGGCTGCCACTTTTTAAACATTTGATGTGGAGCCTTGGTTCCTCGCGTGTGTTTGCGGGTGATGGCGGTGTTCCCATCGGGGCTTGGTGTGTGCGTCAAACTGAGGATGAGGCATCCCACGCCTGGCATACGGCTGGTGCGTGGCCAGGCTCCACGGATGATTGTGTTCACTGGTGTGAAAAACCAGACCCCAATTCTACATAAGCCAGGGGAAGCAGACTGTCTTGTTTTATTTACACAAAGTACCAAAGTGCTGGGGGGGGGTTCATTTTTCACTTTTAAAAAATTGGGATAAAATATATATAATATAAAATTTGACAACTTAACCCTTAAAAATATTTTATTGTGGTAAAATACACATAACATAAGATTGCCCATCTCAACTATGTTTTTAAGCGTCTGGGTCAGTGGCGTTAAATACATTCACAGCGTTGTGCAGTCAACCCACCCTCATCCCCAGAGCACTTTCCATCTTCCCCGGCTGGAAGTGGGTCCCCATGAAATTCTGACTCCCCATTCCTCCCCCTGCCAGACCCTGGCACCCTCGCTCCCCACACCATCTACTTTCTACCTCTGTGGATTCGACTCTGCTAGGGGCCTCCTCTAAGTAGAATGACCCTGGATTTGTCCTTCGGTGACAGGCTCATCTCACTGAGCATAATGTCCCCCAGGCTCATCCATGGAGTAAGCAGGTGTCAGAACGTCCTTCTTTGTTAAGACTGAAAAACATCCCCCCTGTATGGATGGACCATATTGGATTTAACCATTCCTCCATTGATGGATATTTGGGGGGGTTTCCAGAATCTGGGTTTGGGCCTCTGTCCTCTGACTTGGGGAAGAATCCATGAAAAGGTCATGATACACGACTCCCGTGACTCAGCAAACTTCCTGAGCACCTGCCCCGTGAGCACGTGCACCCCCGGACCTGCACGCACTGAGCATGGGGAGGCCCGGCGTCGGCAACTGTGTGCACACAGATTCACGCCCACGCCCACACATGTGTGTGCAGTGGGTACGGGTGTCTATGGCGGGGGGACGCACAGACCTGGACAGAAGGCTGGACGAGCTGACAGCTGCTGGGGGCACCAAGCCCGAGAGGTGTTCAAGCCCCACTGGAAAGGAAACAACAACAAGAAAATGGTATTTTCCGGAGCTCTTCACAGGAAAACAGCTGTGTGTGCAAGCGGGGTGCCACTGCAGGGTCTGCGGAGCCCTAGGGCGAGGGTCTGCACACCCCTCCGCAGAGGGCCAGCCAAAAAACCTTCCACACTCCGCTCATCATTTATAGCCCATGTCGTCTTTCTCCTCCCAACTACCAAAGGACCGCAAAGCCTCTAGAGAGAAAAGAGCATTTATCCACAGAGGAGAGGCGACTATGCTGACCCCCGCGTCCATCACAGCAACAGTGGAAACTGCTGGCCAGGTGACGACCGTGTGCAGCTAGAAATCAGGACAGTAGCTGCCTATGGTGCGTGGGGGCATTGCATGTGTTCAAAGAAGAGCGCTGGAGACACATGTATTCGGATGCTACAGTGTACCAGGGCTGGGCAGAAGGTTCACAGTTTAGTTATATTTTCTATTCTTTGCTGTGCACTTGAAATATTTCATAATTGAATTCTTTTTCATATTAAAAATATCAACAAAGCATAAGGGATTTCAAACATGTTTTAAGGGGTGCCAAATTTCTAACCTCCTGCAGCATCTCATGCATCTTCCTACCCCGGGGCCGTGTCCATAGCCGCAGATGCTCTGGGTAGCCACCCACATGCCCTCCCCATGACCATCCCCGGGCTCTCGGACAGCATCTTACTGCCGCTTTGCTCAAGTGCTTCCCTCTGCGCTCACCCAGGGCACACCTGCAGAGCTGCCCTTCGCCTGTGACAGTGGGGGCTGGGCCATAGTCACCCAGCTTCCTGTCCCCTCAGGTGAACAGTGCTGCGTGGCTCACACTGTTTCCCAGAGGTGCCACGGCAGTGACCTGCTCACCGCCCCTTAGCTTCCTTTTCTTCCCTGTCTAAACTCTTCACTCGTCACAGAGCTTCTGGGGGTCACCTCTCAAATAGAGCACTCACGCCCGCGTTCTCTTGCTTGCCTGTCGGTGTCCCTCCAACGCTCACCTCCTGCAAGCTCCTCTGGTCACCATCCCATGATACCCATTTATTTCTGCACACATGTTCCTCGGTGACAATAATTTCAATTCTGGCATCTGACAAGTCTGTCATTACCATTGAGAACGAGTAGAAAAAGGGGGTCCCAGGTGGGGATAGAACTCGGAGGTAAAGCCTACGACAGGGCAGCAGTAGAGAGGGTTTGCAGGGAAGCTGTGGGAGAGCTCAAGGAGGCTGAGAAGCACGCAGGTGAGCCAGGTCCTGGAGCTGCAGGGTCCTCCAGGTACCCCGAGGGGAACCGGGCAGACGCCTCTGCAGGAGGAGGGCCCAGGTCCGGTGGGGGTTGCCCAACTGTGGGATAAATTTGCCCACAGTGCCCCAAGCACTGGAGTCGTGCATTGCCTCAAGGCCCCAGGTGGGCCTGAAGCAAGGCTGAGGAGGGCTGTATCAGACGGTGGCAGAGGAGTAACATAGAGGAAGGCCTGGTCTCTGTGTGACCAGCTGCAGAGCAGGTGAGCTGGGGGGGAAGGCAGACACAAAGGGCAGGCTTTGTAAAGACTCTGTGTTTCTCAGTAACACAGTGATTTGGGTCATGGACATTCTGTTTATCTAAAAGGCGGTCTTTGCTGGTTTGTTTTTTTTTTCCAGTGAATGCAAAAACACACAAAGGGCCCTGTTTGCCCCCGTTGCCTGGACTGGCCTGTAGTTTACTAAGCTCCTGTTTTGTCAGGAGGTTTGCACAGAGCTTAGCCCTTGCAGGTGGGAAGGAAGCCATGTGGGGCCATTCTCCATGTGTGCGAGTTTACTGGTATAGGGTGGGGAACCTGCCTCGCCGAAGTTCTGCCACTGAGATTCAGCCATCCCCTTGCCACCTGAAGGAACACTGTCCCCGTGCCTGTGTGGGGGCCAGGAGCTCCTGGGAACCCTGTCGGCTGAAGCAGGAGAGAGGAGCAGAACTGAGTCCATTTGGAAGGTTTGTTTTCAGAACCAGAACTGGGACTGGTGGCTCTGGGTGTCCACTGTGGGCTGGACCCTGGGACCCGTCTGTGTGCTGCATCACCCCGTGGTTAACCCATTTCTAAACAGTGCCACTCAAATCCCAGGTCAGAGCAGACTTGTCTGCCTACGGCTGTACTTCCTGGGAAGCAGCAGTAAAGCTTCTGGAGGATCAGGAGGCTTTTCCTAATTCCACCAGGACACACTTGGGCTGGAGGGAATGGTCAGGTGGTGTTCTGACAACTCTGGGACATGCATATTAACGGCCTCAAGGTGCTGAGGCTCAGAGAGTTTACCATGCATGACAGAACCAGGATTTGCAGCCAGGTCCGAGCAGGAGTCTGCTCCTTCCCTGTGTTATGCCAACCCCCACAGTCTCATGTTGGATCCTGGGGAGGGGACCTCAGTAAAGAAATCTAGAAATTAAACTAAAGACATTTTTATCTTTAGTTTGGACCCAGGTGTGCATTTATTCCCCTCCTGTCTCCTAGTCCCAGGGAAATGAAAGGAGGGAGGTACAGAGTGAAGCAATTTAAAAAGCTGTTTGGGCCTGAGCAGTGGCCACAAACTGACAGGAGATTCTAACAAGTTTCTGGGAGACTAATCTCTGCTGGGAGCAGAGGGGTCACAGCTGAGGGAACACGCCAAGGGAGACCCGAGGTGCCAGGAGAGCCACCTGGGTTTGCAGAGAAGAGAGAGAGGAAGTGAAGGGATGGAGGCCTGCTTGCTGGTGAACCGAGCTGGTGGCAGAGGAAACCGTCCAGCTCCTCTGCAGATGTGAGGTCTCCAAGGGCAGTGTGGCACTCCAGAGGAAAGCCTCTTCGTATTGTCAGTGGGGTGAGGATCCCGGCTGCCCCATTCTGCACACCCTCTGTGAAGCCTGCCAGGAGGCACAGAGCCAGGGACCCACAGATCATGGCCCACTTCTCTCTCGGCAGAGAAACCTGCAGAGCCAGGGACCCACAGATCATGGCCCACTTCTCTCTCGGCAGAGAAACCTGCACAGCTACAATGCACTTTCATTAATTAGCCAAGTCCCTAAGTCACATGTTCCAGCAGACCAACAAGGACCAGCTGATATTAGAGGAGAAGCAGGAGTAGCCAGAAGGATCGAGGTGGAGAAACGGAGCTGAATCCAAAGAGAATGGAGTTCACGCTGTTTTCAAACAGGTTGACCTAAAAACATCGTAATTACTATCCTGGAGGGATGTGGCATCCATAAAGCAAGAATTGGTTACTACAGAAAAAAAAAAAAAAAGAGCCAGTCGGAGAACAAGAAAGAATTTATGGAAGAGTTCCAGAGAATAAATAGAAGGAAAAGTCAAAGAGATCTTCTTGAGTTTAGATAGCCAAAGACAAAGAAATGGAGAGCAGGGGGTAATAGAGGGGTGACAGCTAATGACATATTTTGAGTGAATACCCTGTGCCAGGCACTATGTAAAGTGTTTTAATGATTTAATCCCCAGGTGAGAATTATGATTATCCCCATTTTACAGATGAGAAAACTGAGGAATGAGAAGTCACCTGGCCATGGCCACCAGCTAGAAAGTCGTAAAGCGGAAGTTCAGATGCAGGTTGTCTGGTCCCAGACTGTGCTCCAAACACAATGTGCAGCATCACCTAAAAGGAGTTCCAGAAAAAACAACTTGGGTGATGCAGGCTGAAGTGGCATTGGGGAGAAGTTCTATCTTCTGGTGCATATATTGAAGAAGGGGTGAGGTAGATTAAACCCAAAAAAGAAAGTAGAAGAAATAATAAGGGTAAGAGCAGAAATGAATGAAATAGGAAACAAAACAAATACATGATGGAAAGGATCAACAAATCCAAATCTTGTTTGTTTGTTTTTTTTAAGAGTAGTAAAATTTATAACCTCCTGGCAAGACTAAGCAAGAAAAAAAGAGAGAAGACACAAATAGTGATGTCAAGAATAAAAACAGGGACATAACTGTAGAAACTGAAGACATTCAAGAAATAAAAAGAGGAGGGGCGCCTGGCTGGCTCAGTTGGTGGAGCATGCGACTCTTGATCTCAAGGTCATGAGTTTGAGCCCCATGTTGGGTACAGAGATTACTACAAAAATAAACAAAACTAAAAAAATAAAAAGAGGAAATTATGAATAATTTTATGCCAATACTTTGAAATTTAGATGAAATGAACACATTTCCAGAGAAATACAACTTACATAAGCTGACACAAGAAGAAATAGAAAATCAAAATAGTCCTGTAGCTATTAAAGAAAATGAATCCACTATTTAGGCCTTCCCACAAACATAACTCCAGGAATAGATACCTATTCTAAAATTCTATCACCATTTAGGAAAGAAGTGCCAATCTTATACCAACTTTCTCAGAGAGGAGAAAGGGAGTAGAAACTGCCTAAGTCATGTTAGAAGGCTATTTTAGGAGCAAACTCCTATGTGAACCTTGGGAAAAAGGGAGATTGCAGACCTAGTGCACTTATGAACACAAAAATCTCAAGCAAAATATTAGCAAGAATATAAAAAAGGATAAGATATCATAATAAAATCTGGTTTTGTCCAGTCATTCAAGGTTGGTAAAATATTTCAAAATCAATGCATTTTCCTACAATAACAGAACAAGGAGGAGATCATTTGATCATATTAGTAGAAGCAGAAAAGGCTTTGTTAACATCAGTATTCATGCATAATAAAAGCTCTTAGCAAACCAGGAATAAAAGGGAACTTTCTTAAGCTGACAAAGGGTAACTACAACAAACCTACAGCAAACGTTGTTTTCAATGGTGAAATGTTGAAAGATTTCCCTTTGAGATCAAGAACAAGATTAAAATGTCCATTCTCATTATTTCTGCATGACCTTGAACTAGAGGTTTAGCCAGCGCAGTGAGGTAAGAAGAAGTAGAAGGTATTAGGATTGAAAAGGAAGAAATAAAACTCATTATTTGTATGTGATGTGATTGAGTATGTAGAAAATCCAAAATAATCAATTGTGAGAATTAACAAGTGATTTTGGCAAGATCGTTGTCTATAAGGCCAGTATAAAACATGATGAAAAATAAGAAATCTTAAAAACAAATTGATATACCAGCAAAGTGGGAAATTAAAACAAAAATTAAAGAATACCATTTATGATATTAGATGGAAGCTATTTACACAGAAAACTATACATCATTTGCAGAAATTAATGAAAATGTAAATAAATAGGGGAACACCCAAGTTCATGTATTAGAAGCCTGAATATCATAAGTGTCACCTCTCTCAGAACTGACCTATAGATTCAGTGCCTTTCTAACCAAATTCACAAGGGGTGGAACTTGGTAATTTATTCCAAAATATATGCAGAAAAGCAAAGAATCAAGATAGTGAAGCACTCTTGAAGGAAAAGCCCAGCGTGGTGGCTTTACTGCACTGGATAACAAATTCTATCTTAAAGCTGAAATAACTAGGTTGGGGTGGTGTTGGGGCAAGGACACAGAGAAAGATCAATAGGGCACAAGGAGTCCCTAGATCTGCCTAGAGACAGATCTACAGGCATATGGGAGCTTGGTTTATGGCAAAGGAAGAAAGACGTGCCTTTCAAATAAATTGTTTATGGGACAATTAGATATCCATATATCCACATGGAACAAGTGAAATTTGACCTCTCCTATGCTCCACACACGAGTCATCTAGTGTAAAACGTGAAATAATCAAGTGTCAGGAAGCTAACAGGAAGGTAGGCACCCGGGACAGGAAGGAGCCAGAGGGATGGTTACCACTGAGCGGGGTTGTTGGGATCCTCTGGGGGGGATGTGGCAGTGTGGGCGGCTGTCAGGGCTCTGGCTCTCGACTTGGGAGTGGTGATGTGCCTTTGCTTTCTGAGAATACAAATGACCCTTGAGTGACACGGGTTTGAACTCTGAGGGTCTGCCTAGACGCGGATTTTCCTCGATAGACACGGAACAACACTGTAATCGCATTTTCTCTTCCTTATAATTGTCTCAGTGACATATTTTTCTCTAGCTTACTTTCTTATACAGTACATGATACATTTAACATACAAAATATGTGTTCATCAGTGTTTTTTGTTATTGGTAGGGCTTCTGGTCAACAGTAGATTATTAGTAGTTACATTCTGGGGGGAGCCAAATGTTATATGTGGATTTTGAGCGCATGGAGGGTCAGCGTCTCTAACGCCCACAGTGTCCAAGGGTCAGCTGTATATTCAAGTGTTAGGTTTGGGCACTTTTCTGTATGTGAGTCACACTTCACGATAAAAATGATTTGAAAAAAATGAAAACGTTTCAAGCATGTCATCTCTTCACTCACCGCCCCGCCCCTGTACTTCTTTGTGAAACCATTTCCTGGTGGAAACGGTTCAACCAAAATGGAAAAGAAATGTATAAAAAGGGAAGAAATTGAATCAGGAAAAGTAGGTGTAACCCTGATGTGTGGAGTGAAAAAAAATGTCCAGAGGTATGCATCCTGCCAAAAATTGGTGCAACTGAGGGCTGAACGGTTTCACGGATGTGTGTCGTGTATACGCCTCTATGTGCTCTGCTAAAGTCAGAGTGTTGGCAGGTCTGGGTCCTCCTGGAGGCCCCAGGGGAGAACCCTGTCCTCCAGCTTCTAGGGGCTCCCTGTGTACCCCAGCCCCTTCCTCACATTCCCCAGCCTCTGCTTCCGACCCTCCATCCTCCACTCTGACCCTCCTGCCTCCCTCCGATCAGGACCCTGTGACCCCAGGGCCTGCCCGGATCATCCAGGATAACCTCCCGTGTCAGGAGCCTTCACTTGACCGTGGCTGTGAGGTCTCCTTGGCTGTGTGTGCGGTTCCGGGGTTAGGATGCAGATGGTCAGAGGGAACAGAGCAGGCACGAGGGAGCGTGGGCAGCATCCAGTGAAGGCTGGAGGAAGCAGGTGGACTGGAGGGAGAGAGTGCAGAGTCGGACCCCAAAAGACCTGAACGGCGTGGACCAAGAGCAGGGGAACAGGCGTGTCCACATAGACACAGGGCTGGGGCAGGTGTCCCCAGGCACTGCTCAAGCCAGGGTAACAGTGGCAGGTGCCCTGTGGTTTTCCTGGCGTCCGACCCATTCCAGAGCTTCCATCTTTCGTCACCCGTGTTCTGGATCCACTAATCCCCTTGGGGGTGGAAAGGGGCCCTGGAAGGAGGACGAGGCCGTGACCCTCAGGATCTGCCCCTCCCGGAGAACCTGGCCCGGCCCCATGTGCTCAGGTGGCGGATGTTCGTCCTGCTGCAGCTGTGACCACAGCTGTCTGCTCCAGCCCAGCCCTGGTCCCCTGTAGGCCAGCCAGGAGATCACATGGGACCCCAAGTCCTACTTTCTGGGCCTCAGTTCCCGCCCCCTGTCCAATGGGGCATTTGGAGCCAGAGACCTGTGATGCTCCTTCTGGCCCTGTCCTTCCTGGGTTCCAGGTGTTTGCAAGGGCCCCCAAGGCTGGAACACGGTGCTCCTCCCTGAGGGCGCTGCCCTTGTCAGCACCCCCGTTTATAGCTCCCAGGACAGATAGTGGAGGGGTGGGCTGCAAACCCAGCCACCGGGGCTTGCGTCAGGAGCATGAAGGTTGCACAACAGCGCTTGGCTCCTGGCAGGCTCTGGAAAAGTTGTTTTTCACGGGGTGCAGCTAGAGGAACATCGGGGAAGTCAGCTCCTCCCAGCTAGGGGTGTGGGGGGCAGGGCTGGGTGGCTGGTGGAGGACGGAGGGCCTGCCTGCCGCAGAGCCCACTCCCACCGCTGCAGCCCCCAGCACCGGGCGAGGGTGCCTTCCTGGGTGCAGAAACCCAGAGCTGAAGTCCCCAGCATGGGTCAGCCAGAAAGGGGCAAAGCCAAGACCACAGTCCAGGCTGGGCTGACCCCTGAGCTCAGAGACCCCAACCTCCCACATCCCACCTCCCAGATGGACAACCTGAAGCTGGAGGGGATGGCCCTGGTCATCCAGGAGGCTGCTGGCAGGGAGTGAGGGGATGGGAAGTGACATTTGGGGGCACTTTGGGGGCCAGACCCTGAGTCAGGAGCCTCTATATGGCATTTAATTCAATGTTGACTACAGCAAAGCCGGTGCCTTCCGGCCGAGCCCTGCTCCTACCAGGGCAACAACCACCCCCTTTCTGGCCCTCCCCTCCAAACTCAAGGGTTTTGGGGTGGCAGCAGCGGGGAAGGAGTGAAGCTGACAATTCGGCTCCCACCGATGCCCTCGGAGGCCATGTTCGGGGAGCCCGGTTTATCCCAGTTCCAGACTTGGGGGCGAAGTCCCTGAAATGCCTGAGATCCCAGACAGCAGGACCCGTTGGTGCCCTGCCCGCGACCCCCCCACCCCCGCCACCTTTGAGGTCTGCTGCCGCTGCAAGGGACAGTTCTGGGCTGTCAGCCGTCAGCGGTAGCTCAGGGACCTGCGGCCCTCATGCCGCTCCTCAGCCTGGGGGTTTTCTCCCGCGCTGAACCCAGTAGCTCAGGCTCGTGCAAGCCAGCTGGGTGCCAGGACCTCACCCCCCCCAGGACAGACCCGCGGCCTCGGTGCGGCCTGGGCATGGGGACGACTGCTCAGTGCACGTGGTAATCGGAGCCCACGGACTGCACAACTGGGGTGCTGAACCAGAGCACAGCATCCTCATTAAAAGCTGCTTGCGAGAGTTTCTGGTCTTTCTCCGGGTGTGGGTGCCAGGGGCTCTAGGGTCCGATTCTCCCCATCTTGCTGGCCAGCCACAGGGCACACAGCCGGCGGGATCCAGAATCACCGATGCCGGGCATGCCTGTCTCCAGGGATGTCCCGTGAGTCCCTCCAGGTACCACACAGAATTCCCACCGCTGCCACGCTGGCTGAGGCCACCTGAAACTGCCCTGTGGCGGGCTCATTTATACCTGGACCTGTCAAGCCTCAGCCTCTCGGAGCTTTAGTCCTCTCGGAGCAGGACTTTAGTCCTGCGGTTTTCACCCCTCCCTAAGGGGAAGGTGGCCAGGGGTCACACGGCTGCCCAGAGGCCAGCTGGGGGCAGACCCTGCCGCCCTGCGAGGCTTGGACCAGGGGGGTCTCTATCCCCCTCTGGGCTTGGTGGTCCAGAACCCAGGCCCGGGCCCCTTGCTCTCAGATCTGCTGGCGCCCCTCACCCTCACCCTGGTGGCCCCACTTGCTACCTGGGGGACTTGCCCCGGGCACATCATAGCTCTCGACGCCCTGTTTGCAGCCCCCCGCCCCTGGCAATCTGCTTGGTCTCTTCCTGCCTCGTTTCCCCACCGCTGGGTGGTCTGTGGTCCAGGTGACCTGGAGCAGATACAGAGAAGCTTTAGGGGACATGTAGCACGGCTTAGCTGGGGCTCCTGTAAGCCGGGCACCTTTCCAAGTGCTCGGCCCCCTCGCCTCCGAGGCGGTGGCATCCATGTCCCTCCTCCCACGGGGAGAGGACAGGGCAGGGGCAGGGAAGCATCTTGCCTGAGACCACAGGCCAGGAGTAAGTCGGGGAGCCAGCCCAATGCCCCTGAGCTCAGGGTGGTGTCCCCGGCCCTCGGCTGGCTGGCGTGTGAGCTGTGGATCCAAGAGAGGCTGTGGCCGGGGGGTGGGCTACCCGGAGGCCCCTCCTGGCTAAGGACCATGTGCTCGTAAACTTTAATTTCCACACAGTAGAGAAACATATGGTAAAAGCAAATGGGGGTCCACTGTACAGCGAAGCTCACAAATACACCTCAACACACACGTGCTCCCCAGCTGCTCTAGGGGCCGATTCTGTGAGCCGGTGGCCCCGTGCAGAACGGCACAGGGGAGGCGAAGCCGGCTCAGTCCTCGCAAGCCCTCCCCCCATCAGGACGCTTCCTCTGCCCGCCGGCCCATGGTCACCTCCAGGGGGACAAGCGGCCTCCCAGACACTCTGCTCCTGGCCAGTCTCTCTCCCGCCCAGGAAGGTGAACCTCATCACCAGCCACAGGGTTGGGCTGGGAAGCCAGGGGACCTCCCCCCGGGGCCTGCTCTGGGCCAGGTCCCCACACTTGATGCCTCAAGGGGGTCAGACACGGCCGCCGTCCAGGTCCTCCAGGCTGGCGGAGCGACAGCCTTGGTCATTCACTGTGGTGGGCACTGTAGCGTCTGGGGCAGGGGCTGGGAGGCCTTCGTCGGGGAGGACGGGCTGGGGAACTGACCTGAGCAGGTGAGTGGGAGCAGAGGGTGGGGTAGGTGCAGGTTGGGCATTTCGACAGAGGTTGGACAGGTATAAAGGCAGGGGAGCAGAAGGGAGGGTGGGACCTGTGGGGAACTCCGGAGGAGTGTTCTGGATATCCCGGGCACTTGGAAGGTGGCCGTCAGGAGCATCTGTACGAGGGGGACACCGGCTGCCCCTGTGGCACAGTGATGTTGGAGTGTCAACCTTCCCGAAGGCTGAAGTGGGTCCCTGGCCAAGCCCTGCCTGTGTCTCTGCCCCTGGATGGCCAGGAGGAGGCCACCAGCCCTGCTGAGGACCGTTCATGGTCCTTCGTCCTGACCCTGTGCGCGGCAACAGCTCTGGACGGGACCTCTCGGCCGGCACCTGTCCCGGGCTGCAGGCTCTGGCACGCGGCGACGTGGGGAGGGGCCCCATGCTCACAGGACCACCTCGGGCACGATGCTGAACAGGAGGTCATCATTCCCCCGCCGCACCTCCAGCAGCAGAGGGGACTCCGTCAGGATGGCCTCCTGCAGCTCGCTCGAGTCCACCAGAGGGCGCCCGTTGACCTTGACGATGATGTCGCCATCTTGAATGCCCCCTCTGCCAATGGAGAGACACCCAGTCACCGCACATCCCTGAGAGGCTGGGACCCCGCTCAGGGGACGATCCGGTTAAACAGCAGCAGTTAAGAAAAGTCATTTCAACAGGTAAGAACAGCATCCTGACTGCAAGGTTCTTACACCAGATGGAAACCGATGTCCTCCAATGGGCTAGTGCTTTGTGAGCCTGCTTCTTCTCTACATTACAAGGGCTGGGTTCAAGTTCTGGCTGTAGCCTTTTTGGCTGGGCTGCCACAGGCCAGGCACTTGGCCCCTTTGAGCCTCAGTTTCCATATCTGCGGTCCCATGTGGGAACAGGCTTGCGGATTACGAGGTCCAGGCTGCGGTGAGGGTTGACTAATGAGGCAGCAGACACCCTTGCCACTGAGCCCACCGCTCTAGTTCTTGAGGCGGCTTGCCTGGGGTCCCTCCCAGTAACTGCTGAAACCCTGAATAAGGGGCCTGAGTTTGGTGGCTATTCATTGGCTTCACAGACCTATGTTCCAACAAGTTCTACTACAGGCCAGCTGTGGACCGAGCACCTGCGCTATGGGGACTGCATCTTCCCGCACAGCCTCTGAAGCAGCATGACAGAAAACAGGAAGAGGGGTCCTGTTCGGTGGCGGGGGCCCTGCGGGGCTGGAGGCCTGCCTGCCTGGCTCTTCTCCACTCCACATCCTGCCCTCGCCCCTCATAGACCCCCTGTGCACGACCTCCAGCTCCAGGGATTACTGTGTAGACCACTGACCGAATGAGCTCACATACCGTACAGACACACACCTGGGGCAGAGGAGGGAGGGGCTTGCTCAGAGCCCCTCTGGGGCCTGAATCAGCCGTGCAAGCATGCAGCACCTACACTACACGGGCTGGCTCAGCTCACGGTGCTGCAAACAGTCAACTGTTCTCCGATACTTGGCAGTTTCAAAGAAAAAGGTGCTTTGTCTCATTTGATCTTGACAAAGCCTCCTGAGGGGAGAAAGGGGAGGCCGAATTGTGCCCATTTTTCAGATGAGGAAACAGGCCCAGGAAGACCCCAGTGTGCCCACCGAGCTGGTGGGAGTTGGGCTGGATTGGGGACTGAGCTCTGGTGGGGTCTCCACTACTCTGTCTCTAGACCCAAAGGAGAGGACACACTGGGCTGAGGAAGGGCACTGCCAATGCTCTAAGGGGTACCTCATCTCTTCAGCCTGCCCCCGGTTTAGGCGATAGGCCGGAATCCCACCTGCCACTTCCGTGCCATGTCATTTGCTGGGGGGGGGAATGGTGGCTCAAGGTCAAGCAAGGTCACTGAAGCGGGCCCACCCTAGGCCTCATGCCCACCCAACTCCACCTGCCAGGATGTCTGATTGCCTCCTGTCCAGTGTCCCTGCTTCCCATAGTGCAGCCTACCTCTGAGAAGGTGAGTTTGGAACAACCTCTTGCACATAAATCCCACTGCTGACCGATGGGAAGTCTGGGTTGCTGGCCTTTAGTTCTTCTGCCAAACTGAAAAGGAAGTTCCACAATGAACACACTTCTTCTGAGCCTCCGTGGCACAAAGCTGCCCTCCCTCCCCCCACCACCCACGCCAGAAGAGGCATCTTTGGACCCCGCCACTGCTCTGTCCTACCACTGACCACTCTGGGTTGTCACTGATTCTTCTCAGTGTCCCCCACTTGACATGGGATCCTCAAGAGAAAGTTTACTGAAGGTAGGTGATGAGAAGTGTGGATAAGGGAGGGTGATGGATAGACGGGAGGGTGGGTGGGAGGAGGGATGAGAGAAAGGAAGGAAAGGTAGAAGGATGGATGAACAAATGGACAGATGGATGGATGGAAGGAAGGATGGATAAATGGACAGATGAAAGATGAGCAATGAGTGAGTCATGGACTGGATAGACAGAGGCTGGACAGGTGGCATGATGGATGGATAGATGGATGGATGGATGGATGGATGGTGTGATGGATGGACAGACGGATGGTGTGATAGACTGATGGAAGGGTGGTGTGATAGATGGATGGACAGATGGTGTGATGGATGAATGGATGACAGTCAGAAAGAAAGAACACATTTAATAGATAAAAGTTGGTATATTGGTCTTGATTACAAATGACTGTTAGATTTAATCCCTAGATTAGCAGTTGATCAAATGGAAGAATGATCATTTTAGGGACTGTATAGTTTTGAGGGTATAATCAATTGAGCATGCCTTAGTTTTCCCCAGAGCACCCAATGCTCCTCCTTCTCCAAATCCTTGGACTTGGCTTTGCATATTTTTCTCTCCCTGATTCCCTTCCTTCCCCCTCTTTCTCCTTTTCCTTACACACCCCACCCTTTATTTCACTATCAGTGTTTCCAGCCACCCACTCTGCTACAGACATGATACTGATGAGCAGGACAGAGTCCTCACTCCCAAGGAGCTCAGGTTCAAAGTTGAGGAGTGTAGGGTACAAACAGGCAATTCCAACCCGTGGGGCCAGGGCAATGCTTGGAAAAGAAGCACAGCTATGCAGGGGGAAAAGGTGGAACTCCCCGCACTTGAGCGGCATGGTGAGGAGAACAGTGTCTCCCCAAAATTCGTGTCCACCCAGAACCTCAGAATGTGACCTTTGGTACAAATAGGGTCTTTAAAGATCTAACTCATTAAGGATCTCTAGGTAGTGTCATCCTGACTTAGGGTGGGACCTAAATCCAAGGACTGGTGTTTTCATAAGAGAAAGAAGAGGGAGATTTGAACACAGACAGAGGAGGCCACAATCTGCAGATGGAGGCAGAGATTGGGGTGATGTGGCTACAAGCCAAGAAACACCTGGAGCCCCCCAGAAGCAGGGAGAGCAAAGAAGAACTCCCCACAGAGCCTCCAGCGGGAGCACAGACCTGCTGATGCTCTGATTTTGGACTATTAGCATCCAGAACGGCAAGATAATGAATTCCTATCGTCTTAAGCCACCCAGTTTGTGGTAATTCGTATGGCAGCCATAGAAGCTTTCTTCCTGGAGGAGGGGGCACCTGAATGGAGTCCTGAGGGAGCTGAAGGAACCTATCAGACAAAGCGGGGAAAGGCATTGCAGGCAGAGGGCTTGCCTGAGCAGAGGCTTGGGAGTCTGAGTGTCTGGCCCTCGGGAACACCTGCAGGTGGCCAGACAGAGCTGGGCAGGGTCTGGGAGGAGAGCTGAGGAGAGGGATGAGGATGGAGGGGCAGCAGGGTTGCATCCTCAGACACTCACCTCAGTGTGATGGTCCGCATCCGTATGCCAATGAATCGCTTCTTCCAGTCTGGGAACAAAACAGGGCAGGACTCCATTAAAGCCACTATGAAAGCCTCTGCCCTCCTTGAAGAGCCATGTGGGGGGCCGAAATTCCCCCCAGGAGCAAAAAGCAGCAGGATCCATCCTATATGGTCACAGGCTAGAGCTGCCTCTATCTTCCAGGCTGTTGTTGAGGAGCTGGGAGATGTCCTGCCTAGTCTGGTAACTTCATGCTCACCCTTGCTCTCAGGCCCCATGCAACCACATCAGCTCCCACAGCTGCTTGGCCGCTGAGCCCCACACTCAAACCCCAATGGCCAGTGGGGCTCTCCTCTCCAGCCTCCATCTCACAGGCTCCCCAAACTCATCTGCTCAGATCTGAACTTGTTACCTTCTCCTGCCTTCCCCATAAATTATAACATTAGCCTATAATGCCCAGTGAGTACTAGCCATGTGCCAGGCCCTCCAGTTGGAGACTTAAACACACAACTTTCCAAGGCTGCGTCAGCCTGTGACTTAAAAAGTGATTTAACCCCAGAAATAGCATTTACCTATTTAGTACCATAAAACAAGTCTCAGTACAATTAAAATGTCTTACAAAAACATGCTCTCTGACCACAATGGAATTAAAGTAGAAATCGGTAATAGAAGGGTATCTAGAAGATTTCCAACAACTTAGAAACCAAATAACACACTTCTGAATTCTTCATCTTCAAAGAAGAAAGAAAAAAGGAAATTAGAAAGTATTTAAAACCAATAAAAATGGGAAAATGACATATCAACAGTTGTGAGGTACAGGTGAAGCAGTACATGGGGGAAATTAATAGTACCAGAGTGCTAATATCGGAGAAGAAAGGTCTCACATCACTGATTTTAGCTTTCACCTTGAGAACTAGAAAGAGAAGACCAAATGAAACCCAATGTAAGAGGAAGAAAGGGAATAATAAAGACTAGAAATCAGTGAGATGAGAAAACAGAAATTCAATACAGAAAATAAATGAAGAGCAAAAGCTTACTCTTGGAGATCAATAAAATCAATAAGCTTTCAGCCAGACTTATCAGCCAAAAGAATAAAAAAGAAAAAGACAAGACAATTATCCACATCAGGATCAGGCATGGGAGAAGGGACATCACCACAGACCCTACAGTACTGAAAGAGTAGTAAGATGTAATTATGAACAACTGGATGCCAACACATTTGACAACTCAGATACAATGCATACATTTCTTGAAGTTTCCAAACTGCCAGATCTCACTCAAGAAGAAGCACATAACCACAGTAGCCCTGCCTTTATTTTGTAGTTAAAAATCTTCCTACAAGGAAAACATCAGGGCCAGATGGTCCCACAGGAGAATTCTACCTAATGTTTAGGAAAGAAATAGTATCAACTCTGCAGAAACTCTTCTAGAAAACTGAAAATGAGTGAACACCTCTGGGATGTTGTGATTTATAAGAAATATGTGTTTTGGTTTTCGTTTATGGTTTCCAGCACACGGCCCCTAAAACTTCTGTAATTCCCTGTGACAAGCACTCTGGGGACATCTTTTTGCTGCCAGCCCCTGAAATAGCCTCATGGTGATACATGTGTGAAGGACGTCTTCTGTTACTCTTACAAGAAGCCCCTTTCAACCACTCCCGAGTGTATGTAACTGCCGTGGTTTTGAGAAGCCCCTAAGGATGGGTCTGGTTGCCAGGAAACCTACAATGTGATTACGGGGTTGAACTTCAGCCCTAACTTCCACACCCCTTCTGGGGAAAGGTGAGGGGCTGGACGTGCAAATAATCACCAATGGCAGTGATTTGAACTAATTGTGCCTACATGAAGAAGCCTCCATACAACCCCAAGAGCAGGGATCAGAGAGCTTCCAGGTTGGTGGACGTGGAGGTGCTCTGTGTCTTTTCCCAGACCTACCCTGTGCTTCTCTCCGATTGTTGTTCTTGAATTATACCTCTTTATATACAAACTGGTCATCTAGCTAGTAAACTGTTTTCCTGAGCTCTGTGAGCTGCTCCAGCAAATGATCAAACCCAAGGAAGTGGCCGTGGCAACCCCCAATCTCTAGCCGGTGGGTCAGAAGCACAGGCTGAACTTGTGATTGGCATCTGGAGTGGGGGGCGGTCTTGTGCGACCTTAACTGTGAGTTCTGACAGTACCTCCATGTAGACAGTGTTAGACTTGGGTGAAACAGTAGGACAGCCAGCTGGTGTGGGGAAGCTCCTTGCATTTGGTCACTAGGGTGTCAGAAGTGAAACGGTGTCATAGCAGAGAACTGAGGATAGACAAGAGGCACAGGAGGAGTGTTCTTCCTAAAAATTTCCCAACCATCATCCTGATGCCAAAACCAGGAGAGAAAACTAGACCAACACCCCTCACGAAGACGGCTGCAGAAAACCCTTAGACATGTTCCGTGAATCAAATCCAACAACATATCCCAAGGATAATGCATCACGACTGAGGGAGCTTTATCCCAGGAATGCAAGGATGGTTTACCATTCAAAAATCAGCCAAAGCAATTTACCACATGAACAGACTACAAAGGAAAGTTGCCATCTCAAAAGGTGCAGAAAAGGAGTCTGACAAAATCTTCTAACATCTGTTCCTGAAAAACCTACGAATGCAAGGGAACTTTTTCCACCTAATGAAGGACGCCTGCAAGAGACATTGAGCGAGCATCCTCCTTGCTGGTGAGAGATAGAGACTTCTCCCCAAGGGCAGGAAAGACGCCAGCCCATCCACTCTCACCACTTATTTAATATCTTACGGAGGCTCCATCCCGGCGAGAACAAGAGAAAAGGCATCCAGACTGGAAAGAAGCCAAACTGACTCTGTGCACAGACTGCAGAATCATCTGTGTGGAAAAGCTGATGGAACCCACAGAAAGTCCTACCAGCATAAGCTGCGAAGGTCACGGGATCTCTCATGATTAGTCGACATACGAAAATCAACGTTACTTGTATATTCTGGTGACGAACAATCGGAAATTGAACTTCAACATAGAAACAACTGAAACAACTGAAATTGAAATCAGGAATTGACAAGCTGATTCTAAAATCCATGTGGAAATGCAAAGGATCCCCCAAAACCAGAATGACGTTGGAGGCGGGACAAAGCCGGAGGGCTGATGTCGCCTGACTTGAAGACTCAGCAGAACTGCAGTAATCAGGACAGACAGACAAGTGGGACAGAATGGGCTCATTTTATTTTCGACAAAGGAGTAAAGGCCATTCAGTGGAGAAAAACACACGATGTCGGGACAACTGACTCTCCAAAGCGGGGGAAAAAAAAAAGAACTTTGATTCATACGTTGCACCCTTTTAAAAAATTAATTCAAATTGCATTGTCATCCTAACTCGAAGACCTCAGAAAGTAAACTGCTAGAAGAAAAGGTAGGAGAAGATATCCCTGACCTTTGGTTAGCAAAGATTTCTTAGATACAATTCCACATGCAACGATCCATTAAAAAAATAATTGGCAAATGAGACTTCATAAAAATTGACAAAACACCCGCTCTTTGAAGGCACCCGTCAGGGGAATGAAGTTAAGCGGCGGGAGGAGACATTTGCAGCTCGTCTCTCTGACAAAGGCCCCCATCCAGAATGCACCCAGACCCTCTCAAAACCTTGTAAAAACACAAAAAACCCAAGTTTTTAAAGTGGGCAAAATATCTCAACTAACATTTTTGCAGGACGGGGGCGAGGGGCTGGCCCATGGCTCCGCTGGGTCGGTGGCTTTCGTGTTTACCCCCAGCAAGTGCAGCCCCAGACGCTTTGGAGCAGAGTGCGGTCTGCCCTACGTGGTCCGCCCTACGTTTTGAAAGGACCCCTCGGCTGGGAAGCATCTGTAGGGCAAGGGCAGCTGCTCATCCCAGTGCAGCGCTCCACGACGGGGCCAGGCTGGTGATGGAAATCTGGGAGTCACTCCCTAGAAGGCATTTCCGTCCATAGGCGGGGTGAGGTTCTCAGAGCTTGGAGAAAGGCCCACCATCCTGCTCCTGACATGGGTGCTGGCCCCTCGTCAGCATCGCTCAGAACCCTAAGGTCATGCTTCAAAACAGGAAGGAGGCTGAGCTTCCCGTGCTTGTGTGTGAGCAGCGCCCTGGCTAGGCAGAGGGGCAGCCCTGTCCCCCCAGAGGCAGAGGCCATCCTATTAGAGACCTTGGTTGGAAGCCCACGGCCCACCCCAGAGCCAGCAGGCTCAGCCAGATGTGGCTTCTCCAGAAACCCGGGTGGGTGGGGCTGGTGCGGGGTGGCCTGATTGAGTTTCCGGGTCAGCAGACAACCCTGTGTCTCCTCCTTCACGGAAGATCACCGAAATGCGGAGGGTCCCGCGGGCTGTGCTGGGAACATGGAGGTGGGCTGAAGGTCCCGACTTTGTTTCCTGCTACACAGGCCACGGAAACACTCTGGACCCACGTGAGGCAAGAAAGCCAGTGAAGGAAATGAAATGATAGGCAGGGGGAGGAGGGAAGGGGAGGGTGTTGGGGGACCGAGGAGAGGGAGGGGAAGGGGGAAGAGAGCCGGCTTTGGGTACCGATCGCTCCCTTCAGAGACCGGCAGCCCCCCACACTGCGAGGGCACTAACGCAGCTGGACAGGGCACTGAAAGGGGTTCGCTGTACGGAACGTGAGTTTCACCTCAACAAAACCCCAAACCAAGCCAGAGAGAAGCTCACGCCTGGTGCTTTGCGGGCATCAGGGCTGACCCCTGATTTGCCCCCTGAACCCCCATCCCAGGAGCTGCCCCTCCACCTCGCTCACACTCTGCATCTCGCCTTCCAGCAAGCCCTGTTGGCTCCCAGTTCAACACTGACCGGGACCCAACCACGCCTCACCCTGCAGCCGCCGTCACCCCTGCCTCGGCCCCGCTGGTTTCCCTCAGCAGAATCCCCCCCAGCACCCGTGGCTCCCCGCCAGCCCATGCCTGCCGCCCCCACCCCGCGCCCCCTCTCCCTGCCCTCCTCACAGGACATAAGGGTGCTCCCGCAGCCCGCCGCCCCCCCGTACCCCGCATCCCTCTCCCTGCCCCCCTCACAGGACATATGGGGGCTCCCGCAGCCCGCCGCCCCCCCGCCCCCTCTCCCTGCCCCCCTCACAGGACATAAGGGGGCTCCCGCAGCCCGCTGCCCCCCCCCGTGCCCCCGGACCCCTGCACCCCTCTCCTGCCCCCCTCACGGGATACAAGGGGGCTCCTGCAGCCCGCCGCCCCGTCTAGAGTAAAAGCTCCCGGCTGCCGTGAGCTGGGCTCTCTGCCCGCGGGAGTCCAGGCTCCGCGCAGGCGCACATCCGCTGTGGGCCCCTCTGGCCCCAGCCCCGCGCTGCAGCCCCGAGCGCTGAGCACCGGTCCTAGCCCCGGTCCTAGCCCCGGTCCTAGCCCCGGGCTGCGGAGAGCCGAGCTCAGGTTTCGGGGACACTAAAGCCTAGGTGGACCTTGGAGAAGGGACAGGGGGCTGCAGAGCACAGGTGCTGCCCCGCCACACCCTTGCCTCCGGCTGCTGCCTCCAGGCCTGGGGGGAACACTCTAGCCCACAGGTGTCCCTAGTCTGCCTGTGACCTGGAGGCCAGGGAATGGGCATTCCAGTCTCTTCTTGCCGGAACCCCAGCGCCTCCCTGCAGCTCTCCCTGGGCGCATAGGCCACAGAGACCCCTGGGGCAGGAGACGAGTGACGTTTCCACTCCCCAGGCTGGATGGGACCCCACGGTTCACGGAGGGCCAGGTATCCATAGCCAACCAGCCGCACTGACCCAAACACCCCTGGGGGCACGCTCTAGTCCTAAACCTGGCTGAGCCCCCAAACTCTCCTGTGGCCTGAAGCGGAGCTTCCCTTGGACCAGCATGGTGGCCCCTCTTCCCTTGAGAGCCACCCAGAGGCCTCTGTACCCCATACCTAGACAGGAACAAGAAATGCACTGTAATGTCTCCTTGGTTTAATTTAAGGATGCCTTGTTTTAAAGAACTTTAGATTAACTGGGTTTAAGTATTTTGATCATTTTATTAAGACAAAAAAGCAGGAGTAAACACCAGTCAGCTTCAGAAGGGCTTTAAATTATAGATTCAGTCATCCAGCTAAGATTTGTTGGGCTTTCTGATGAGTCCACATGTCCTGGGGGAGGTGACAGCTCTGGGGACAGGGCCTGAGAGTTTCCCAGGGTATCTGGGGTGAGGTCAGCACTGACAGGGATAGTCTCTGCACCACAAAGGAACGGACCCTGCTGGCCCCTGGTGGGTTCTGAGAGAGGAGAGGAAGCGAGGCAAGAAGCAAGAGGCTGCTATCATCCGATTTCTAACAGTCACCTGACAGCTCAGTCTGCAAAATGCAGCTCCACCGATTTCCAGGAAGGGAGCCAAAGTGAAAGGCACCCTTGGAGCAGAGGATAATCACACTAGAAAAGCTCAGTTATTAGAGAAAGCACCAAGGCTATGCCAGGTGTGAAGGTGCAACCCTGGGTTAAGTTCTGAGCTTCCTAGCAGCCAAGGAGAAAAGATGTGGGGTTAGATACCGCCCCCCCATCCAATAGAAGAAGCGTTGAGCTTCTTCAGGGAAGATGGGCTCTACCCTGGCTCCAGGCCATCTTCACATGAGGGACCCCGATGAACCCAACGGAGTCCTCAACAGCGGTTCTTCGCGTGACCAGTCCTCATGGCACTGGTCTTGGCTGCACTGGGCTCCATGTGCTTGGCTGGTGGGATCGTGGAGGATCAGGCAAGCATGAGGAAGCCCCCTGCTCTCAATGAACTGCTGGTGAGGGGGCTGGGAGGAGACATGGAAGCAATTTGAAGGTGTGAGTAGTGGGGTCGAGGCAAGTCTGGGCATTGGCCAGGTGGGCATGGAAGACAAAATGGCGGGAGACGTTCACTTGGGCTAAAATGAAAGGCGGGAAAGTGGAGGGCACCAGGAAACCTCCTGAGATCAGGAGACGTAGGACCCTCCTTTGGAAGGCAGCTGTGACCACCAACTTTAAGAAGGTGATGGGCAGGCCCTCACTGGGGAGAGTAACCTGTGCCTGGCTAAGGCCTCCCCCAGGTGGGTGCTCACGGCCATCCAGGCGTGGGCAGGGAGAGCTGGACACCCCTGTGCGAATGGGGAGATGGGGCTGAGATGAAGATGCCTTCCAAGGATCAGGGGCTTGGGCTCTGCTCCCCGGGAGTAGAGAATACCCTCCTGGACAGGCTACATGACCAACAGGCTAAAAGAGGGAGTCCTTAGGGATGAGCAGATGGGAGGGAAGGAGGGAAGGAGGGTGGATGGGCGGATGGGTGGATGGGTGGCTGGATGGGTGGATGGGTGGATGGGTGGATGGATGGATGGATGGATGGATGGAAGGAAGGAGAGAGGGAGGAAGAAAGGACAGACCCGTTCTGTCTGCAGCAGCCCAGAGAAGTGGAGCCTGGTGGCCCAGGCCGCTGGAGGTGGGAGACGGGAGGTGGGAGGTGGGCGGGGGACCCCCTCCCCCCGCCAGAAGGGGAGCATCGGGAGGGGTGGGGGTTCACGCGGCCATGAGGTAAGGGGAGGAGGAGGCCACGGCTGAGGGGTGTGGAGTTCTGGGGACTTCAGGACGGGCACGAGGTGAGCAGGGAAGCACGGGGTCCCCTGCCTCAGCAGCCCCCGGGGCGGCGCTGTACCTTTGACGTGCTTGTCCTGGAACTCCGTGAGGAAGCGTGTGATGCGGTCCGAGGGGATGGCGAAGGAGATGCCGGCCGCCACCTTGAGCGTGTTGATGCCAATGACCTCGCCGTCCTGGGCGGGGCGGTCAGAGGGGCGATCACCCGGGAGCCCGAGTACCAAGTCCCGCGTCTGCCCCGAGGCTCCCAGGGCAGTCCCGAGCTGTCCTGGAAAGGCCCTCTGGGGTTCACCTCTGGGTCAGGGACCTCCCTACCTCTCCTTCCAAACCTGCCCCTCCTCTCCCCTGCTCAGATCTGCCCCTTAGGCAGTGCCCACCGAGGAGGACACCCCCTACCCTGGCAGCATCCAGAGGGGCTGGAGCCCGGAGAGGGCGTCACAAGGCCTCTGGGACCGGAGCTTCTCTCCCCAGTGCTTCCAGAAGTGGAGCTGGGAGCACGTGGCCAGGGCAGCTCTCCAGCACCCACCCACCCTGTCTGTCCCCCAGGAGCTGGCCTCCCACCCCACCCCTGCCCTGCACCCCCTCAAGGCCACGGCCTGGGTCACCAGACACCTCGTTCTTGACACCCTCCCAGGAAGGTGCTCCTCCTCCCAGCCTGGCACGTACCCCTGATTTCCGGCCTCCAGCATAAAGCCCATGGGCATGAGCTTTTGTGAACGCCCATGCTGGGGCTCTGGTCCTGGTGCACTCCTCCGGGGCTGCTCGGGGGCAGGGTGAAGCTCCCTCTGAGCCCTCCCGCTCATGCTGTGCCTTCTCCCCGGCCTAGCTTTCTCCTGCATGTCCCCTCAACCCCAAACCCACAGTCTCCACGGCCCAGATGAGATGCTCCCGCCTCCAGGAAGCCCTCCCTGCCTGCGATTCCTCCAGAGGCCCCTCACTGTTGCTCACGTCACCCGGGCGTGCTCATGTCCGACACGCTCCAGCACGGATGGGCGCTCCCGGGGTGGGGGCGGCATCCGATACTTTGGGGCCCAGGAGCTGAACTGACTTCTGACCTGAACTCCTGGTTTATTCTGGAAATCTCACCTGGGATGAGAATGAGCCTGACTCTGGGGCCCAGGACAGACGTGGGGGGCGGGGGGACCCAAGAGGATTGGGAACACGGACAGGGATGCCCCCTCACCTCACACGTAAACACAAAGATGGGGGGCCCAGAGCAGTGAGCAGCCCTGACCAGTGTCTCCCCTGCCCCAGGTCCTCGCTGGGCACGTGGCCCTGCCTGGCCATTGTTCCGGGTCAGCCTCATTCCTCAGACAGCCCAGCATCTCTGGGGTGTACGGGGTATGGGGGGCCCAGGGCGGCATGTGCTTGGGGTCATGTCCTCCTCCCAGACCTCCGGCCTCGCTGTCGGCTTTGAAGATTCAAGGCCCATCTTTGGGATTCTAACCCCGCCTCGAGGCTGTACTGCCATGTGAGCAGAGTCCCGGAAAACTAGAGGCCTCTGCTCTTGGGGACACTTACCAGGTTCACCAGTGGTCCCCCGGAGTTCCCGTACTGCAGGGGGAGGAAACGCGACGTGAGCCCAGCCCTGAGCCCACCCGAGGGTCCCCGAAGCTCTGTCTTCCGACCCTCGTTCCAACCAGCCCAGAGATGGGTCATCGAATTTCACCCCCAATGGCATCGAAAGGCCTCACTGCACCCCCATTTCACAGGTAAGGGAGCCTGGGCCCCAGAGGCCACACGGACGGCTGTCAGATGACCCGTGCGCCCCACACAGACTCATAGGCTGCCTCCAGGCTCGCTCCATGGCTCGGTTACATCCCACCGGCCGCGAGCGTCTCTACAAAGGCTCACATTTCCAGAAGAGCCCGAACCACGGCAAACCCAGAAGGGTGGGCGCTCTGTGAGCGTGAAAGGTGCCCTCAGCTACAGTAACAATACTAACTGCGACAAAAGGAATGCTGGTGGGGGGGTGACTTGGGCAGAGACTCTCTGCGTCCCTGAAGGGCTCTCCCAGCTCAAGGGCAGCAGCTTCTAACCCCCAGGGCAGACCCGGCACCCAGGTGCAGAAGTCACAGGGAGTCCAAGCTCAGTTGAACGTAAAGAAGGAACTTTCTAGATGTGCTCAGTGATGGGGCGGGCTCTGGGGACAGGGACTCACGTTGATGATGGCATCCGTCTGGATGTAGTCCATGTCTGAGTCCCGGAGGCCCAGCTCCTTGCCGTCCCGCTGGGCCGTGCTGACGATGCCCGTGGTCACGGTGTTCTGCAGGGCAAAGGGGCTGCCGATGGCCACCACGAACTCGCCGGGCCGCAGGTCTGCCGAGCGGCCCAGTAGCAGGGCCGGCAGCTTTTTCTGGAGGGGGGACACGGGGAGGGAGGCTCAGCCGACTGCCTTTGGTGGGACCGGAGCCAGATCAAGGCCAGGCCCCCAGCGGGGTGGTCCCAGGAAGGCAGGAGCAGCTGGATAGAGCTGTCAGGGGCGAAGGCCAAGGCAAGTCGCCAACTCAGACGGAGGCCAGGCTGGCCTCCAGCTGACCCGTAGTAGGAGAGACTCAGGCTGGAGTTCTTGCAACAGAGGCTCAGCCGCTCTGTGACCAACCACGGGTTTCCCCAGGCAGCTGCAGGGGTCGCACACAGGGAGGATGCACAGAAGGCACAGCCAGGCATGGCCTCTCTGGTCCTGGAGTCCAGAAGTTCAATGGTCACAGGTCCCTCTGAAATCTGATAGGAGCTATGAATACCATCCAAAATGCATCACACGCAAACTGATGATGCATATGACCAGAGTCTTGTGGGAAGCCTGGAGTCCAGGTGAGGACCCAGAACCCTACTGTTGGAATCCTTGATCCAGCTCAACCTGATCTCCCAGTATAGACACACAGGGAAACTGAGGCCCAGAGCCATAAAGTGACTTAGCCAAGCTCTGCCATCACCCCCTGCACACCGAGACACCTGCTCGCTCCATTTCCACGTGGAGCCAGTGGAGCCAGTCTGTCTGTCCACTCTGCAGCTAGACTGGGAGCTCTGGGAGCTGGCCGTGTTGGGTTTGCCTCCATGGTCTGGATGCTGCAGAGAGCATGCTCAGAGCAGGCACTCCCGAGCCCTGGTTAAGGTGCTGAGTGGACGCACCAGTGTCCATGACATCGACGGGAGCCAGGGCGCTCTCACCAGCACCCCCGTCAATCTGGGGATTTGGTGTCGTACCACTTACGTCCGATGCCACCACTGGGGTGGCCAGGTGCGGGGCACTACGTCTGCAGGCTTCTGGGGGTCTGGAATGATTGCAGACACAAAGCTTTATAAGAAGCTCCTGGTGACCATCGTGCCCCGATCACAGGGGCCTCACGCTGGCTCTGGACAAGGACCGCACACCTCCAACCCTCTGACTGCCCGATTCCATCTGGTGGGAGGGCGGGGGGCCTGGCACAGAGAGTCCCAGGCGGAAGGTGAGGACCCACAGGGACGACACTTCCATCACCGGCCGGCCACAGAGGGAGGGATGACAACGCCCAGGCCTTGGGGATGCTCTTCCTCACTGCACCTGAGCGGCTGAGGGCAGCAGCTCTCCCCAAAGCTGGGGGAGCGCCCACGCACAGGACTCAGGAGCTGAGGGGCAGTTCCTGCTGTCGAGGAGAAGCGGTGGGTGCTGATCGTGCCTGCAGGCACCAGGGCACATGGGCCTTACGGATTCCACCAGCATCTGTGGCCACCGAGGGCCACCGGGGTGTGCCCCGCCCCAGGATTCGGCCGCAGCCCTGGGAACAGGAGAGACCCAGCGGCAGCCAGACCCGGGGTCCAGGCTGGCTCTGCATCATCCTGTGGGGGTCCTTGGCAGGGGCTGCGCACTGTGGCCCTCGGGCTGCTTTTGTAAATAAAGTTTTATTGGAACCCAGCCACGTGTTTGTATCACCTGCGGCTGCTGCAGAGTTGGGAGGTGTCCACAGAGAGCGCAGGCCCCACAAAGCCCGGGAGTATTTACTACCTGGAGCCTCACCGCAAACGCTGCCAACCCCCGCCCTTGAGCACGCCCCCTGCCCTGCCCCCCCCCCAGCCTGAGTGTCCTCATCTTTGGAATGGACACGGCGTCCCCAGGCTCCGTAACTGCCATCAAAGGGTCAAACGTGGGGAAGGGCCCACGTTAGGGTCAATCTCTTCTCCCTTGATGGGGCAGGAAGGAACCTCCTCACAAGAGACTCATTATCACCCAAACTGTACACTTTTATTCAGAGAGAGCAGAAACCAGATTCAAGGTCAGCCAAGCCAGACTCACCGGCACAGGCGGCCCCACGGGTCGCCGACCTCACGGCGCGGGTGGCCCACGGCGGCCCTCACTGACAGTCCTAACCACGACCCTGGGCCAGCCCTACCCCAGGTCAGCACGATCTTGGGCAATGGCCTAACCTCTCTGAGCCTCAGTTTCCCCTCTGAAATAGCAGGACACTGACCCCCTTCTGCCAAGGGCTGTGGGGGGCCTCCGGACACAGCTGCTGGCACTGACGGGGGGGGAGGGTGGCCCCGCTGTGGGCTGTCCGGCCAGCTGAGGGGACCGCGTATGGAGGGACCGGGGCATATGTCCCTGGGCTCCCCACGGCTTCTGTCGGCTACACAGGGACAGCCACATCCGGAGTCAGCCCAGGAGGGACACCGGGACCGTCCCTGGGCCTTGCAGGGCCTCCCTGCGGGAATGGCGGGGGGACGGCAGCCCAGCTCTGCGCCTGGCAGCTCGGGGAAGAATGGTGTGGGGGTCTGCAGACCCCGGTTCTAGTCTGACTTGACCCGTGACTGGGAGCAAATTGCCGGGTGCTCCCTGGGCCTCGGTTCCTCCAAGCGCCCCGCGGGAAGGTCGGGCCAGCGCCGCTCCGAGCTCTGGGGTCTGGGAAGGTGCTGCCCTGCCCCGCCCACTCACTTTGGGGTGGATCTTGATGGTGGCGATGTCCGACTTCTTGTCAATGTCCTTGATGGTGGCCTCGTGGCTGTCACCGTTCTGCAGCTGCACCTTGAGCTGTTGCCGGCCGGAGACGGTGTTGGTGCTGGACACCACGTGGGCGTTGGTGATGATCAAGCCGGCCTCCGACATGATGAAGCCTGAGCCGCTGGACAGGGGCACGTTGCGACCAAACAGAGGGTGTCTGCGGGGAGGCAGGCACAGGCGGGCCGTCAGGGCAGGTGGGGGCCTGGACCGGGGGGCCTGGATGGGGGACCTGGATGTGAGACATGGAGGGCCTGGACACGCGGGGCCTGGATGCGGGGGCCTGATGTGGGGGCCTGGGCATGAAACATGGGGGGCCTGGACATGCAGGGCCTGGACGGGGGGCCTGGATGGGGGACCTGGACGTGAGACGGGGGGGGCCTGGACACGCGGGGTGTGGACACAGGGGCCTAATGTGGGGACCTGGACATGAGACATGGGGGGCCTGGACATGCGGGGCCTGGACATGAGGACCTGGTCGTGGGGGCCTGGACGTGAGATGTGGGGGGCCTGGACGTGAGATGTGGGGGGCCTGGACATGTGGTGCCTGGATGTGAGGACCTGGTCATGGGGGCCTGGACGTGAGATGTGGGGGGCCTGGACATATGGGGCCTGGACGCGGGGACCTGGTAGTGGGGGCCTGGATGTGAGACGCGGGGCGCCTGGACATGCGGGGCCTGGACATGTGGGGCCTGGTCGTGGGGGCCTGGATGTGAGACGTGGGGGGCCTGGACATGTGGTGCCTGGATGTGAGGACCTGGTCATGGGGGCCTGGACGTGAGATGTGGGGGGCCTGGACTTATGGGGCCTGGACGTGGGGACCTGGTAGTGGGGGCCTGGATGTGAGACGCGGGGGGCCTGGACATGCAGGGCCTGGACGTAGGGACCTGGTCGCGGGGGCCTGGACGTGGCGGCCTGATGTGGGGGCTGGATGCAGGGGGCCTAGACTCTGGGGGGGGCTGGACATGTGGGGCCTGGATGTGGGGACCTGGTCACGGGGGCCTGGACATGAGATGTGGGGGGCCTGGACATGCGGGGCCTGGACGTGAGACATGGGGGGCCCGAACATGCAGGGCCTGGATGTGAGATGTGGGGGGCCTAGACATGTCGGGCCTGGACGTGGGGACCTGGTCGTGAGACGTGGGGGGCCTGGACATGTGGGACCTGGACACAGGGGCTTGATGTGGGGGCCTGGATGTGAGACGTGGGGGGCCTAGACATGCGGAGTCTGGATGCAGGGACCTGGTCGTGGGGGCCTGGATGTGAGACATGGGGGCCTGGACATGCGGGGCCTGGACGTGGGGACCTGGTCGCGGGGGCCTGGACGTGGGGCCGGCCGCAGCCATGCACCAGCTGGTGAGAAGCAGAGCCCAACGTGGGGTGAAAGATGATGGGTTTGGAATCCCCGGGCCCGGGGCCGACCCCAGCTCTGCTTCCTCCAGCTGTGGCCTTGGCCCAGGTCCCTGACGCCTGGGCCCATTTCACAGCCAGACGGAGGGGACAACCATCTGTGACTTGCAACTTTCTGGGAAGAGACGGGAGGCCCCTGTGCATCGGGCCTGTTGGGACAGGCAGGCGTTCACAGCCGTGACAACTCAGCACTGGAGCCAGACAGGCCGGGACTCTAATCTCAGCCCGTCCCACTTATTATCTGCCTGGCCGTGGGCAGGCCTCAATCTCCCCAGCGAGGAAATGGGGTACGTACCCTGCCGCGTGTGATGCCTGGAGGCAGGAAGTCACTCAGCAAATAGGGCTGCTATTGGCACTAATGGGCACGTAGCCTCTGCTGGGGTTGTCCCACGGCAGGTCCCAGGGGGTAGCTTCCCGGGGGGGGGTGGCATATCTGCCTATGCACGGAGAGGGCAGCACTGGGGGGTGGCGTGCTCCCCCAGCTCGATGGCAGGCTCTGCTCCGTGAATGCTGCACCAGGCACCGTCCTCCCAGAGACTCGGGGCAGGGGACACTGGACGGAGCCGGGCGGGGCGCGCGCTCAGACACACACACGGCTTCTGCCTCCGTACATGGGGTCCAATGGTCGGAGATCAGAATTCACGGACGCGTGACAATGCCCAAGCCTCACCAGAGCCGAGAGGAACCCCGGCCCATGGCCAGGATGCCAGGGAGGAGGGAGTCCGGATGCAGCTCCGGACCCTCTCTGCCACCCCAGAGGGGCCCGGACGGAGCAGGTACTCAGTGTCTGAGGCTGCTTAGCAGAGGTGAGGGAGAAAGGGCACCCCAGGGGTCTGGGACCATGCAGGAGGGAAAGAACACGAGGGGCAACGTCTCAGGGACGTGAGGGAGTGCAGAAGGCTGCCTCGCGGGCAGGACCAGTGTCAGGGGCTCACGTCACCGAGCCCTCCAAGCCAGACACAAAGTGATTTAATGCCCACAATCACCCTACATGGTAGCAGGCCTCGAGTTTACAGGCACAGACGCTGTGGCCCAGGACACGAGGGACTCGTCTGGGTCAGGCAGCCTGGCCACTCGGCCCCGGGGGGACCCTAGCCTCTGTCCACTCTCACGGTCACCTTCCACCGCCGCCCAGCTCTGAGTGTGGCCCGGGGTGGGGGCTGCACCTGACCGCCTCCTGGACCCACGGTAGGAGCCGGCTGCAGGAGGGGCCCAAGGCTGCCGGCAGCCTCCTCCCCCAGGTCAGGGGTTACAGCCGAGGCTCCCAGGCTCGATGAGCATCTCATCTGTGTCTGGGATCTGGCCTGCTTGGTCTTGCCCACCCGCCCACTGGGACATGGGCCTCCAAGGCTGAAGTGGCAAAGGCAATGCCACCTGCCCAGGCTGGGCTGCAGTCAGCAATTAGCTGGCTCGGAGGCTGGTGCCCGGAGCCTTCTAGAAAGACACTGGCCCCATCTGAGCCACTGGCAAGGCCAGGGATGTGCCACTTAGCGTGTCCAGTTGTAATTTCCTCAACGACATGTCTCCGGGTCTGGAGCCCGCAGAAAGGCCAGGTAAGGGGTCAGCTCTGGGGCCTGAGAGACCTGGGGTCAAAGCCCAACTCGGCACTCGGCAGCTCTGTGGGCCTGGAGAAGGTCCCCTGCCTCACTCCACACCCAGGGAATGGGAACATCAAAGCCTAGCATCTGGGGTTTAGCCGTGCGTGAGAGCAGAAAGGGCCTCGGGGTGCAGAGCGTCAGTCAGCACGGAGGGCTGGGCCCCCGGTCCTGACTCAGGGTGAGTCGTGCCTGTGCCCAGCTCCCTCCTCTAAGAGGTGGGCACTCACCAGGGCTATTGAGACACATGTTGGCAAAGCGGCCACCAGGGCTCGGAGCACACAGTTGGTCCAAGGGCACTGCTGTTCTGATGGGGGGCTCGTGCTATTGGTTGTTCACCCCGTGAAGCACCATCAGGGGTGAAGACAGTCCCTGCCCTCCAGAGATGTGGGGCAGTGACACCCCGTGGCAAGGGCTCCCACTGGGCAAGCACCATGCCCAGTGAGCTGGGAGCCCCATACTGGGGCTGGAGAACAAGAGTGAGTGATTCTGCCCACCCCCCAGGGACCCCCCATGGGCCTCAGTGTCGGCATCACGGCACCGGCCTGCCTCCAAGCCCCCGGGGAAAGTGCCAGGCAAACGCACAAGGCCCCAGTGCCCTGGCCCGAGGCCTCGGGATGACTGTCCACTCCGGTGCACAGAGGCCTGGCTCCCTCTGTCCCCCATCAGCGTGGAAGGGTTTGGACCCTACGAGCCTCATCTGGGCGGACTGGTGGCCCCCTCCACACACAAGGGCCAAGAGGTGAAGTCAGACAGAAGGAAGAAACACTTTTAACTTGAGACGACCTGCTGCCAATGTCTTCTTTTTGGGAAGTAGAGGTCTCTCTGGGAGGAGACCCCAGGATTCCACGGGCAATCAGCCTTCGGGGCAGCAGTGCTTCCCAGAACCAGCTCAGGCAGCCTCTGTGACACCAGGGCGCCCCCTGCCCTGGGACACACCCGCTTAGCAAACCTACAGCCCGGAGGGTGCAGGTGCATATCCATTCCCCTCAGCGAGGACACCAGGGGCAGAGAGTGGGCGTCCCTCCCCAAGGGTACACGCAACGGAGGTGTCAGGGAGACCCACCTGACCCCACGTGCACCTGGCTTCGCCTGCCCCTGGTGCTAGAATGGGGGGACGCCTGGGAAGGGCTCACGCACCTCAGGAAGAGCTCTATGTGGACCACGGCCGGCGCGATCTTCTCCACCACGTCCGCGATGAAGTTGAACTTGTACCGCGGGCTGGTCAGCTGGTGGAGACCTGCACTGGCAGGAAGAACCAGGCGCATTAGTGAGGTGCCTGAACCCCCACCCAGGAGGAAGCTCCCCCAGGGACCCCACCGGGTTCAGAGCCCGTCAGCAATGCCCCACACTCAGCAGCACAGTGACACCCAGACGTTTGGGAGGGGGTTTCTTTGCCCCAAAGAATGGCTAATGCTGAGCTTCCTCACATTACCTCACTGGACACCACCAAGCGTGCCAGGAGGCTCAGAGCAGTGAGGACACTTGCCCTCGGCTGTGAGCAGTGACGTGACATTGGAGCTAGATCTGGGCCAGCCCCCGGGGGCCCTGACCCTTTCTCTGATAGACAGCAGTGCCCCGGCTTGAGGCAACCGTCCCCTCCCCTGTGGCTCTGGCCTGTTGCTCCAGCCCTGGGGCCAGAGCAGTGATTGGGCAAGGGTCCAGCAGGGGCCCCTGACTCACCCTTCTGAGCTGCCCCGGTCTGGCCATGGTGTGACCCCCTCCTGGGCCCTGCGGGACTCCGATGTCTGAGTCGCCAGAGCCCCCTATCCAATTTGGCCATGCCCCAGTCCAACTTGCTGGGCAGTTCACGAACCCCCCTGGAACCTTTGCCGGCTCAGATTTCTGCTGTTGTCAGCAGCAGGGGCTGCCGCCTGCCAGGACCACAGGCCTGAGGGATGTGGGTGGCACGGGGCCCATACCCCTTTGGTCTCCCTTGCTTGGGCATGTGCTGAGGCCCCTCAGGTTCCCCCCGGAGACTGGTGCTACCTGGAACCCGCGGTCCCCGAATGAGCTTATGCCTGGAGTTGGGCGCATGCCGGGCTTGGCTGGGCACCCCACCTCCAGCTGTGTGGCTTAGGCAAATCACTTGCCTTCTCTGGGCCTTGACTCCTAGTCTGAAACTGAGACTGAAGATGACCCCTCCTGCCCTGTGGGAACTGGGTAGGAATGTGACTTGCAGGTGTGAAGCTCCCTGCCCAGGGGAGCCCACCATGCCCCCTGGCACCTGGGTCAGTGAGCAAACAGGGCTCAGCCTGTGAAGGCTAGTTTTGCAGCTGAGGTTGTTCTGGGAGGTATGAGGATCGAGTGAGAATCTGGTTTTCTGTTTTGTCCAGAGGGACAGGAGGTGTCATGGTGAGTGCGGCCACCCTGCGTGCCCCATAAACATTTGTGGGCACATGCAGGCCCCACCCACATCCCGACTACTCTCCCCACGTCCAGGGGGCAGCCAGGGTGGGGGTCACTGCCTCCCTCTCAAAGGTGGGGTGACTGTGGGGCTGAGTGATAAATCCTCCTGCCTGAAGATGCATATTGAGTTGGAGAAGGCATGTTCTGAGCTCAGGCTGGGGGCTCTCTTCCTTAGGGGCCCCTCGCCCATCCCCAGTGGCTCCCTCATGCCCCGACTGTCCATTATGCCTGCACTGGGACTCCGGGTCCAGAGAGGGCTTGCCTCAGGCTCCAAGGTCAGGGGTGGAGAGGAAGCCCCACCCACCAATTCTGTGATGTCTGCCTCTCAGCCAGGCAGCGGGCGTGGGACACGGGGGCCCAGGCCATTGTGGTCAGCCTGAATCAAAGGCGGCCTGTCCGGGGGTGGCTGGAGCCCAGCTGGGAGACGTGGCCTGTAGCCGGCCACAGTTGAGGCCCCTCGCCCATCCAACTGCAGGCGGCCAGGGGCTACCTGCCTGGGAGCCCTCCCCCGGGTGGCAAAACCCTCGGAGGGGTGGGGTTTAGGGTTCAGAGCTCACAATAACAAGGGTCCCAGGGGCTGGTCCCACTCTGGTTCCACACATTTATTTCCACGCAGGATTGCGAATCGTCGCTGAAACTCTAGTTTCACTAGTCAGCTGTGGGGGCTAAGGCCAGCTCGGTCTCCCCCACCCTGAGGCCCCTGGGAACCCAAACCATGCTCTTGCCTCCAGGCAGAGGAAGGAAACCAGTCACAGAAATCGCTGTCCTGTCGGGTTCTGGTCTCTGACGGGACACTCCTCACCAGGTAATTCCCGTGGCCCTGGGACCTCAGAGGACCTCCACCCCAGGCCCTTCTCCCTTCCACGGGTCAGGGCTTGGCAGGGTCTGCAGGTCTCCCTCGTGTGCTGGGTTCACCCCAGCCGAGGTGCGTACCCGCCGTGCCGTGCTGGCGTGGGCGGTCCCCGAGGGCCACGTCAGGTGTCACCCCGCCCCGAAACCTGTTGGGCCATTTACCCCAAGTCTCTGCTCCATCACCCGCCGTTCTGTGCCTCACCTACACAGACCATTCCCCACTGCTCCCTAGCAAGATGCTCCAGCTTGTCCTGGGCACAACTCAAATCCCACCTCCTCCAGGCAGGCCCCTGGCAGGCTTCTCCCAGCAGAATGAGTCTCTCCCTCCTGGGGGTTCCCAGAATAATGCCCCGCCCTTGGCACTCCCTCTCACATGGGGCATATTCAATCCACGCATGCTGAGTGTCTCTGTGTGCCCTCTGCACCAAGTACAGGCGAGTGACCAGCCAGGCACAGCACAGGGTGGCAGGGGATGGGGCAGAGGGAAGCCCAGGGATGCCTCGATCCAGGTCCCAAGGACTTCAGAGCCCGAGCCCTCCCTGACCCAGGGCCTGGGGCACCCCCGTGGGGCTCCAGGGTCAGCCAGCTGGTGACCTGGGCCCTGCCAGGCCCTGTACCTTTAAGCAGACCGACCGTGGTGGGTGGTGGGGAGGGGGTGGTGGGGCGGGGCAGGGCCAGCTTCCTGGTCCTCCTCCCCACACACAGATGAATCACCCCATGAATCAGTGGGAAGGGAGGACTCGGTTCCCACCGCTTCTTCCCACATGAAAACCTTGGGCCCCACGGCTGGAAAGCAGACTCTGTTTATTTGGGGTTTTGACAACCCCCACCCCCACCCCGTCCTCCAGCCAAAGTTCTGAAGTCAACAGTCAGTCCCGACCAGATTCAGCTGTTAGCATTTTGTTTTGTTTTGTTTTCAAAAATAAACTGTAATCCCCAGGACTTGGAAGTTCTAGTTGGGAGGAATTTGACACAGAGCAAAGCAATCAGGGCCAGGTGTCTTGTGGCGTCTCCGGGGAGGGGAAGGGGCTCAACCAGGATGCGAGCGAGCGCCTGGGACCAGGGGCGGAGGGGAGAGGAGCTGGGCTGCCGGGCTCCGCCCCAACATTCTTGCGTGGCAGAGCTCAGGGACAGTGGCAAACCCTGAAAGAGGACTCACCATGTGCCAGCTCCGGATAGTCGTAATGCCATGAAGCAGATGGGGAGACCGAAGCCCGGAGTGGGAAACTGACTAGCTCAGACATCCCTCAGGGCCACCTTACTGCTGCTATGCAGGCTGGGGACTGCACAAGTCCATTATTAACAAAGATCACAGTGTGCCTGGCTTCCCTTGCATAGCCTGCCCATCTGTGGGCACTACCCCTCCAGCACATAATGGGCAGCCGGGACTGAGACCCAGTTCTGTTCCACTAAATCTGAGGTCATTGCCCTTAGTCTATCAGAAGAAGCCCTGACCTGTCACCCAGTGGTTAGCTATGAGCTGGGATGGAAGGGCCATCAGCAGATGACCACAAAGCCCCGGCTGTGCCCATCTGTCCATAATGCTAAACACAGGCTGCAGACTAGATGACACCTTATCAGTGCATTCAAGGAGCTGGGTATCCGGGTTCCATCTGTATCTGCAGGCTCGCCTACTGCCACTCTCCCCCTGTTCCCCCAGCTCTGGTTCCCTCTGTCAGGAATTGCCCTTCTCTCATCCTTCAAGCAGGCTCAGTGACCACAACCACCCCTCTGGGTCCCACAGCCCCTCGTAACCCCTCCCAAGGCGTGTCCCTCGGACTGTTCTCATGGCCTGGGTGCCCCCAATCCACAGCACTGAGCAGGGAGCAGTGAGAGAATGAGCGAATGAGCAAGGGGGTGCGCGAACGCTCTGTGGGGACAAATGCACCATCTCAGGGGTCCCTCCACGGCCCCAGCCCCCACCCGCAGGCCCCACTCACCCACCAGGGGCAGGCTTTGAAGCCCCAGGAGCCGCCTCCCAGGTCTAATTAGTTCCTAGAACAGTTCCCTGTGTTTTTCTTGCTCTTGAAAACTTGCCTGTCCCCAAGTGACTGCCTACCCCTGAGCCAGGAACAGGGGCTCCAGATCCTGCTGTGGCTTCCAGGGGCACGGTGCTGCGGTCTGTGGCCCTCAGGCCCCAGGCTCCTGTCCCTGGATGCAGGGCCCCCCCGCTGCATGGGTCCTGCCCGGCAGCTGCCATACGCTGGGCCCCGGATGTTTATGAGACCAGTGAACCCTCGAAGCCGTTCTGTGAGGCAGGATCTTTGCTCATTTCCCAGGCCAGGAGAACCCCCCACCCAAGGCCCAGAGCCAGGTCCCTTGACGCTGACCCCAGGTACCTCCTCTGCTCCGGGCTGGTCCTCAGCCAGTGATGGGCTGTCCTGCCCAGGGGCACCCAGCTTGGCGAGTCTTCGGCTTGGGGTCAGTCTGACTCCTGTAATGTGCTAACCTCATTAGCTTGTCTGTCCTTTACCAAAAGGGTACCACAGGCCAGGCAGGACTCTGGGTCACCACGGAAGCCAAGGTGGGGTCAGCCCCAGGCCCTCCTCCAACAGGAAGCACTCTCTGGCCTGACTGGTCCAGCGGCTGACTCCTCTGGGCTCAGGCTCCCTGGCTGGGTCGTACGCTGCACAAGGTCAGTAGAACTCCCTTCCACAAACACGGCCTTCCAGCATCTCCCTTCCTCCACTACCTCTCCTTCTCTCTCACAAATTCCATTTGTGTCAGAAACACCCACTTGTCGGCATCGAGGTCTGTTCACACTAAAGTCTGTTAGCCTTGACGCTGTACAAAGCACTTTAAATTCCTCACCTCACTGATTATCCAGGGACCCAGCCAGAAAGGTCCCATTTCACAGATAAATCCGAGGTGCAGAGAGCTTAGGAGACTTGCTGGTGGGGTGGCTGGGACTCACCCCTGAGCAGCTGGACGTGGAGAACAGACCTGAGTCCCAGTTCTGGCTCTGCCTATCATGCACTATAGGGGCTAAAGCATACAGTTGGGCAGGTTGTGCACTGCATAACTCCAAGGGTTCACCGATTCCTCCCTACAGGAGACCTGGTGTTCCGTTTAGGGCACACACATATACGTCCCGGCCACATCTTCTCTGTGCTGACGACAAGGAGTCTGTGACTTTATTCTCTTTCTTACCTGCTTATTTAACACCCTTATCAAAATCAAACAGGAAAGCCACTTCCTCAAGGCGCTGGAGATCTGCCCAGCATGCAGCACAGCAGATGGAGAATCAGGGGGCCTAGGCTTGGGCAGAGCTGTCCGTCCCCCACCTGGGGTAGGTCCCTGCCCCTGCTGAGCTTTTTCTTACAAAGGGCCATGACAACAAGACCTAAATAACGTGTGTTTAAGGCTTTGGCAGCCTGAAGCACAAGCCTGGCGTCTCACCCTTGACCTTGGTAAACCCGGTGGCTTTTCTCCCTCAAAGCAAGGCCCGGGAGGAGGCAATACTCAGACCCTAGGGAGGACATGCCACTCACTCAGCCAGGTGCCCGCCACAGACATGCGGACGCAGTTGCTCATCAGCCAGTCTCTTGCCAGGGAACCCTGGCCCCACTGGAAACCCTCCGCACCAGGGTGCCCCTCATACCTAATCTGCACTCATCACCTCGCCTTTTCAAACCTGTTCCTCCAGGCGCCCTGCCTCCAGGAAAGGCCCCGCCATCCATCTGCCCCGACAGCCCCCTGCCCAACCTCTGTCAGACATCGTCAGGCCTCATCAGCTCTCTCCGCCCAGGGCACTGGCCTCCCGCTAGCTGGGCCCCCTCTGCCATTTTGCACACCTGTTACCCATAAACCTTCGGTGGCTCTTTGCCTCCTGACGATGGGTCACCCTCACAGCATTTCCCGCCATCCTTCTCTGCACAGGTGCTCTTTGTGCCCACCCCTCAATGGCTGTCTGTATGCTACCTCCTGCAGGACGCCCTTCCTGATCTACCCCTTTCCCCATTCTGGCGGTGGTGTCTCCCTCAGCTGGGTTCCACGCGGAGTCTTCTGTCCCTCACGAGACAGGAGCAGGGGTTTCGTAGGGATCTGCTGACGGTGATGAAGCCGGGCAGGAAGGCGAGGCCAGGCGGCATCAGAAGTCTGTGCTTGCTTGGTCTTGACGGCTGGGCTTCGGGCAGGGAGATCCAAGTCTTACGACACCCTCTCGGGCCGCTGTGTGGAGGTGCAGGGCAAGGGGAGAAGCCTGAGCAGGCAGACCCCAGGGCTTGCTGTGGGACCCCTGCCACACCTCCAGGCCGACAGCAGGAGCACAGAAGGTGGGGTGCTCCCTGGGCCCCTGGTCACAAAGCACAGCTGCTCAGTACCCAGGTCTCTGCTCCCCTCTGACGGGGCTCCTGGCTCAGAAGCGCCAGAGGCTGCAGCTGGGCTCCGCTGTCCAGCGTGAGGGCAAGGGGTGGGGGCAGAAGGGCGGGAGGCGTCATCCTGCCTGGTCCCCGGGGCTGAATTCCATCCAAGACGGACGCAGGAAGCCACGAAGGCAATTAGAACTCAAACACCGGGCAAAGCTCTTAAACAGATAAAACCGGGAGAGACGCCGTCAGAACCTGTGCTGGGTTTGCACAATCCACGCAGATTATCAAATGCCACGTTGTAAATTGCCCTCAGGCTCTAAGTCTTGAATTAATTGTGTGCGCATAGACCTATTTGTCTGAGTCGTGGACAGGGAGGCTTTGAGGGTCACGGGGCTCTGCTTAGGTGAACAAGGAAGCCTCCTCTCCCTATAGACATGCTGAGCACGTTCATCTCCGTGTTCACTATCCCACTGACAGACACTTCTCCACACCATGCAGTCCCCCTGCTGCCAGGGGAGATGGGGATATGCAAGGCTCCCGGAAGGTAGTGAGCCCCCTTCACTGGGGGTATGCAAGGAGGATCGGAGGGTCATAGGGGATTCACCTATTGAACAGATGATCCGTTCATTCCACAGTTCCTACTGTGCACCGGGTGCTGCAGTGGGCCTGGCAGGGAATCAAGGGCTCAGAGCCGGTGAGATGGAGATACTGCAGAGAAGCCTGGTCACACCGGTGAAGGGAGGGTCTGCAGGGACCCCGCGGTGTGCTCATGAGGCTGAAGAAGGGGTTGTCTTGGTGTGGTGGTCAGGGAAGGTGGCTCAGGGGTGGTGGGACATCTAGGCCCAGACAGAGGAGGACGTGGCTCCGTGAAGGTGAGGGAACGGGCACCTGGGGCTGCAGGCCCAGCATGTGCAAGGGCCCTGAGGTGGGGAGCAGAAGGGCAGGCAGGAGCACAGAGGATGAGGTGGCACTGCGGGGCGGGCGGGGCCAGACGGCACATGGCCTCGTGGGTCAATCAGTGCTGGGGAGCTGCTCAGGGGTTCCTGCTGGGGATGGGCAGAATGGGTTCATCCAGGTTCTCGTGGTCGCTGCGTGGAGAAGTGACGGGAGGGAGATGGAGGTGGGGCCGTGCAGGCCAGCGGTGCTGGGGCAAGGAGGACCAAGGGAGGCTCGGGGGCGGGTCCCAGGTGGAGCTGAGGACACTTGCCTGCGGGTGGCAGTAAGGAGCCAGGGGAAGGTGACATGACAAACATGTGTGGCTGAGGACCAGGCCAGCAGAGGACAAACCGGGCACTGGGGACTGGACCCGAGTCATCAGCGCCTGGACATCTGAAGGCAGATGCAGTTGAGGGTGGAGCCGGCGGGAATTCTGTGCGGAGAAGCCCAGGATGGGCGGCACCTTGCCGGCCGCTACAAGTGGACATCACCCAGTGACCTCGGGACGGGCCCTCGGGAGGGCGGGGGTGGAGTGGACGCTGTCAGTGACACTCAATGAAGGCTGAGCCCCGTGGAGCCGGACACCCCGGCCGGACCCGGACTCCAGACCTCGGGGACCCTGCTGTCCCCCACCGGCAGAAGAAAGTCTGCGCCCCATGACAGTGCCGCTTTTAAAGCCAGCCAGAGCGGGGGTCCTGGCCTGGCTCGGTCACTTCCTGGCCAAGGGACCTCAGACCAATCACTTGACTGCCCCCTGCCTCCCTGAGCGCATCTGGGCTGTACAAAGGGCCAGATTGGCAGAGGCAGATAAACAGCGCGAGCAAGAGACCTCACCCAGCGCAGCAAGTATTCTGTAAGGACTGGGTTTAGCAAGTGTAACTGGCAGAAACCTGGATGTCCACGGTCCCTGTGCATGGGGCGACGCTGATGGCACAGGGCCCAGGAGCGAGGGCGGGGCCACACAGACCATAACGTGCACAGTGGGCACCGACCCCAGCCCCGAGCGCCCTCCCAGCAGCACTGAGGCCTCCCCACCCCCCTGTTTAAAGCCCCGGCTCCCTCACGGGTTCCTTGCCCCTGCGGCTCTGGCTGGGTCAGGCCCGTGGCCTTCTGGGCCTGTGAGGTCGCTCCTTCTGCCTCTGCTTTGCTCCGGTCCCTCCTGTTCGGCCCATCTCTTGCAGGGAGAGCTCCAACTCACCTTCCACAGCTCAGCACAGAAGCTGACCTGGCCACATAAACCAGACACGGTGGTGGTCCTAACAGGGACAGTCACCTGTGAACTAATAAGTGGTCTACTGAGGGCTCAGTAGGGGGCACGTGCCCACACACCCTGGCTCATCGGTCCCTGCCAGCCCTACCCACGTTACAGAAGAGGAAATGAGGGTCAGTAGCCTTAGAGCCCCAGCCCGTGACCTCCACACTGGCAGCCCCTCCTCCCATCATGCCCTTCCTGCCTGCGGAGTGACCTCTGCACCTGTCTGGGGTCAGGCTCCTCCTGTCTTCTCACCCTCCCACGTGTCTCCCCAGCTGTCGAGTTTCTCCAGGGCACAGACGGGGAATGACCATCATGGTTCCCTTGTCGCCAGCCCTGGGCCAGCTGGACACACAGACAAGGTACTTTACAAATGTGGACTCCGTCCTCAAGAAATGAGGGTTTCGAAATGCTTAGGACCCCCCCCCCCCCGGTCCTGGAAACTTATTCTAATAGGATCCCCCACATGGGGGAGTCAGGGTTGGAGGGCCCCATGGACACAACCAAGCTGTAGTGGGCAGGCGCGCCTCGCCCTGAGCCTGCGGTCTCTTGGAGCCACCGACACGGCCCGAGGTGGCCCCCCAGGGCCAAGCCCTGGGGCAGAGGGCCACCTGGGAGGTGTAGCCATGGTGGCGCATTCAATGCCAACGCCCATCTCAGACGCTCCGCAGGGCCCAGCGCCCTCATCCCTCACTCTCCTGGGCATGATCTAAACACAAGTCTGACACTCTGGCCCTCGCCTCCCTTAGAGCCCTTCACTGCCCCCCCAAATAATATTTAATCCTACACAATCTTCCCAGACTGGGCTCCCCAGAACCCCAGGGTGCCAGGAGGAGTGCATACGTGTTCTGCCAGGAAAGAAGAGCTCTCTGCTGAAATTCTCTTGGAAAACCCTGGGTTTTATGATTTTGTGTGTGTGTGTTTGTTTGTTTTTTTCTCACTGTAGGTTCTCTCAGAACTTCTGATAGACTCCAAGGTAGTGTGAATCACCACTGCACGGACAGTGTTTATGTTCCCAAACTTTTTGGGCCATGAGACACTTATTTTCAGAATACCAGACACAACTGGGGGAAGTCTGGCCTGCAGGATGAAATCTAAGCCAATGGCAGGACGCTTATGGCCACTCGTCCCCCATCCCCACCAGCCTGCCCAGCCGCGGGTGCTGCACCCCCCACCCCATGCATCCCACTCCCCACCAGCTGCTCCTGGCTCCGTGCCCTCCACGTGGTGGCTCACGCTCTCCCCTCTTCTCAAAGAACCGCTCCCTACCACTACCTGGAGAACCTGTCCCCCCTCATCCGAGGGGTTCAGTTGAGACCCTCCTTATCCCTGAAGGCTTCTTGGCACCCCAGGCAGCTGGACGCCCCACGGTGCTCCCAGGGCCCGCAAAGCCGGGCCCGGTGGTCAGCGTCTCCCCCCAGCAGCTGGAAACTGAGGGCATACACAGGGCTCGACTCATCTCTGCGAACTTGGGGCTCAGCCCCAAGCACATGGCAACCACAAGTACCTACTGAACCAACTTCCTAAGAGGTGCCCTAAACAGATGAAGGGGCGGCAGGGTTTTCTAGCATTTTCTTCCATGCACAGGGTCAAGCTGTGTGGCAAGAAGCAGTTCTGGGCCAGCTCTGGGTGGGGGGAGGCTGTCCTAGGGTTGGAAGGGACAAAGGAGGTCCCTGATTCAGCAGCCTGTCCCAGGAGGCCCCAAGCCACTCAGAGACCCCACATGCTGGCTCACCATTCCCAAACAGCCCTCTAGAGACGTGAACTCTAAGTGCAGCTAAAAAGAAAGGAAACACTGGATGTCGCTGAAGAGAACATCCGCTCTGGGTTAGATTTAAGGCCAGGAAAGACCGCTCTCCACCCAGCACCCGCACAGAGCAAGAATATGGGACCAGCAGAAATGATACACAGGAAAGGTACGTTCTGATGAGGTCAGAGAGAGACAGGGAAGCAGAGAGCCAGACCAAACCCCTAGGGTGGTCAGGAGGGCACAGGGTTTCACTCTTAACTACTTCTGTGACTTTGGGCCTCGATTTCCCCACCCGGAAGGCCAGGGGTCGGATTAGATGGTTTCTGCCCATTGTGCCCAACCAGTGCGGACCTCGAGGCTCCTCCCCAGCTCTGCGCCTCAGTTTCCCCCGGAGGCGCCTTCCCTCACACCCCGCGCCCGTCGCCCGGGCCGAGCGCTTACCCGATGGGCAGGCGCCCTTCTGCAGCTGGCGCACGGGTGTCCCCGAGAGCTCCAGCGCGCGCCGGCTGGCCGCCTGCAGCGCGCACACGTTGGCGTAGGTGTGCCCGTCGGTGCCGCACACAGCGTGCTCCCCGCGGCAGCGGCACACGCCGCGCGCGCACTCCAGGCTCTCCCCGCACGGCGAGTCGAGGGGGCGGCCGCACGGCTCGCCCTCGCTGGCGGCGCACACCAGGCAGCAGTTGCAGAGGTCGGGCACGTAGCCGCCGGGGCAGCGGGGGCTCGGGCACCGCGACACGTCGCAGCGCGCGGGACACGACGCCGCCGGGGGCTCTCGGGCCAGCGTCAGCGCGGCCAGCGCGGCCAGGAGCAGAGCGCGCGCCGGCATAGCGGCGGGGCCGGGGCCGGGCGGCAGCGCGGGGGACCGGCCGGGGACCAGCGGGGACGCCGAGGCCGTGCCGGGGCCGGGCGGCGGCCGCCTGCGGAGGGGACGGGGACGGGCGCGCGGCCACATGCGCCGGCGGCTCAGGCGGGCGGGCCGCGGGGCCACAGGGGCACGCCGGGCGGGGCGCGCGGACCGGAGAGGAGCCAGCTCCTTCTGGGCCGACACTCGGCGCGCCTGGGAGCCCCGCCGCATTTAAAGGCGCGCGCGCGCGCGGCCCGCCCTCGCTGGAAGGGGCGGTCCGGCCCCTGGGCCAGCCCCGCCCCGGCCCCCGCCAGCCCCCGCCGGCCCCCGCCCGGCCTTCCGGGCCTGGACCCACCAGGCCCCCGGCCTGCCTGGTCTGGGAAAGGCGGGGTATGGGTCAGCTGGTGGGGCCCGAGGGGCGGAGCCGAGGGGTCCGCGGGGCGGAGGGGTCCGCTAGGCACAGGCCTCGGGCCCTCCCAGAGCCCCTGTGCCAGTCCTGTCCGTGCCCCGGGTTCCAAGGACCTGCGCTCCTCCTGTCCCCGGGGACATGGACAGGTCAGATCTCCCGGCTCCTCCTCCCCAGCACGCCCCCTCCCCCAGCTCCAGCGCTGGAAGGGCAGATGTCACCCCTCCTGGCTCCCCACCTCCACCTGGGACAGACCTTCAGGAAGCGCCCGCCTTGTGCCTGACTTCTCACTCTTTACAGCTTGGAGGATGTGACAGTCTGTCTGCCGTGTCTGACAGTTCTGTCTGGGCTTCCAGTCCCAGCTCTCCCTGCTCTGTGACCCTGGGAGTTGGCTACGGCTCTGTGCCTCAGTTTCCCCCTGCCCAGAAGGGCAATGAAGAGCACTTTGCTCCCTCCCAGGATTGGTGGGAGGACCCCAGGGAAGGGGTGGGCTATGCAGCAATGGGACTGGGGTCTGGCAGAGGACACACCAGGAGCTGGTCACCGCCTGGTCAGAGGCTGCGGAAGCAGAAGCAAATCAGAGTGGCGACTCACTGGACAGGAGAAAACGCACGTGTGCAAACGCTGGCCCTGCGGATCCTCACCCTGTGAAGTCTGGGAAGGCTGGCTCGCAGCATGATGCTTTTTTTAAATGCATAAAACAGACTGCACAGCGTTAGAAGGGCTACTGGAATACGGGCATTAAAGGTATAGAACAACAAATCAGTCCATGATACACACGGGCTTCTTGGTGAGCATGTTAAATAACATCTGGCCAGTGGCAGGGGCACCAGCCAAGACTTCCAGGCGGTGCTGAGCAGAAGGGATACTTGGGGGGCCCGCAGCGGCTAGGGTGGCCTGGAAATGTGCTGTCACCCCTCAGGGCAGTGCTTCTGCGTGCCTGGATGCTATGGTGCCCAGAAGAACAGAGACCACAGGCAGGGCCAGGAGCTCATTTCTTCTCACCCCTTTGTCTACAGATGGGGAAACTGAGTCTCCAGAGAGGCTCCAGGGCTGGCAGCTGCTGCAGACGGGAGCCATACGAGCCTCTGTCACTCCTCTGTCACTTATGAGTGACAGCGACTGTTGCTTCTGGGCCCCGGGGGGCCCTGCATACATCATTTGACTCAATATTCATGGCGCCGAGGACGCGGCTATTAGGATCCTTATGGGGAGGCTGCAGAAGGGGAAGGTCACAGCGTGTGGCAGGCAGGCTGGGACTCAGCCCTGGGCCTTTCTGCCAGTCAGGTCCAAGCTCTTCCCTCGAGACCACACTGCCCCCAATGGCCACCTATGACCTCTACAACCGCCTGGCTAAGGGGATATCCATTCCTTGTACGGATGGGGAAACTGAGGCCCAGAGCGAAAGGACGCATACAAGCTTCCCTCCCGTGCTTGGAAGCCGGGGTGTGGCCCCTGGGGTCGTCTCTGTTCTCCCCTGACGTGGCTGGGCTCCGGGAGGCTGCAGTGAGCAGGGCTGGGGCGGGGGGGGGGGCGGGCAGAGTGCTCTGCGGGCTCACAGGGATGTCCATTTCCTGATGTCAGGGGCAGCTGCTGGGGAGACCGTGGGAGCAGCGCCCCCTGCCGCTCCTGCTCCTTCCTGCCTCCCGCTCCGCAGACAGGGACACCCCCACGAGCATCCGACGGCGTTGGAACCCCTTCCCGGGATCTGAATCTCTCCCGGAGCCCTGCTCACCTGTGGGTGTGCGTTCCTTGAAGGGGGGCGCTTTGGCGAGGGGCGGAGGCTCTGCTGCCATCAGGACCTACGCGGGATGGGAGGCACCTTGTCCTCAGTCCAGGCTTCTGGGCTGGCGCCCCGGGGCACCCCACCGGGCCCTCTCTGCTATGCTCTGGCCGCCCCCGCCTCCGACATCTCCCCCGAGTGCTGGGAGGCTATTTTGTCTGCATAAATTTATCATTCAGTCATGTATATTTACTCCCCCTTACCCCCACCCCCATGTTTAAGGCTCTTTACAAACAACAGATAAAAGAGAACAGAGCAAAACAAAACAAAACAAAAAAGAGGGGTAGAAAAGTAATGGAAAGCCAGAGGTGAAGTTGATATACAAACTCTTACCATGAGATGATATTTTTTAGCCCGTGCCCATAAACGTGGCTCTGAGCTTCCTAGTCACCAGGGCAAGGAGGGAAACATGATGTCCATGTGATGAGAACAAGCAGCCTCTCTTCTCTCACCATCAGGAGGGAAGAAGGGTTCCCCAGAGAGCCTCAGAAAGAAGATGTGGCCAGTGTCCTGGCAGTGAGCCCTATGGGATTCCCCATAAAATACTCCTTGGTGGGACCAGGGACAAGATGGCCTGGGGCTTCCACAAGAAGTTCCATCAGTCAGCAACTGTGAACTGGATTTCCCGGTGGGGTTGTGGGTGGGGAGGCGACTGCTTCGGCTGTAGTGCCCGAGCTTGGCAGAAAGTCCCGGAAGCTAATTCGGGAGCAGGGGCTGAGATGCTGAAGTGGGTGAGAGCCGCCTCAGCCGCTCACTCATGAGCACGCCTGCCTCACGCTGGGCCTCCCCAGAAAACACAATCACAGGGGAAGAGCTCCATGAACCTTTGTTCGGTGAATGGGCTGGGCTCAGCCCACGTGACATGGGGCATACAACACAGCAGGGCCAGAAGGTTCTAGAAGAGGGGAGAGGATCTGTGGGGACTGAAGGCCCTCAGAACCGTGTAACTGCCGTGGCAGCCTCTAACAAAACGTAGCCCATGTCAGCATGGGTGAGGGAGGGGACCCGGCACGGCCACAGCAGAGGGCATCCTATCCCATACCCTGCCTCATCTGTGCGCTCATGAGGAGCGCCTGCTGGGGGACACCCTGACACTCTGGGGCAAAGGGATACTTTCTGTGGGGCTCCAGGTCCTGTGCCTGTGGGTGGGGTCTCTGGCTGTGAACGGTGCCCTTGCTCCGGGTTATTATCTGACCACCATCTAGGTCATGTCTGATCCAGCTCCAGATGGCAGCCCCTTGCCGAGAGGGGACAGGGTCTCATTTCCCCAGGGCTGGTGCACACTGGGCGTCGGACAATGTTACCTACACTGATCAGAATGGAATTGAGTGCACCCGGGCCGGACTTGGGCTGCCTCTCCCTGGGCACCGCCATCCCGCACCTCCACCTCTGCAGGGAGCCGGATGGCGGCGCTGGGCCCTGGTCCTCAGGCCGAGCTGTCCGAACTCCTGGCAGCCTCTACCTTGTCACCTGACCCTTGTCCAGGCCCTGGGCTTCCCATCGGATGAGGTCATGGCTGATGTCACTTGGGGACCTCAAAGACCATCCCTGGCCACACCTTGGCCTGCGATAAGACTCATCAGCCCACATCAGTGGGTGACTCAGAGGGTGGGGTGTGAGGGGCAGTGACGCGGGCCATATCTGTCTGCAGGCCCCTCCCCTTGGCATTCACCACACTTGGAGGCCGTGAGTCCCTCTGAGGGGGAGACTTCCCTCCTCACCCCTGCCCGGCTTCCTTCCTCTTCCTGTGCCACGCGGGGCCCCCTGGCCTCGATGGGGGAGGGGGCAAGGGCAGCAGCGGCCGGCACTCATTACTGCCCCTGGGGACCCTGTGACATTGGCGCCATTAGGATCCCCTTTGGCAGGTGCAGCAGCCAGGGCACAGAGAGGTGGGGTACCGTGGTCAAGGTCACACAGCCTGCCTGAGGAAGAGCCAAGATTTGGACCCAGGCTGGCTCCAGAGCACATGCCTGGGGCCACACCACAACACCTGTATGATGCTGGGACAGAAGGGAGCCCGGGCTCCCGGCGGGGGCCGCTCCAGGGCCCAGGGGAACAGAGCGCCTTCCCGCGTGGGTGGCGTTCTAGAGGTGCTCTGACAGCTAGAGAAGGGTTCGCCGGGCAGAGCAGAAGTCAGAGAGCCCAGGGACATGGTGCAGGGGTGCAAACGGGCCCAGCCAGGTGAAGGAGGGCAGACTTCTCTCCAGCAGACGTGGTCAACTGTTCTGAAGACAGCTCGTGCTGACTACACGAAGGCTTGGGCTGGCTGGAAGGGGGTGCACAGAAGGCGGGGGACCCCTAGGGGCTGCTGTAGGTATCCAGATGCAAGACGGTGCCTCAGGGCCAGGTCCTTCGGGGCAAGTGACAGAAAGCCCAGCTCAAACCGGCCTCAGCAACAGGGAGCTTACCTTCCTGACTGGTGCACAGTGAGCTAGCATCAGGTGTGGCCTGATCCAGGGACTCCCGACGTCCTCCGGCCTGTGTGGACTGTGCTCCCAGTGTGACCTTGGACACAGCAGAACCAGGCGCCCCCCCTTTAGGGCGGCTTTCTCCAGCAGTCTGGCAAAAGTCTCAGCACATCTTATTGGCCCTGGTGGCTCTCACGTCCATCCCAGACCCAGTCACGGAGCCAACGGAGTCGGGAGCTGCCTCCTGGCTAGCACTGATCACCTACTGGGCTCCGCATTTTCCAGCAGGACGATATGGCAGGAAGGTGTGTCTCAGAGACTGAGCTGGAAGAAGCCACACAGTGAATGGCACCAGCAGACCTGGGCATCCTCTTCACAGGCTTCCTGACGGGCTAGCCGGCCTCTGCTCATAGACCTCTGATGACAGGGAGCTCACTGCCCATCAACTTAATCCCTTCAGTTGCTAGAATGTTCTTCCTTTGAGTTAAATTCTGCTTCTGTAACTCTCACGTTTGGACTCTGCTAGACCCCAGAAGGCTATAGAGAATACATCAGTCCCCTCATCTACAGAAGAAGGCTGTACACATCTGAGGCCGGCCCCCAGTTGTTTCTTCTCTAGGCATTTGCTGTGTGACCTGGGGCCCCAGTTTCCTATCTACTGGAGGGTGAGAAGGAGGAGCCTTCCTCCTGGGGCTCCCAAGGGCCAAAGGAGGAGGCAGGCAGGGTGCTAGGATGTCCCCCAAGATTCCTGCCCCCCCCCGGTATGCACACCACACATAATTCCTTTCCCCTTGAGTGTGGGTGGGCCTGACTTAATCAGGTGAGCCCTTAAAAAAGACTAGTCCCTTCCTGAAGTCAGAGACTTGAAGTGTACAGAGCATGGAAGTGTGAGGGGTGCATGAAGGGGGCTGTGATACAAGCATCCAGGGCGACGTCTCAGAGCTGAGCAGCCCCCAGCTGACAGTCAGCAAGGAAATAGGAACCTCAGTCCTACACCCACAAGGAAGTGAATTCTGCCAACACCCCAAAGGACCTGAAGACAACTCCTTCACTGAACCTCCAGTCAGGGGTGCCACTGGCTGGCCCCCTGTGACACTCTGCATGAGGACTGGCCAAAATGTGCTACCCCTTGACCCAAGGAGACAGTGAGACACTAAATGGGTGTTGTTTTAAGCCACTGGGTTTGTGACCATTTGTGACACGGCACAGAAAATCAACACGGGGTGAGGGCTGAGTGAGCGTGGGGTAACCTAAGGGCACAGGGGGAGTGAGTCGGGGGAGGTAGGGCCATGGCCCAGCAAGAGTGGGGATGAGGCCTGGAGAAGGGGAGGGGCCCCACTGCAGTCGGGGTGGTTGAGTGGCTCACCCAGCTCTGCCCTCTCTCGGGGCGTTTCCTTAAATTCTGGGAACAACGCCAGAAGGGGTGCTGGTTATACCCATTTCGTGGATGCAGGAAACTGAGCTAGGAAAGTTTGAGTGGCTTTCCCAAGGCCCCTAAGCCACTGGATGGACTCAGGACTAGAAAACAGTTGGATCTGACCCCAAAGTCCATGTTCTGTTCTCAGCACTACATAACCGAGACCCAGGAAGGGCAGATGGGTTGCTAAGACAACCAGGCTCATGGACAAAAGGTCACCTTGACTGAGCCTCTACCACGTGACAGCACAAACCCTGACCGGATCCTCCAAAGAAGCTGCTATTACTGACATGCCCATTTCACACATTTAGAAAGCAGGGCACAGAGAGGGTCAGTGACTTGCCCAAGGTCACACAGCAAGCGAGCCACAGAATCAGGATTAGAACCCAGGCAGCGGGACTTGTGCCTCCTATGCAAAAGCTGGTTTGGGACTAGCTGATGGGGAGGCTCAGTCAGGAGAGCAGACACAAGGCGGGCAGCGGAGGGGTCTGGCTGATTGAAATTTTGAGCTCAGGACTGCCTGGACAGCAGGGGCTTGGTCTCTTTTTTAAGACAACAATTCTCAGCTTTGACTGTTTGCAGCCTGGGCTCTTCTTGGAAATCGCCACACCCCACCCTATCCCCGATGGGAGGAGTTGGACCTCACCCCTCTCCTGGGAGGGCATGTGCTGTCTGCTCCGTCTCGGGATGGCCAGCCCCACCCACTCAGCTGGTGGCACAGCTCAGAGGAGAGGCCGGTCCTTCAGTCCCTGAGGCCTCATCCTCATAGGAGCTGGGGGGCTGGTCGATGCCCCCAAAACATCGCTCTGGCCATCCAGAGGTGTTAAGCATGGGCCAGCTTGTCAGGAATGGTGGGCAGGGGTCTGGAGCCCCTTTCTCCTTGCCCCTGGGCCAAGCTGCTCTTCGGGTCCCCTGAGCTGTGTCCTCAGGGTCCCAGGGACCTGCTGTGCCTCAGATCTGAGGGTGAGGAGGGCGCTGACGGCCATCGGGGGCGCCCCTCAAAGCCTTCACGCTGTGACGCGACACAGGTGTCCCCAGGCCTGCCCTCCCCCAACGGTCCCAGCGCCAAGCCCTGTCTGGGCACCTACCGTGTGCCCTGTAGTTTTGGTCCTCATGTGTCCCTATGGAGGATCTCTTACCACCCCCACATCACAGGGAGGAACACTGAGGTTCAGAGAGGTGAAGTGACTCGCCCAATGTCACACAGCGGGCCTTGGTTTGGGGGTGGTGTGGGCTGGGAACGTGATGGTGTCCAGTTGGAGGCTGGGGTCACACGGTCACAAGAAGCCAGAGCTAGAAGCCCACCAGGTGTGGTCCCAATGGGCTTGCACACCTTCGGGGAGGGGAGCCCCTCTCACACACCCACCAGCACAGCCCACCTGCTTCGTTCCTCCAGCATCCCCTCTGTCGGCAGCGCCCCATACCCCACGCGGCCCCTGCCAGGCTCGGCTCCCACAGCGACCCCGGGCCTCTCAGGCTGGACCCTGGGCAGACCTCCCAGTGCCCACCCTGCATCGGTGTCAGGCTCTGGACACAGATCCCGCTGTCTTCCTGGAACTGACCCCCATTTTTCCAATCAACAGGCACCAAGTTTCACGGCCTTCATCTTGAAGCTCAGGTGGAACTGAACCGAGCAACATTTGAGGGTACGCTCTGATAGGCCCAGCCCATCGGCATGTCCCGCCCCCTTCCACGGTGATTGGTTCAGGGGTGGGTCCTATAACCAATGAGAGTCAATTCCATGTAAGGACTCGTTTGCTGGCGCTATGGGGAAGAGACATTTTTTTCCTCCAGCCCAGTCTTTTTCTTTCCTTGGGTGCAAGAATCAGGAGCGTCTGATGACCTTGAGGGGTGTGTCTGCCTTGCAATGAAGCCACACGAAAAGTGGAACTGAGAGAAGGAGAGAAAACAAGCAGGTCTGGAGCCTGGATCATGCCATGCCTGAAGCTGTACTCTGTTCTTAGTGGATTAAGCCAGTAAACTCCTATGATGTTGAGAGCAGCAGGGTTGGGTTTCCTGTGGTTACCTGCAGCTTAGATTGTTGTACAGAGGCCATGCTCAGCCAGACCCCGACAGTAAACATAGATGAGGAGCGCTCAGCCTAGGGGTGGGGATTATGCACCTACTGTTTATAGAGCGCCCGTAACGTGCTGGGCACTGTGTCCTTTATGCCCACACAAGGTCCCCACTTTACAGGTGAGGACCTGAGGCTAAGAGCAGTGAAGTGGCTCTCCCAGGGCTGGGATTTGAACGCCGGTGTGTTTCACACAGAGCCTGTGGGGTTCCTTTCTCCAGGCAGCCCCTCCCCGGCGCTGCACCTGTGCCTGGAGCCCAGAGCCTGGCCTCCCTGGACATCTGGAACCGGGGAGCATCTGGCTGCAGGTGGGAAGCCTGGGCATGGCTGATGCCTGGTGCTCGGGGGGAGCACACGACATCACCATGAGCCAGCTCCGTGACCCCGAGTGCTCAGGCTCTGCCACATCTTGCCGTGTGACTATCAGAGCCCAGTCTCTCCTCCTTAAGGGGGACACACTTGGCTCCCACCCTCTTGTGCCCTGCTCCTCTCCCGGCAGCTGACAGGGGACCAGCTGACCAGGCGGTAGAGAACCGAGGCCCCCTACCGCTCTCAGCCTGAGTGCTGCCCTTCTGAGGGCAGATGCACCCCACTCCGCCCACCTTCCTGGAAGATGGTCTCTGCCCTTCCCCCATCCGCTCGCCCTTTGGCTCTCATCCACCCCTGACCCACGTCCCTGCCCGCGCAAGTCCTGGCCCGCACATCCGGGGTCCCTGTCCTCAGGACCCTCACTGCAGGGACTTCCTTCTCCATCCCTCCTTGGTTCTGGCTCCACGTCCGGTGCTGGCATCCCCAGAAAGGACTGCACTTCCAAAATCTCAGTCTGCAACAACTGACCCCCCACTCAGTTCTGAAAACGATTAACAGCTTCACTGACATATAATTCACATGCCATACAATCCACCCGACAAAGCATATGATTCCATGGTTTTTAGTAAATTCACAGAGATGTGCGACCATCACCACAATTCATTTTAGAACGTTTTGTGTCGCCCCCAAGCAAACCCTATACCCGTTAGCAGTCACTCTCCTTTCCCCCTTCTCCCAGCCCCAGAAACCAATAATGTGCTTTCTGTCTGTATACATCTGCCCAATCCAGACATTTCGTGCAAATGGAATCCTACAGAGGTGGCCTTCTGTGACTGGCTTCTTCCACTCAGTGTGATGTTTTCAAGGCTCATCCACACGGTGGCACCTGTCAGTGCTTTGTCTCTTTCTACAGCTGAGTAACATCCCACTGCACAGACGCACCACGCCGTTTACCCAACCGTCCATTGGTGAACGTTTGGGTGGTTTCCATTTTTCAGCTATTATGAAAAATGCTAGGAACATGTATGTACAAGCTGTATGTGGATGTAGGCTCACAGTTCTCCGGAGCACAGACCTAGGAGCGGAATTGCTGGGCCACGTGGTGCCTCTGAGTTCAACCGTTGGAGGAACCGATATACTGTCAGCCGAGGTGACTGCAGAGTCTTACCTTCCCACCAGCAGCGGACCTATGAGACTCCCGTTTCTCTGCATCCTTGCCAACTCTTGTTATTTCCACCCTTAAAAAAGTTAATACAGTCGTTCTAATACATATGAAGTGGCAACTCTTTGTGGCTTCGATTTGCATTTCCCTGATTACCAATGACATGGAACATGTTTCCATGTGCTCTTTGGCCATTTGCATGTCTTCCTTGGAGAAACATCTGTTCCAATCCTTTGCCCATCCTTCAGTTGGGTTGTCTTTTTAAAAATATTGAGTTGCAAGAGTTACTGGTATATTCTGGATAAAAGCCCCTTCAGCAAATATATGATTTGCAAATATTTTTCTCCCATTCTTAGGGCAGTCTGTTAACTGGTGTCCTTTGAAGCACAAGAGTCTAATTTTGATGAAGTCCAATGTGTCTGTTTCTGTGTTTGTTGCCTGTGCTTTTTGGTGTCATATCTGAGAAGGCCTCGTCTAACCCAAGGTCATAAAGACTTACTCCTGCATTTTCTCCTAAGAGCTTTTGGCTTTAGCTCTTCCTTTTGGGTCTGTGACCCCTTCTGGGTCATTTCTGTGTGTGGCGTGAGGTAAGGGTCTTGCTGTACTCACCTGCCTGGGGACGTCCCCCCCTCACCCCAACCACCAAGCAGGGGTCCCCAGCTCCGAGCTAAGACCCTTCTCCCACTGCATTTCTCCCCGGTGATGCCACCTTCTTCCACGTGTATGAGGTTCTTATTTGGAGATTATTATAGACTTGAAAAAAAGTTGTAAGAATAATCCCAAGAATACCATACACCTGCCCCAGATTCCCCCAGTGTTTCTGCCTCTCTCCCTCACGCACATTTTCTTCTGAACTGTTTGAGGGTGAGTTGTAGACACATTGTCCCTTTACTCCTAAATTCCTTGGCAGGCATGTCCCCTTACAGATTCACAGCACAATGACCAAAGTCAGACTCAGCTCTGCTTCAGGGGAACCCAAGCAAGATGGGGTGAGACAAATTGAGTGCCTGGCCTGAGAGCCTGAGGTCAGGCTGGAACCCAGCCCAGGAAGGAGCTAGGAGACCAGGAAACGTCCGGCCTTTCTGCGGCTGTGGCCACCACAGAGGAGGCTGGCTCACCATCCGCTCTGCATTCGAGGCTTACAGAGACGGAGAGAGGTGCTGCCCTGGACGGGATGTAGGTCCAGAGTGGGGTTCTCTTCCCAGGCCCAGCCAGAGTGCACTGCTCCAGCTGCCAGCCCTCAGAGTATCTGGAATGTCCCACCCCTGGGAATGGGGACTTAGGGACTGGCCAGGAGGGAGCAGCCGAGGGTGACTCTGTGGCTGGAGTGTAGGCGGGAGACACGCAGGGAAAAGTGGGTGGGCTCAGACCAAGGATGCCAGGCCCTGGTGGGGGGCTTGGATTTGATTCTAAGTGTGATGGGGCCACCGTGGGGCTGGCGAGCGAGCTGTGTGTCCATAAGCTTGGCACTGGCTGTGGGTAAGGGATGGGGAGGCCGGAACCGGGAGAGGACAGTGTCCACCGTGGGCGCAGAGCCTCTGTGGCCCTTGGGGTTGCCGGCACGATGCCCCTTCAGCCTCCACTCCTCCCACGTGGATGTGCTCCCTGAAAACCCCTCCAGGCATGTCACAGGAGGCGGCCCATGAAGGAAGGAGCCCGTGGCATGTTCTCAGCCAGCGTGCGGCAGCGGCCCTGTAATTATCCTGCACTGCGGGCAGGAGGGTTCAGCCGCCGGCTGCCTCGGTTCCCTGCCCCAGGTCGCCCGGCCGTGTGCCCCCCCCAGCCCAGCTGTGGCTTTGTGCAGATGCGGCACTTCCACCCCTGCCCTCCCCCGCCACAGCCAGCCTCGGTGACCTCACCCCTGGGACACGTCCCCTGACGCACCCCTGATGCACCCCTGCCGGTGGGCCTGTGCGAGGCTCCCCCCACCACCCCCGTCTCTATTCCCAGCCTCAACGGGCTCCCTGCGCAGACATTTCCGTCTCCTCCTGTCTCCAGGCCTCGCTCTTGCAACTGTCCCCCTAGGATGCACTTTCCGCTCTTCTTTGCAGACGGGTGGCAACATCACCTGCATTTTCCCGGCTGCCGCAGCAGGGCCCGAAAACTGGCCCACGGTCAGTGAACCCGAATCCGTATTTTGCTGAAGCTAACTCGGAGGATGTGTCTGGAGGCCTGGGGACTCACGCCCTGCCACCTATCTCCCCTGAGGCCACAGGACCAAGCCGAGACCGAAGCCCAGGGCGCAGGGTCTGTGTCTCCTCGCTCCTGGGGGACTGGGTGGCTGTCCCAGAGGTGAGGACGTGCAGGAGGAGCGGGTGGGGACTCCCGCCTCCCTCATGCCTCAGAGTCACTGCTCCTTTCATGTTTTTGTGGTGAGGACGTTTCCGATCTGCCCTCTGGAGCTTGCACATGTGTGGGACTGTGCTGTCATCCTTAGCCACCATTCATCTCCTAGCCAAGGTCCCTGTCCTGCAACCAGCATCTCCACACCCCCCAACTCCAGCCCCGGCCACCTCTGCTCTGGCGTCTGTTTCTGGGAGCTCGGCTGTTTCAGATCCCGCATGGGAGTGAGAGCACGCAGTTTTCGTCAGTGTCTGACTCACTTCAGTCTGCCTGACGCCCCCCAGGCCCATCCGTGTTGTTGCGAGCGGCAGGATTTTGTTCTTTCTCACGGCTGAAGAATACCCGCTGTCTGCACGCACCTCATCTTCTTCGGCCACCCCTCCCTTGGTGGGCACTTGGGGTGTGTCCATGTGTCGGCTGTTGAGAAGACGCTGCCGTGAACATAAGGGGCACACGCGATTCCTCCGGATCCTGTTTGCCCACCCTTTGCATCTATACCCAGGACTGGGATCGTAGAGCAGCTCTAGTTTTCGTTTTCTGAGGAGCCCCCATCCTGTTCTCCAGAGTGGCCGTGCCAGCTTGCATTCCCGCCCACGGGGCTCGAGGGGCGCTTCCCTCCGCATCCTCCCAGCACCTGCTGCTTCTTGTCTTTGATAGGAGCCATTCTGACAGGTGTGAGGTCAGAGCTCAGTGTGGTTTTGACTTGTACTTCCTGATGAAGAATGATGTTGAGCATCTTTTCACGTGCCCATTTGGTCATTTTTATGTCTTCTTTGGAAGTTGTATGAGTTCCTTTTCTTTGTTGGATATAAAGTCTTACCAGATAAGTGGTTGGAAAATATCTTCTTCCACTCCGTAGGCTACCTTTCATTTTGGGGACGGCTTTCACATTTCCTCTTCATGTCATCTTGTCAGGTGGAAACACAGGGGTTTGTTTTCATAGGAAGCTCGAATGTGCACAGATGCCCAGCAGCCAAAAGCGTGGCATATGCTGCTTTGTAAATAATTCTCTGCTGTGCACACACCTTCTCTGACCTGCTCTGTGAGGCTGGGCCAGGGCTTTGCAGGTGGGTCACTACACACTGGGGCTCTGCACACAGGAGTTCTGCAGTCACTTTCTCTGACCTCCTCTGTGAGGCTGGGCCAGGACTTCGCAGTCGGAGGCTCTGCACACAGGGCTCTGCACACTGGGGTTCTGCACACCGGGCTTCTGCAGTCACCTTCCCTAACCTGCTCCGTGAGGCTGGGCCAGGACTTCACAGTTGGAGGCTCTGCACACAGGGCTCTGTACACTGGGGTTCTGCACACCAGGGTTCTGCAGTCACCTTCCCTAACCTGCTCTGTGAGGCTGGGCCAGGACTTCGCAGTTGGAGGCTCTGCACACAGGGCTCTGCACACTGGGGTTCTGCACACCAGGGTTCTGCAGTCATCTTCTCTGACCTGCTCTGTGAGGCTTGGCCAGGGCTCTGTAGGCCGGGACTCTGTGGTTCCAAATCTTGGCAGGCAACAGGACAACGTGTAGAATTTTGAAGGAAAAGCATCACCTCCCCCAAGAATTTCATTCCAATCAAGCTTCTCTTGGTTTGTGAAAGAAGCGTGCAGGTGTTTTTAGATCGTCGGGAGCTCAGAAAACGTGTTCCCCTCTACTCTCCCTGAGAAAGACCCCTTAGAGATGAACAAAGGGGATTCACATCATCTGTTGAACCATCAGGAGGTTGTGGTATGGAGGACTGGCAGATGTGAAGGTGGTCAATCACCGAGTCGGGCTAAGTAATTATGCATTGCTTACAAAATCACGAGTGTCAACATTATTTCTAAGGGCAAAGGTATACAATTTATTTGTTCCATAAATAATAAACATCACAGACCTGCAGTGGGCAGAGCGAGGTCCCTGCTCTGTGGGGGTGGCATCAAATGGAAGAGGCCGAGAACGAAGGAGTTAGCATAACAGGTGTCTGGCGCTCTGACGGCGCTGGGGGGCATGAGCCGGCTGAGCGGGATGTTGAGGCAGCCAGGAATGCCTCACTGGGATGGGGACATTCAGCCCTAATTGAAGGAAGTGAAGGAGGGGGGTCCTGTGGGTTTGTGAAGAGAAGGGTGCCAGGCAGCAGGAAGAACATGTGCAAAGGCCCTGAGGCAGGGGGTTGTTTGGGGTGCTCTGGAACCCAGCAATCAAGGGGACAGCTATTGGAATGAGATGGGAGTAGGAAGGTGGTGGGGTCAGAGGGGCCTCAGGGCCATGTGGGAGCAGGGGGCCCCCGAGGGATCTGAGCAGGGGACTGACATTTTATGTAGGAGGGAGGTCGAGGCAGAGGCCAGGAGGCCAGGTAAGGGTGGTTGCACTAACACAGGAGAGAGGGGGCAGGGCTTGGGCAGGTGGAAGTGGCCCGGGGTCTGACAGGTGGTAGGGCTCTGGGTCTGCTCTGAAGCCATGGGGTGACAGAGAATGCACGGGGCCCAGGCTGACCACGAGATTCTGTGCCCAAACGCCGGAAGCCTCGAGCAGCCGTTCCTGAGAGAGACTGCAGGGGCCGCGTTGGGGCTCAGGTGCGAAGCTCAGGAGTCCGGCTCCAGAAGCCTGTGCGCATCCAGGTGGAGGAGCCGAGTCACCCAGGCGGCAGGTGGGTCTGGGGTTGGGGACATTTTGGAGCAGGGCATGCCACGAGGAATCCCGGGCGCAGTGGTGGTGTTTGAATCCATGGGACTGGCAGAAGCTGCCCAGGGAGGCAGTGTAGACAGGGAAGACAGGAAGCCCACAGACCGCAGAGGGGCCTCAGACTTTGCGATCACAGGCAAGGCTTCAATGTCAGACATTTCTTCTCCCACATTCTGGAGGCTGCAAGTCTGGGATCCAGGTGCGGGCAGGTTGGTTCTCCTGAGACCTCCCTCCTTCGTGTGTAGACAACCATGTTCTCCCCATGTCCTCACGTGTTCCTTGGGAGGGGTGACACCAGGAGGGTCTCAACTTTGTCAGGCACCCAGAGCTGTGTTCTATGTTCTGTGTTCATCTGCAGCCAGAGTCCACTGGATGGAAGAAGCTGTAAGCCCATGTTTCCATGAACACAGCCCTCAGGGGCTGCTCCCCAGCAGAGCACCCTTCACACCCTGGGGCCCTGCACCTGCCTCAAACACAAGTGGTGGTGGTTCAGGGTGGGCACCATGCGAGGAGAGTCATGTGCAGTGGCTCAGTGTGGGCACCGTGCAAGGAGAGCCATGTGATCTCTTGAACCAAACCACATGAGGCTTCAGGGAAGGTCCCTGCCTGCTCACCCCTGGCCATGGCCGGCTCTGGGGTGTGCCCCTGTGCTGGGCACCTTTCGGGGCAGCGGCAGGGAGAGCAGGACAGACAGACAGACAGGGACAGATTCTCCTGCAAAGACAGGCAGCTCACCAGTGGCCCCACAGCTCCCAGGAGCTTATCCTGAGGAAAGAGTCAAGGTTTCACACAAATGTTTAGCCATGGACACTTCCCACGGTGCTTTCAGGATGTGGAGCAATCCGGATGCTTTGCATGCCGCCCGGGGTGGTTGTCTGAGGAAGCAGCGTCCCTCGGGGCGCAGAGCCTCCTCCGCAGTCTACACGAAAGGTGTCCCAGGGCCTCCTGGGGTGGAGAGGTTACCACCCGGAGGGCTGTAGGATGGCTGTAAAAATTAGAAAGGATAGATGCCTGCCTGTCCCTTCTATCAAGTTCTGGAAGGAAATTCTCCAAGAGGTGCGCCTGGCTGGTGGGACACTGGGTGATTTTTTCTTTACTGGTTGCCTTTCTCTGCATAGATACATATGGAGGGTAGAGATGCTCATAGTTATTTTAGAGCAATGTGCACGTGCGTGCACTCGTGTGTGCGTGTGTATGCGCGTCCACATAGGCATGAGTGTGCGTGCGTTCATGTGTGCACCTGTGTATGTGTGCGCATCGTGTGAGTGTTGCGCTGTGTGGGCGTGTTAGTGTCTACACTGCAGGCACCCTGTTGTCCGGCAGACAGTCTTGGTCCCTAGGGCCCTCCCCAGGGCCAGGATGAGAGTTCTTCCCAGACTAGCAGTCCTGAGACTCTTTCCGGAGGGCGGAGGGGGGCTCACCACCTCCAGCTGGGTGCAGGCGGGGGCCTGGGACGCTCAGAGCTCAGCACTGATCCCCGGCTCCCGGAAGGCAGAAGGCAGAAGGCTGGGGCCACCAACAAGCCTCGGGGAAGAAAACTTACTTTCCCATTTGCCGCTGCAGACCAGAGCAGCAGAGCTTGGCAGGGCCTGAGAAGCATCCGCCCAGGGGCGCCTGGGTGGCTCAGTCGTTAAGCGTCTGCCTTCGGCTCAGGTCATGGTCCCAGGGTCCTGGGATCGAGCCCCGCATCGGGCTCCCTGCTCCGTGGGAAGCCTGCTTCTCCCCCTCCCACTCCCCCTGCTTGTGTTCCCTCTCTTGCTGTCTCTCTCTCTCTGTCAAATAAATAAATAAAATCTTAAAAAAAAAAAAAAGGAGAAGCATCCGCCTCTATCGTACAGATGGAGAAACTGAGGCCCAGGGAGAGCGTGAAACATGCCCGAATCACAGAGCAAGTGAGCTGCACTGTGGGGCATGGACTCCTGGACTCAGAGGGTTGCCACCACCCCACCCTGCTCTGGGGTCCCTCCTCCTTGGGAGTGAATGCTGGCCACGCAGAACCAAGCAGACGTGAGCCCTGCACTCAGGGAGACGGGGTCCAGGAGCATTGAGTGAGCACCACTGCATACAGCCAGGACCAACAAAGGGGCATGATTTCCAGTCTACATTCAGCCAAGTGTTTTCAAGTGCTCTGGAGACCACATGCCCCTGTCCGAGTCACACCCGTCATGCACCAGCTGTGAGCCTTGAGCAAACGATCCGACTGTCTGAGATGCCATTTCCTCACCTGTAAAGTAGAGGTGATGGCGCCGACCTCCGCATTGAGGTCCCGAGGGACAGGCAAGGGGTCTGCGCGGTGCTGCCTGCCCGGCGCCCAGTGAACAACAGGCAGGGCCTCCCACCTGCTGCTCCCCAGCGGCCGCACCGCACCGCCCCTATGCCCGTCCTCTCGGGGGCCACAGGACCCCGGCCCGTCCCCCATGCTGAGGACATGCCTGTGTGATGGTGTCACCCTCACTCCGACCCAGCCCCCAGCTCTCAGGCACCTCCGCGCACCCAGGGGGTCCAGCTCCTTCTGTCAGTCAACCTGCTTGTCCACTGTCTCTCCTGTGCTGCTCCTGGCTCTCTTTCAAGTGGGGAAAAATAACTATTACTTTTAGGTAGCCCGTTATCATGATCATTGTTGATTGCATCTAATAATAAAAGCTACCCATTCTCGTTGTAGATAATTCAGAAAGTAGCAAAGAGCACGCAGAAATTTTTTAACGTCATCCCCTCAGTGTAGGTTGAGTGGTTTGTGCATTTGTGCACCTCCTAACTACCAGAACTTGTGAACGTGAATGTATTTATAAAATATTTCTTTGCAGATGTGATTAAGTGAAGGACCTCAATGTGTGCTCATCCTGGATTCCCCGGGTGGGCCCTAAATCCAACGACAATTGTCCTTATCAAAGACATACAGAGAAGGAGGTGGAGGCCACGTGACCACAGAGGCCAGATGGAGGGGTGCAGCCAGGAACCTGGGAGTGCCTGGAGCCCCAGGAGCTGGAAGAGGTGGGAAGGAGCCCCCCTGCAGCTCCGGAGGGAACACCACCCACACCTTGATTTGGATATCCCGACATTCAGACATTCGTAGTGACATTCGCAGACATTCGCAGCCCCCTGGAACCGAATACGGACCTTGACCCCAGCAGTCAGGGGCGCCCCACGGACGACCCAGTTACTGTCCTCCAGTCGTGAGTCCTGGGGTATGTGGGTATGCGTGCGTGCACACGCATGTGCCTGAGGATGTGTGTGTTCACGGTACATACCTAAGATTGTGCCGATACACCCTATAGTACCTTCACTTTAAAAAGCATGATTTCGGGGGCACCTGGGTGGCTCAGTCAGTTAGGCATCCGACTCTTGGTTTCGGCTCAGGTTATGATCTCAGGGTCAGGGGATCGAGCCCCGTGTCAGGCTCCACGCTCAGCACAGAGTCTGCTGGAGATTCTCTCTCTCCCTCCGCTTCTCCTCCTGCTCACGTGCCCGTGCCCTTCTCTCTAAATGAATAAAGTCTTTTTAAAAGAATTTAAAAAATAAAAACATGATTTCATGAGAATTTTCTCATTTTATCAAATAATCCTTGCAGAACTTACTTTTTCTCCGATCACAAACTATGTCTTACAAAGTTCCGTAAAGTCGGGAAGATACGGACATGTGCCTGGAAGGAAGAGCAATCACGGTTGACCCTGCTGACCCAGGCTAGCGATCACCTGTGTCCGTCTTCTAGACATGTCTGTCCGTCAGGACGCTGTCAGGACACAATTTGGCACAACCGTAAGCACGGCACCCAACTGTGGAGGTCCTGGGCATGCCTCCCAGGGCAGCGAAGACTCATGTCCGCACAACAGCCTGTACGTTAATTGTTCCTAGCAGCTTTTTCCCTAACAGCCACAGCCTGGGAGCAACCAAGTGCGCGAGGCGAGTGGTTAGAACCACTGCCATGCACCTGTGTCGCCCAGTCCAAAGCGAGGAGAAACCAGTGATAACGCACAGTGGCCTGGATCCCAGGGCAGGCGGTGGAGGGAGGAAGCTCGGCCTCGGCACGTCCTGCACGATGCCATTTATGGAACCTTCCGGGGGTGGTGGCATCGTGGGGACCGAGCACCGGTTCGTGGCTGTGGTGGTCGGGGCAGCGAGTGGGTGTGACTCACGTCAGGGAGCTGTCTTCACTGCGGCCATGCCTCCGTGAATCCACACACGGTTGAAAGGATGGGACCGTGCACACTCGCTGAGCTGGCGGCAGATGCCCGCTGCAGCGTCGGGCTGCCATTAGACGAGACACAGTCCCTGGGGGAACTTGGGGAAGGGTTCACAGGACCTCCCTGCTGCCCCTGCTTCTTTCAAAATCAATGAAAACCAGTCCCGCTGAGAAACAGAAACTGCTCTAGGCGTTTCAGACCGGTCACCGAAGCCGGCACCTGTCCCACTGGTGGGTGAGGGAGACGCAGAAATGCCACAGCAGCGGGGAGCCACGGCCACCCCAGGGGCCAGGGGGTGGGATGTGGGGATTTCCGGGGCCCTGGGGTCCCCTGGCCAGAGCGGAGCTCGCCAGTGGAGAAACACTGGCGCCCTGCTGCCTCCCGCCTGCCGCTTGTCCCCCGGCTGAGCCTGGATGGAAGCCGGCTGCCCTGGGAGAGCTGCTCTCCCCGAGGCTCAAGGCACGGCAGAGCAGGGAAGCCACGGCACGGTTCGAGAACCTGGGCCAACGCCGCAGGGCTTGCATCGTGGGGGCTCACATCAGCGTTGTGCCCTCAGCTTGTCTGACTCGGCCCCCAGAGTCACCGCCTGCATCCACCGTTTTCCAGAACCATGCTTTCAGGGCCGCGGAGCACCTGCTCGGCGCGGGCGCCGAAATCCTCGGTCAGTGCGTTTATTGGTCGTTGGGGGGCAAGGGGTTGTGGGCACCCGGGGCGGCTTCTTGGGGATGTAGTCCTATGGGAGTGGTCACGGGGTCAAAGGATACCCACCCACCTTGCTTTCTAGAAAGGTCCGTGGGGCTCCTTCCTCCCGCAGAAGGAGGGCCTGTCTTGGTGCACCTCGCCATCATGGAGCATGAGCTTTGAAATACGGCTGGCCACCCATGCGGCCTGGCCCCTGCTGCTAGACAGGTGTCCTCTGAGGGGCACACACAGAGGCCACAGGGAGGACATCAGGACGGAAGGCCCCGTACGCCGTCTGGGCTCCGGGGGACGCCTGGGTCTGGCCTGCAGCTGCTCACGCTCCAACCACCCCACCCGGCAGCCCACTGGGGCCCACACCTGCCCGCTCCGGGCCTCACCTGCTAGCCACTCGGCCTGGAATCCCCGTCCCCCCCACTCCCCTGCCGCCTCCTTTGCCTCTCACCCAACCACACACGGCCCCGAGCTCCTGCGTCAAGCCCAGGTCCTGGGAAGCATGAACGATCCCCAGAGAGCTGAGTGTGGTTGGGGAGGGGGTGCTGACTGTCACAAGAGGTGGCCCCACGAACAGCCTCCCTTGGCCCCTGCCCTGCTCAGTCCCCGGGCGGCATTTCTGCCCCTTCTCTGTGTCTACTCTCTATCTTCTGTGTGCTCATGGGACGGCAGGAGGGCAGGGAGCCTCGGCCTCTGCTCCACACCTCGGAGTGCGCCCAAGAACCGGGGTCTGGGTGAAGATCTCACGGAGGTGCTGTTTGGAGCCCCCTCGCTTCCCGTGTGCTCTGAAACATGATCCAACACCCCCTCCCAGACCTCGCAGGTGTCCCGTCAGCCTAGAGTTAGGCCAGAGTGCCCTCCCGCGTCCCGCCGCTGCAGGAGACTGTGACCCTGTGCCGGGCGCTGGGCTAGGTGCCCTTGGGAGTGGGCGAGGCTGGGCTTTGAGCCAGAGGGCATCAGAATTTGGAGGGCAGGCAACAAATATGCGCACCTCTGAGTTCCACCCATGACCAGACGCACCTCGACTCAGACTCTTGGCCTCCTCCAAACCGGAATGTGAGCGGCGGTTCAGAGCAGGGATTCGATGGCATGCATCTGTCGAACACACAGCTGACAAAAGCATCCGGGCAAAATTCTCTGCGGCGGAAATCCAACAGATGCTTGCTTGGCCTATCCTCAGTGGAAAAAATATATGACAATAACTCATCGCAAATAATAGGGCCCTGGAAAGAGGCGCTAAGGATTTTTGAGAAAAGGAAAGATCATTTGGTTCAGTGCAGAAATTCCCTTCTTCCTCCGCATGGTTTCAGAGCTCTTTCCCAATCTAGCAGGACACACCTGCCCCACCATGTCCCAGGGAGGCTGGGACCCTCCCCAATGCCAGCCCCTTGGGGGGGGACTTCTGGCTGCATCTGCATCTCCAGGGAGGGCTCCCCACTCCTCCAGAGCCACCTTCGTTCACGACGTCTCACACGCACGCTCTCGCCTCAGGTGTTCATTCGCTCGACAGACAGCTGCTGAGCTTCCGAGCCCAGCGCTGATCGTGGCAAAATGGTGCATGAGACCCACCGCAGGCCTTTGGGGCTCACAGTGAGCGGGGGGCAGCAGGTGAACAGGCGGCAACAACCCAGTGTGATGCAAGCTGCACAGGGAGGTACAGAGGGAAGGCTTTACAGAAGGGGCCTTTCACAATGGGTCCTGCCGGCTGAGTAGGAGCCCACCAGGCGGAGGAGGGAGCATGAGCAAGCGGGGGTGTGGTAGGTAGATTTTTGCCCAGGGCATGTGGTCATCCCTGTGAAAACCTTTCCCAGTAAAAAGAGAACAGTAATGGCACCATTTGCTGAGGGCATGTGCTTTAAACACACACTCTCACAAAGCAACATCATCATCCCCATTTTACAGAGGCGGAAACCAAGACTCCAAGGGGAAAGGACACCCAGGTCTCAGGATCCAGAGGCCCCAGACCCAGAACAAAGGCGCCGTAAAGGACAGAGGGAGTCACACACACCGTGGAGGCCCTGAGCCTCCAGCTTTCCCAGAGGAAACCGCCAGCTCCCGTCTGGGATCCTGCCTCCTGCAGGGCCCCGGAGCTCACACGGACCAGCCTTCCCAGGATCTAGGCCACCCCCTGTCCCTCTCTCCAGGAGACCCAGGCTGCTGATGGGGAGGGGACCGCCCCCTGCCCACCTCTGGTGGGGGAGGCACACAGGCACGGGTCCTCCTAAAATTGCATCTGCAGCCCCATCTCCCTCACGATGTTCTCTATAGGGCAATGGATGGGGTTTGATTTGCCCTTGACAGGGGTGAGCAGCAGGATGATGATCCCCCAAAGGTCCACACCCTAACCTTGGATCCTGTGAATGTGACCTTACATGGCAGAGAAAGGATTTTGGAGATGAGGTTGCATTAAGATACTGAGATGGAGGGTTATCCCGGGCTACCTGGGGGTGGGGGGGCGACCTGAGTTCATAAGTTCACAAGTGTCCACACAGGCAGGGATGTGAGATGGGGAGGTTTCCAGGACTCCGCCTTGAAGGTTGCAGCCCCCGAAGCTGGAAAAGGCAGGAGGCCATTCTCCCCGGAGCCCCGGAGGGAGGAGAGCCTGCCGGCACCTTTACTTCAGACTGTGAGGGGATGATTTCTGTGCTTTTACGCCCCTGCCCCGCCCCCACCCCCACCCCCACTGCTGTGTGTGTTACATTTGTTGCAGCAGCTGCAGGACGGGAGTACAGTCTTGTACTTGAATAAACGAATAACAAGCCAAAAAATACCCTGAAATACTGACTTGCACACGGTCCGGACCCCCTGCATCCACCTGATGTGTTTCTCTGGCCCCTGCCCTTTTCCAGAAGGATCCACAGAGAGCCTGGGGGCCTGCGGGGGAGGGGGCCGTGCTGGGACCAAGCCCTGAGGAGCCCGCCAGCACTGGAAAAGCCGTGTGGCCGAAAGGGTCGGACAAGAGTCCTCCCGTTTCTGCGTCCCCACCATGTGGGGGGCATTGCCCCAGATGGTCCACGAGATTGGGGTTCTCGGTGGCTGCTCAGAGTCATCTCGATCCGCCTGGGACCACTTAACAAGACACTCGGGGTTCCGGTGATCAGAGAAACCTTGTGCTTCCCACTCATAGTGACTCGGTCACTTTGGTTTTAAACGTGGCCACCTGAGGATTTGAACTCGGCCAACGCGAGATGCTCCTCCCCCTTTTCTTCAGTTCTCAGGGGCTAACAATGGGTTCTGGTGTCCGGGGGGGGGGGGTGCGCTCAGCTGCCGAGGAGATACCCCCAGTCCTGGACGTCACTGAGTGAGGCACCCACGGCTGGTGGCCACGGGGCCTCGGGGTCACTGTGCCTCCGTGCTGGTGGCGGGGGTCTCCTACCATGGTGGCCATCTGCTCGCACTGTCCTCAAGGGGACTCCATGCCTTGTGCCTCCCGGAGGCCTCCCAATACTTCCTTGGCCCCCAAACTGGGGGCGGGAGCTCTCTGGCCATCGCCCGCAGCCGCGGCGGCTCTAGCACTGGAACCGTGTCGGGTGACATTCTTCTCTCCCCCTGACCCAATTCCCAGAGCAGAAGAGTCCCTTTTCTAGGCAAAGCCCTCCCCCTTCATGCAGAGCCTCCCCCATTACCAACATCCTGCACCAGAGGGTACATTCGATGAACTTGTGTGGCTAAATAGCAGCCCTTTGATGAAGCTTGCCAGTCCCTGGGCCAGTGTGGCCGGTGGCCACCGAGCTGTCTTGTGTGCGGGTGCCTGGCTGGTGCCTGAGTGACCACGTGACCCGGGATGGCTGCGCTCACGTGGCTAGCAGCCATCGGGGACACCTGGCTTCTCCTGCCGCGGCCTCATGTTCTCCAGGAGGTGGAGCTGGCTCTCGCAGAGGCTCAGGGCTCCCAGCACCCGGGAGGCAGCCGAGCCCCATGCGGCCACAGTTTCCAGGCTTCCGCCCATGTCCCCTGCACTAATGTTCATCAGCCAGAGCCACGCATGAGAGGAGGGGACGCCACCTCTCCAGGGAGGAACTGTGTCCATCAACCTTCTGCCACGCTTGCCATCCCAAAGGGGGCTTCCATGCCATCCCGCACATCTCTGGGGCTCGTGCGTGAGGCTCGCTGTGAACGGAGGTGTGCACATGCGGACGCCTGCGCACAGGAAGGGGAATTCACTTCTGGGTTTTCTAGATGACACCAGATAATGCTGGGTGACTGCTCTCTAAAGTGGGGTCAGCTCTGGCCAGCAGCATCTGGGAGCTCCTGAGTCTGCGTCCCGTGCGCGGGGCTGAGCTGGCATCTCGCCAAGGCTGGACCCGCGTCATCCTAACGGCCAGTGTGGCCGGGCTGCTCTGCAGGCACGTTGGCCATTTTCCTTTCCACTTCCATAACTGGTCTGCTGCTGTCTTTGTCCCTTTGTTTTAAATAATTCACCAAGTGTGCGTGTGCACGCGTGGGGTTATATTCTATGCACGCGCATATACATACTGTGTGTGTTACGTGTAGCACACACACCCAGAGCAACGCCTGCCCGGGGCACGCGCAGACGCCCCCTCTGAGCCCAGGGCTTGTCTCTCTGCCGTGCCCGCGCTGCTTCCGTGCAGGATGGCGGGTAACTGGATTGCGGTCCAGCTCCTCAGTCTTTCCCTCTTGCACCCTTCCCCAATCTGCCTCATGAAAAGATGCTCCTTTTCCCAAAAGTCACACCGTTCCTGCTCGCCGCAGCTTTGGCTCTCAAACCGACAGGCGTGGGGGTTTGGGGAGCTGGGCGGTGGGGTTCCCACAACTCACGTGGACCAGCAGGGGCGCCCATGCGGCCCCCGAGGTGCCAGGCCATGGGTCGGCACGCTGCGTGTCATGTCCACCTGTCTGCGAGCCCAATTCTAGGAATTTCCGTTTTTTCATATTTATTTATTTACCCCGTCCCGACAGTGCTCTGTAGTCATGAAGTAATTTTATAATAAACCATCAGATCTAATAGGGAAAGGGCCCCCTCCTGAAATGTGTCCTCTTCTCGAGGGGAGCTGCAGGCAGCTATGCTGACATTTATTCATCCTTTAGTTCCAGAGTCCATTTGCGAAGGTTTACATCAACCCTGTGGGATTTTTTATTTTGCAGTCACCACGAAGCTATGGACATCTTTACCATACTGACTATTCCCACTTAGGAACACAGGAAATACTGGGTTAGGCTTATTCCCAGATATTTGTATACATTCTTGATAGTCTGAACTGTATGGTTTTTAAACTGCATTTCCCAGCTCGGTGCTGCGGGTCTATAGGATCAGAGCCTGCTTTGTTTCCCTGGGACCCTCCTGTTCCTCCCAGAGGCTGGCAGAGACTGGGGTTTTCTGTGCAAGCAATCGCACCGTCTCTGGATAACGTCCACTCCTTTCTTCTTTATCAGCCCTTTGAACCTGTCTCTTTTTCTTTTCCTTGGTTTGCTGGTTTTCTGGGACCTTCAGTATCATGTGGACGGGAAGTGGGGGGCACCACCCGGCCCCCTCCTCAGACTCACTCAGAACCTGCTCCGGCTCCATGGTGGGCAGAAAGCCCTCGCCCACTGAGGCAGCTCTGTTCCTCACTTGCTGAGGGTATTTATCCCAGGTGGGGTCGGAGGGCGCGGAATTCCTCCCTGCATCTACTCAGTGGGCCCTGGGGCTCTCTTCGGTCTGCCCCACGGTGTTGGCTGAGATCGGTGTGCGGGTAGGTGAGCCACTGAGCTCACAGCAGTCTGGCCTCCCAACAGGTCCGTTCCTGCACAGGGAGGGCTGTGCCCCAGGACCAGGCAGAGGTGGGAGATGACCCTCTGGGCCGTGTCCTGGAAAGCAGATGTCCCTTCGGTCAGGGCCCGTCCAACCTCGCACTCGGCTCCAAGATCCAGGCCGGGTCGGGAACGGGTGCGTCTGCCGTGCTGGACAGAGAAGCCTGGGGTACACCAGTCGTGATCATAGCCTGTGGGGCCCTCCGTGCTGGCCCGCGGGCCTCGAGCGCGGGTAGGAGCCGGCTCAGAGCAGATGCACACGGGAGCTGCCCCACGGAGGCAGAATGTGAGGAGAGGGGCCTGCTCCCGGCCTGGCCCGTCCTGGTAAGGGATCTGCCGCCCCTGCCGTCCTCTGCCAGGGGTGGGGCCCGTTCCCGAGCCTGACACAGCTGCATGTCCCTCCCTTGGATTTCTCTGGAAACCCAGCCCTGCCCTCCCCTAGCCTCACCACCTTCCCAAATTGATAGGTCCCCAGAGAGGTTCCCCCCACCCTGCAGACAGGAAAGCCTGAGCCGTCACAGACGCGGAGCCCACCCTGCGAGTTCTGGAAGAGACGCCCCTGTTTCCCGGAGACACCCCTAGCCCCACGTTCCCTCTTCCCGGGATGCTGTGTGGACGCCACCCAAAGCCGAAGAGGTTGTGAAATGTTTTTGGTTCTGGCTGGCGGTGAGGGCCAGCCTGGTGAGCCCAGCAGTGGCCGGACGAGGGCCGTGCCTACAGTTAGAGACGGCTGCCCCGGGGAGGGAGCAAGGCTCTGCGGAGCTCCGTGCCCAGCGATGCGCGGGCCCGACCAGGAGACTGCCCTCTGCCGGGGGAAGGGAGACCCGCAGCTGTGCGGGGGGCTGGCTGAGAGCCTGGGCTCCGACGCCCCGGCCTTCCCTCTCTACCTCCTCCCTTACTTCCTGGTGCAAGGCCTCACAGGACTAGTGGAGCCTGGAGGGCGTGGCCAGGTGGGCAGGGGCACAGGTGTCCGTCTTCCTTCTCATTCTCACGTCAACCTGGTGACCTTCGTGAACCCCCGTTTGTTAAAATGCTAGTGTTTGATGTGCTGCGGTGAGTCTCCCTAACAGGCCAACACGGGACACCTCCTGACGGCCTCCACACACCAGGACACCGAGCACACGGGGGACAAGGCTCAGTGGCACGGGCAGGGGGTCTTTGCGGGGCGCTCCAAGTCACACAGGGACACAGAGAGGCAGAGCCTAGACTTGCACAGACCCCAGCCTGTGGCCAGCAGCCCCTTGCCCAGGCCAGGCCCTGGGGGCCCCAGGAAGCACAGGCCGACTCCCCCAAAACACAGGATGGATGAGGCAGACCAGAGTCCGAGGGGCACCTTCTTGGCCCTGACAGGCCTTTCCCTTCACGAGGGAGGCAGGCCCTCTGCCGACGGGCGTCTAGCTCTCGCTGAGGTGGGCCGAGAGGCCGGCCCGGGAGAGTCTAGCTTCGCGCCAGGCACACCCACCTCCTGCGGCCCCTGCCCGCCCCTTGTTCGGAGGCCATGGGGCTGCTGTCTGTCACTCCATGTGGTGATGAGGACGACAGATGCTGTGCGTCCTTGGGGTGGTCACCATCCCTCGCTCAGCGTTTCCTCAACCAAAGCTGGAGGCCAACCTGGACTTGCGTGGACTTTGTCACTCGGATGAAGTGGTGCAGGGAAAGGTGTGGTCTGCAAGGAGGCTGGAGACAAGCCATGCTGGGGAGGAACTCCAGCACCTTGCAGTCAGGAAGTGGGGCTGTGTGACCCTGGCAGGTCGCTTTCCTTCTCTGTGTGGGGAGGTGGGTGGGAGAGTCTCCAGGGACACCTGGCAAAGAGTGACCGTATCCCCAGCCCAGGGGCTCGTGCTGGAGGGGCCATTTCTACCCCCATCATGCCCACACGGCTCAGTCCTCAGCAGGGTCTACAGTAGTTAGCAGAGCCTGCGCACAGGAGGGACCCCGGGAACCTGCGTGGCCGGGTCACCCGACGGACCCAGTGGGGGACGCCTTCTGCTGTGGCGGAGGCAGTGGGGCTCTTGGGTTGGGCGCCCGTTTGGGGCATCGGTGCCGGGCACAGGCCCATCCTGCACTCGCTCTGCTGTCTGGGGCTCGGCCCACCCCCTCCTGGCCTCGGCCGAAACGGAGGGACCGGCTGCCCAATTCTGCGAGCCCCTCTGTGCCCGGCGAGTTTTCGCTCCTCCTCCTTGGGACCCTGAGGTAGGGTTTGTTTCTGGCTATGGATGAGGGAGAGGAGGGTCTGAGGAGCTGAGAGGCTTGACCGGATGACTCAGCCTTTGGTTCAGAGTTCCGTAGCCTGTGGTTGCTGGCGCTCTTCCTGCGGTGTTAAGTATCATCGAAAGCAAACAGGAGGCTCTCAGCCCTGGATCTGGCGCCGAACCCTCTGCTTCATGAATCCTCACTCGACTCCCCGCACCGGGGTCATCAGCCTCATTTTAGCTTTGACCAAACTGGGCCTCAGAGAAATGAACTCACCCCAAATCCCCAGCCTCTCAGTGGGAGGCTGGGATGGGAACCCAGGGGTTGGATGACCGAAGCTCCCCTTGGAACTGTCAGTCGGCTGCCCCGGGGACCCGGTGGCTCGACGGGTGGGGTGGGGGGCTGGGACCCTGGGTGGGAGGGGAGGGATGGGGGCGACAGGCGAGGAAGGTCAGGGAAGGCGCGGATTCCCAGGCAGATGGTGGGCCCCCGAGTGACCCAGTCTGCGGGTCCCAACCGTCACAGGGTGGCTGCAGGCCCAGGCCCAGGCGCTGCCCAGCGGTCAGTGACCTCAGAGATCCGGGCTGGGGTCACTGTGCCGGCCGTGGCCTGCCGCACCAGTGCGGGTCATCAGGTCGTCCTGTTTTCAATTTCGTTGCGGCCTCCTCCCACTCTCCACGCCCAGCCCGGAGAAGGCAGTTTGGGGTCAAGGTTGGAAAGTTCGGCAGTCTCTCTGCTGCCCCCTGGTGGGAGCGGCCAGGACGAGGCCTGCAGGCCACCTCTGAGCCGGGCAGGGGCTGGGGGCTCCCCCGGACCTCAGGGGCAGGAAGGACGGTGGAGCTCCCCTGCCTCCCTTCCTCGGGGCCTTCCGGGCTCTGCCGCCTCTGCTGGGCGCAGAGCCTCTGCCCCACCGGCCAGTCCCTCTGCCGGCCTCAGTTTCCCCTTCTGCTAAAGGAGGGTCTCAGAGGAGGGGGAACGAGAAGTGATGTTTTCGGGGCACAGGTGTCCACGAGGAGATGAAGATGTTCTCCGACTGGGTGGAGGTGGTGCTTGCACATCACCGTACATACACAAAATGCCACTGAATTGTCCACTTTAAATGGTTAATTTTATGTAAATTTCACCATATTTAACAAAATAAATTAAAGAAAAAGAGATTCAAATAACGCCGTATGGGTGAGAGCCAGCCAGGAGACCCACGGCCTTTCTGGACCTCAGTGTCCCTGCCTGTAAATCGAGGGTCCGGCACCTGGCGGCCCAGATGCGCCTTTAAACACGCTCAGCAGCAGGCTCCACACACACAGGCCCGGTGGGGCTGGACCAGAGGACACTCAGGTCGGGGAGCACTGGGGCCACCTTCCCCTTGCCCTGTCTCTGTTGCCTTCGGGACACTGACGTGCTAACACCCTCTTCTCGGACCCGCCCTTGGGTCCTACCGCACACGTGTCCCTTGGGCAGGCGGGCAGGTGGTGTACTCGGCCCCACCTACCTGCTGTGTGACGGTGGGCCGGGCACCTACCCTCTCCGTGCCTCCATCTCCTCCACTGGAAATGGAGACTGTAACAGCCCCAACCGTGCAGGCCCCGTGAGGGCAGTTTGAGGACTACAGTCAGAGCCAGAGCCGGACACACAGCAAGGGTACGGGCAAGGAAGAAAGATGCCCAGGGAACCCCACAGCCATCTTCACTTTGACATGGGGGAACTGGGTGTCGGGGGCCAGCCGGGGGGCCTGGCCTGGGTCAGTCCTTCCAGCTTATTGCCGCGGACGAGGTGTAGCCGCAGGGTGGTCCCTGGGGACGGGGCCTGGGCCCTGGACACTCCCCTGGAGGCAGAGCAGGGGACGGGGCCTTGCAGGCTCGAGCAGACTCCTGCAAAATCACATATTGCTATGTGACCCCCACCTCCGTGCCTCCGTTTCCCAGAAAATGAGCCTCGCAGAGACACAAGGAGAGGTGGGGACAGCAGTCCTCAGGGCAGGGCGCTGGGGGCCAGCCAGGGCGCCCGCCCCCAGCACCGCTCTGGGGCCAGGTTGACCCTGCGGATGTTGAGCTCGGTGGCAAAGGTCCTGGCTTTCTGGTAGAAGAAGAGGGACTTCTCACGGTCCAGGAGGAAGTTATGGTAGATGGTGGCCAGGCGCGTGTAGATCTTCATCTGGGCCTTCTTGTTGCCCAGGTCCACCGCCGCGGCCAGCGCCAGCTGGTAGTACCCGGCCGCGTCGAAGGGGTCCTGAAGGGGAGATGGCGTTTTGCCAGACTCGGCGCTAATGCGCCTGGGTGCAGGCAGGGGCTTGCCCGTGCCCGGCCTCCCCGACCTGCCCACCCCGGGCCCTCCTGAGGGAGCGCTAAACTCAGACCCCGCCCTTCCCTACACCGCTCAGAATGGGAGGGCTTCCTGGAGGAGGGGACATCCCAACTAAGGAACTGGCCACAGTGGGTGCTTGCTTGGGGGGTGGTGTGTATCTGTGTGTGTGCATGCCTGTCCTGTACGGGGGCCACAAGGAGCCTCTCTGCCTCCTGGGCATGTGCCGCAGGGGATGAAGTAGGCCCGCGGCCCCTGATGGAATTCCAAGATCTCCTCGTGGTGAAGACAGACGTGGTGCTGATGGCAGTCATGGCAGGGAGGCCCCTTGACCCCAGCCTCCCGGGCCCAGGGACCTTTCTTTCCTGCACCCTGAGACTGTGGAGAGATAAGGTCTTGTCCCCAGAGCCTGGGCATCAGGTCAGGTACCCTGGGCCCGCTCCCTGACTCCTGTCTTAGACCAGTGTGTTCGCCTCTCCAGCCCCAGTTTCCCCTTCTTGTGCAGAGCTGCTTAGTCATCAATCTCATAGAACCTGGGGTTCTAAGCTCTATGTGGCCCCATCCTCAGATGACCCAGGGATCAGGAGCATTATGTCACAGCCAACCGAGGGCTCTGGGTATAAGGAGCACAGCTGAGGTGGGCCACAGGCCTGCCCGACCCCAGCCCCCACGGCCCCTACATGGGGGAGGGCCCAGTGCAGAGCCTAGCCTGGGACAGCAGGCACAGACATGGAACATGCAGGGTCACTGGGTCAAAGGGTGTGGGTTCCGAGGTCCCGGGCCCTGGATCCCCACCATGCAGCTCCCAATCCCTACTCTGATTAATGGACCATGCCCGGCCTCAGTCTCTGCCCTGTCCTGTGGGGGCACCTCTCCTCTAGAACTGTAAAGCATGTGAAGAGCCACCCACACAGAGCTGGGATCACACAGGAGCCTGGGTCACATACAGCCTGGATCACAGAGCCTGGATCACACAGAGCTTGGATCACACAGAACCTGGTTGTCACAGAGCCTGGATCACACAGAGCCTAGATCACACAGAGTCTGGATGGCACATGGCCTGGAAAACACACAGCCTGGGTCACACAGAGTCTGGAGGGCACAGAGCTAGGACCATAAGAGCCTGGATGGCACATGGCACATGATCTAGACAGAGTCTACATCACACAGAGCCCAGGTGGCACAGAGCCTGGATCATATAGAACCTAGGTCGTGCAGAGCTTGGATGACACAGAGCCTGGATCACAAGGAGATTGGATGGCACAGAGCCTAGATCACACAGAGCTTGGATCACACAGAGCTTGGATCACACAGAGCCTGGATATCACCGAGCCTGGGTATCACCGAGCCTGGGTCACATAGAGCCTAGATCACACACAGTCTGGAGGACACATGGCCTGGATCACACAGAGCCTAGATCACACAGAGCCTGGATATCAAAGAGCCTGGACCACACAGACTGGAATGCAGTGAGGCTAAGCTGCAGTACCCACCCACCACTGCCCACAGGTTCCCCAAGAACTACGGGACTCTTGACATAGCAGGAGGCCGCAGTGACCACCTCTGACCACCAGGTGTCACTAGTGCACAGCCAAAGCTGTCCCAGGCAGGGAGTTGGGGGCCACCAACTGGGTGGGGGTCCTCCAGTGTCCTCCCCAGCTCCTAGGTGAAGGGGGAGAAGTCAGCCCTGGGCTGGGGCGCACCCCCTTCAGCCAACACGGCGCAGGGACGCGGTGCAGTGCAATGCTATCCCCAGGTTGGGGCGATGGGCATCAGGGGGGTGCAGGGGAGCGAGGGAGACCTCTCCAGGCTCCGGTCTGTGTCCACTGCGGGGCTGGGAGCAGATGGGAGAGAGGCCCCGGCTCCAGGGCCTGGGAGGGTGTCTGCTGACCACGCCTGCTCCTCACGGCCTGGCTTGGAGCTCCACAGGGCAGACACCTGGGCCAATGCTGGAGGAGGGCAGGACCCCGACCTGGGGGTCTGCGAGCGATCTCACGCCAAGAGGGCCCCAAGTGCTCCGAGCCCTTGCCCCCCGCCCCCACCCACCTTCAGATCGTAGAAGATGATGTCACCGAGCACCAGATACACTTTCACGTAGTACAGGGTCTCCTCATCGAACTGCAGGGGCGAGCTGCAGAGCGACAGAGCCTTGAGGTAGAAGTGCTCCGCCAGCTCACCGTGGCCCAGCCGCTGGTGCAGGGCCGCCAGCCGGTGGTAGGCCACTCGCTCGTTCAGTCGGTCCCCTAGGGATGGAGGGGAGGGGGTGCACGTGAGGTTACAGGGGTGGGGGGCACAGACCAGTTCCAGCCCCCACGCCCACACTGTCTCAAAGCTCCAGCCAGTCACTTCCCGTCCCAAGACTCAGTTTTCCCATCTGCACAGTGGGCCTAATATTGCCTGTGCCCTGTCCACGTCAGGAAGGTGGACGTCCCAGCTCTGTGTCTGCACACGGCTGCCTGGAGGGGGTGACAGCAGGCCCCAGAGTCAGGCAGTCTGTGCATCACCAAGCACTGGGACTCCGGCCAACCTGCAGACACGACAGGCCCCCTTCCTGCTGTATTAGCAGGAGCCCCCTCCCCCCACCCTTGGGGCGTGGCCAGACCCGGCTGTCTCCAGATCCCTCCCCGTTCCCCGTGGGGCCTGCACACCCACCCTGCTGCACACCCACTGCGTGTCTCTCTCTGGGGTGCTGGGACAGAGGGTGCCGGCATTGAGGGGACCAGGGTGTGGCCAGCCAGGGAACAGTGGGGCCGGCAGAGTGCGGTGTCAGACACCAGTAAGGCATGTGTGCAGGGACGGGAGAGAAGCCTGGGGTGACCACAATGCAGGGCCACCAGCCGGCCTCCTGGTCAGCCGGGAGAGAGGCGGAGGAAGCCACAGAGCGGACAGGCAGAGGGACCCCGACCCATCCCCCGGGCAGATTTGGGGCCGCTCAGCCCAGCCCCCTGGCAGAGAGAGGGCAGCTGTAGCCCCGAGCAGCCCCACAGGCGTCCTGGGCTTTGGCCTTCTGTGCCCACCCAGCAGGTGCCGGAGGCGGAGGCCCCGAGGGCTCACCCCGGGTGATGCTCAGCGCCAGGGCCACGTGGGCGAACTCCAGGCCCTCGTGGGGCGACTCCAGCTCGGCCAGCAGCGCCACCAGCTTGTTGCACAACCGCAGCTCCACCTCCTGGTTCCCTGTGGTCACGGCCAGTGGCAGTGCCTGATCCTGCCACACAGGCAGCGGTCAGGCTTCACCCGCGGCCGGCCCGGCCCAGGACCGCCCCAGGGCCCTGAACACATGCAGGGAGCTTCCATCCCACCATCCCTGCATCTGTATTCAGCTCCGGCCCCCGAGGGCAAGGTCAGCCTGGAGAGGCCCTGACAGTCCCAGGGCCACTGGGCCATGAGCAAGCTGGGGTGTGACCTGCAGCCCATCTCAATAACCTCAGACCGCCCCCCACCCCCCGGGTGATAAGAGCCTGACCAGGAGTGTCCAACACCCCTCCGCACTCTAAAAATGCATGTCTCTCTGTACCCCAGGGCGGAGCTGCACCCCGTGAGCTGGGCGGGCAGGGAGAAGCCCGCCTCCTTGGGAGGCTCCTACAGCCCTGGGCCCCGGTGCTGGTCCCCCCACTGACATGCTGTCCTCTGTCTCTCTGAGCCTCAGCTTCCTCATCTGCGAGATGGAGCAGGACTTGCCTCCCAGCTGTTTGAGGACCTGTAAGCCTGAAGCTGCCTCTGTCCCTCAAACAGTGCCTGCTTTCTCCTTCCCTCCCAGGTTGGGGGTGGAGGTCCAGATCACCCCAGGTGATACCACCCAGAAACGAAGCAAGTGCATGGGGCAGCCCTCCAGTCCAGGTGGGAGGCCTCTGCCAGCCCACTCCTGTGCCTCGGCCCGTGGATGGCCACCCTCATCGCCCAGCTCACCCGGTAGAAGGACACTGCTTTCTCTCGCTCCCAGGTCCCGTTGAAGAAGATGTCCCCAGCCGCCTCAAACAGCTCCAGCCCCAGGTTGGGGTCCCCCGTGTACAGGGCCGCATTCTGTGCCACCTGTGGGCATGAAGGAACTCTCATGAGACCCACGGTGCTCTGGAGGGAGCTCACAGCTTCCCCAGCCGCCCCCAGGCCCTTGAGGCGGCCCTGAGGACACACGACACTTGCGCTGGGTGTCTCTTTCCTCTCCCACACCTCCGTCCCTCAGCAGGGACTGGCCTGGTTCCAGTCCCTGTGCAGCTGGGGACATCAGCTCCCACTACATCACAGGGGGACCACCATCCAGCTGGGGCCTCGGGAGTTGGCAGGTGTGGGCTGCTGAGGACTCTGGGACGGAGCTCAGAGAGGCCTCTGAGTCCCGCTGGCCGCTCCCGGACCCTGGCGTTCTCTCCTCCAGCTTCCCCTCTACTATTTATTTTCCTCCGCGGCCCTTGGCAACACCTGCTCGTCTCTCCCACCGGATGCTAAGGCTGTTGGTTCTCCCATGCATCCGGGGCCCAGCAAGGTGCCTGGCGCGTTAACAGGTGCTCAACAAGCACCACGAGTGGGCAGGAGTGGTCTAGCCCCGCGGGCAATCCAGAACCCACCGCACTCCCATGCACCTCTGGCCTTCGCCCCTGTGCATCCTCCCGGTGGCTCCTGCGTGCACCACCACACCCCTACCCACAGCCCCGACGTGGCCCCGAGTCAGAGCTGTCAGAACTGCCCCCCCCCGCCACCCAGCCATCAGCTCCCGCTCTGGGATCCTCAGCCCCTGGACCAGGGAAGTACACAGCAGGTGCTCAAAAATGAAAATACTCATGAGTCTCACGAGCCTCTCAATTTACTCAAAATCATGTCACGTTTGGGAACTCAACTGGAAATGGAGCTCCTGTGATGAATGCGTTTTTTAAGGAGACAGGCCATATGCTGCCGAAGCAAGTTCTTCTGTGTGTCAGTTGAGTGAACACATCATCTGCATGTTTATTGAGCACTTGCTGTGTACCAACACAGTGGTGGGCGTGGTGAGGGGCACAGGCATCTGGGTCCCGGGGGCTGGGATTGTTGTGGGAGATGCTGGGTGGCGGGGGGTCCAGGGTGGGGGTGGCAGGGGCGGCTGGCAAGCAGCAGGTGCCCGCAGCGGGTTGGGGATGAAGGAGAGAGCGAGCCGGGGAGCGGAGTGTGCACGCATGCACCCCACACCCTTGCACCTGGATGTACAGATCCACCAGTTCGTTCTGCTGGAGGATGTAGTAGATCTTCCCTGCCTGCAGCCAGGCATGTGCCTCCTTCTCCTTCTTCTGGAGGTCGATGAAGATCCCCAGACTGCGCTTGGTGTAGTCCAGCGCGGACTTGTAGGCCCTGGAATTAGAGCCGGCTGGTCAGAGCGGGCGCTCCCAGGCTGGTGGCCTGCAAGCGAGCACACCAGGCTCTTCCCAGTGCCTGTCGGGTGACTTCTGCGCATCTGGCAACAGTAAAGGAGGCTCTCTGGAGGGAATGGGGAGGAGGGGCAGGCCACCCTGTCTCTGCACCCCACCCCGACTCCCCAGACACAGGCCCACGACCCCTCCAGCCATAGCCTGGAACATCAGCGCTGGGCAGAGATTTACAGATAATGTAGGCCAGTGGTTCCCAAACTTGGGTATGATTGTAGGGCACTGCTCCCAGAGCTTTGGACTCAGCAGGTCTGGGGTGGGGTCTGACTGTGCATTCCCAGGAGGCTCCCAGGTGACATGGAAGCTGCTGATCCAGGGACCCTGCTTTGAAAAGCATCGATCAAGGTCACTGTCCATTAGTCCTGCTGTGAAACTGAGGCCCAAGGGTGTGGGTGGATGCGGAGAGGGGCCCGTGGCGCCTTCCCTGCCTCTCAGTGAGTCCCCAGCTGGATGGGGAGGTGATCAGTGATCTTCCTGGGCCGTCTGTTACCCCATCTGATCAGGATACTCAGTGTGGGCATCACCCTGGACATGTGACCCTGAAACTCTGCCCACAAGAAGCAGGTGGGACAGCCAGCTACCTCTCCGTGGATGAGACTCCTTCAGGTCCGTGTGGCCACTGTGTGTGTCATCCGAGGGGACAGTTGGGGACAGGCTGCCCGGCCCAGGGCTGGACTGGCCGGAGGAGACTCAGAGCAGGCAGAGGTCAGCTTACTAAAGCCACCAGGACAGGAAGAATGGCCCAGAAACGCACACGCTGCCTCCACCGGGAGGTCGGGAGGTGTGTGGGCAGAGGACAGCTGTCCTGGGACCCACGAGCCCTGGTCGGGACGACCCCCAGGCCCGCCAGCTCAGAGCCTGGCACTAGGAATGAAACGGTCCTCGAGGAGAGGTTGCCCCAGGATCGGGGCCGGTGTCCTTACCGCTCGGTGCCCAGCGACAGGTAGAGCTGGCTGATGGTCTCCAGGAGCTGGCCCTCCAGCACCTTGTCGGCCACCCTGCGGGCCAGCGAGAGCTGAAACTCGTGGTAGACGACGCACTGGGCCTCGCTGGGCATGACTCTGCTATAGAAGTGACAGAGCCGCTGGACGGCTCGCAGCTGGCCTGGGCGGGGAGACAGGAGGAGCATGTCACCATCGTGCATTGCAGTGACATGGGACATCTGCAGGGCTCAAAGGCCCCTGCTGTGTGCCTGCATCTTCCGTGCCTCCAGCTAGGGTCGTGGCAGATGGGGAAACTGAGCTCAGACAGGCTAGGCCACCTACTCAAGGTTGCACAGCCAATGCACACACTGTGGTGAGCCCAGACAGAGCAAGGCACAGACACGCTGCTGACCACTTCCACGATTCCCAGGCCTGGGGGTCCTGGCCAGTCCCTCCCAGCACGCTGGGCAGCCTGCCTCTGCTTCCCAAGACCCCTCTCGGCCAGACAGGGGCTGCCTTCACACCACACCGACCGGCAGACAGCGCCAGCCTCCCCACGCTGCAGGCGGGCACGCTGAGTCCGAAGCAGAGTACCGGGTCTGGAGCGCACAGCGCACGGTGGGGCTGGGATTCAGACCCAGCTTCCAGCTCCTTTACGGAGCCAGGCTCCGAGCCCACAGCCTTACTTGCCTTGCCTGAACCAGGGGGCTGAGGGTGGTCGAGCGCTTTCCCCACCAAACCGATCCAGACATCAAGGAGGACACAGATGATCAGAACAAGCCCGTGACGCATGCGACCTCACACGTCCCGTTCTCCGGGACAGATCATGTGCCGAGTCCCAGAGCAATTCTCAGTACGTGTGAGGGGACGGGTGTCTTACAAAGCATGGAGCGAGACCAGAAATCAGCAGGAAGTAAGTTTGGGAAATTCACGGACATGTGGGCGCAAAGAATGTGCTCCTCAACAGCCCGCGGCTCGTGGAAGACATCACAACGGGACCTCGACGGTATTTGCAGATGAGTGGAGATAAAGGCACAACGTGCCCAAACCCACAGGATGCAGGATTGCAGCGTTTAGAGGGACTTTCTAGCTCTAAATGCCTACATTAAGAAAGAAAAATTTCAGATAAAAAATTTAAACTTCCACCAAAAAGAGGAGGTAACTAGACCCAGAGCAAGCAAAAGGAAGAACAACAAAGGTTCAAGAACAAAGGTAAAATGGTAACATTGAGAAGAGAAAAACCGAGAATATGAATGAAACTGAGTGATGGGTCTTTGGGAAGATGACCAAATGGACCAAGAAAAGCTGTAGAATTGTTAGAATCTGACAGAAACAAAAGGCACAAAAGAGGAAGAACGATTTATGCCGACAAAGGTCCACCTCGATAAAACGGACAAACTTAGGGAGACACAAGCTACCAAAACCAGCTCAGAGAGGATAGAGTGGCCCTCAGTGTCCTTGAGGTTTAGCATGGGGGGAGGGGGACAGCGGGCCTTGTGAGCGCAGCCAGGACGTGCCCAAGGCTGCAGGGCACGTCTAGGGACCTGGCTCTTGGTTCCTCCTAGGGGTCCAGAGGGTCCCCTTCCGGGCTCAGTGAGTGTCCTATATCCCTCAGTGGCTCCCCAGTGCTCTCGGGGAAAATGCCAGGCCACCGTCTGGATTCCCTGGCCCCTGCTTGGGTTCTCACCACCCACCGCCCAACACAAACTATCCCAAACTCTGCATCTCCCTGCATGGCCCAGCCTACTCACCCCAGAGCCTTTGCAAGGGCTGCATCTTCTGCCTGCCCTCCATCCCATGCTTGGCTAAACCCTCCTCAACCCTCAGGTCCCATGAGTCGGGGCCAGGAGCCTCCCATCATCACGAGGAGTACCCCCTTTTGTGCCTCCTGTGACCTGGGCATCAGTTTCCCACACTTGGCCACCAGTGGAGCCCGCACAGAGCCTGGCGTGCTCCAAGAGCCGCCACCCAGCCAGCCTCAAAGGCACCTGCAGGTATCTGCAGGTTTCCACCACTCAACACTCTGGATGCCGGGAAAACCACCGCTTGCCTCCAGGTCGCAAACCCCGGGCGTGCTCTGGGCAGAAATGGAAAGAAAACACGTTGTCTCCCAGGAAGCCAGCGCGCGGACCCCGACCCGGAGAAGAGTGGGGCCGGGAACCGGGCGCTGCTGATGCTTACCCTCCACGTGGTCCGTCTCCACAGCAACCAGAAAGGCCCATTCATAGTAGCACTTGCCCTGTCGGGCAAGGGCCCTGTGGGTGTACAGGCGGCCCAGCCGCAGGAGCACCCAGGTGAAGTCCTGGCCGCACTCTCTGCCAGGCAGCCGCGAGAAGAGCTTCACGGCCTCCAGGTGGTAGTGCTGGGCCAGGCCCCCCGCTCCGGCCTGCAGGCACAGGGCCCCGAAATTGGCCAGGACCACCGCTTGGTTCCGCAGCTGGCCCCGGGTCCTGGCCACTCGCAGGGCGCGGTAGTAGCCCTCGGCCGCCTGCCGGGTCCTGCTCGTCCTCCTCAGGGCCACGGCTGCCATGTTGGCGATCACGCCCTCCTGGTCCACACTGGCCACCGCCATGTCCAGGACGGACTCGAGGATGTCCAGGGCCACCGCGCTCTGGCCGCAAAGCACGTACAACCAGGCCAGCGCCACCACGTAGTCCACGGCCAGGCGGCCGCTGGTGCCCGCGGCCGCTTCCATGGCCTGCATCATGAAGGAGATGGCCCTGGCCTGCTGCCCGTGGCGGCTATGCAGCTGGGCCAGGCTGGCACAGAGGGGGCCGCGCAGGGGGCCCGAGGCCACGGAGGCCAGCGCCTGCCTGAGGTAGTGCGCCGTCTGGGAGGGCGGCCGGTGGAGCCGGGGTGAGTTCCGGAGGACCAGGTCCGCGCTCCGGAGTGAGCTGCCCGGCGAGCCACGGGCCCGCAGCGAGGCCACCCTGACGCAGCTGAGCACCAGGTGCGGCAGGCACTGGCGGCTGTAGATGTCCGCCAGGAGCAGGTAGCCGTCCGCGGGCCACGAGGCCTCCGGGGAGCCCAAGGCCCCGTGCAGAAGCAGCATCCTCTCCAGGAAGGGCAGCGCCTCCTCGGGCTGCTTGATGCGAGCGTGGTGCTTGGCCAGCAGGAAGCAGGCCCGGGCCTCGGCCTGGGGGCTCCGGCAGAGGATGGCCCGGCGCAGGGCGTGCCTCAGGAGCTCCGACTCGGCCTCGGTGCTGCAGATGTGGCTGGGCGTCCCCAGGAGCAGGGCCAAGGCCTTGGGCACCACCTGCGCACACTTGTCCCTGTTCTTCTGCTTCAGGTGAACGGTGGCCAGGTTGGCGTACACAGCTACCACCAGGAAGAGGTCGCCAAAGAGGCCCCCCAGCGCCCCCAGAGCCTCCTCGAAGTACACGCGGGCCTGGGACAGCTTGAGCCTGCGCACACACAGTCTCCCCAGGAGGAAGCAGAGCCTGGCGAGCGCCATGGGGAAGCCGGCCTTCTTGGCTGCCCCCCGGGCCTGTGCCAGGTGCCCGGCCAGCTCCTTCTCATTGCTGAAGCCACAGAACAGGGTGCTCAGCCCCGGCAGGGAGAGGTCATACAGGCCACGGAAGCAGGCCTTGTACCCAGGCGCATCCAGGAACAGCAGCAGCGAGCCCAGGGCCTCCGGGTGGGCCCAGTCGGCCCCCGCATCCAAGCTGAAGGAGGGCTCCTCGCTGTCCCGTGAGCTTGCACCACTGGACATCGTGCACAGACCCCAGGACACTGGCTCCTCGGGGCAGCCCTGGCTGGACTTGCATTGTTCTAGAACATTCTTCACCTTCTGGAGGGTCTCACGTGGCTCTGGGTGCAGGCAAGGCTGAGGCACTTCTGCAAAGCACCAAACCCCCCAGATGGATTAGAGTCTGATCTGAGTCCAGACTGGGGTAGGGACCTCCCTCTGAGCCTCAGTGTCCCTGTCAGGTACTGCCTGAGCCTCCCCTACCTGAGCATCAAAATTTACGTGAAACGCCGAGCCCAGAGCCCAGCACCCGGCACTCAGGGAGATCTCAAACATGGTTACAAGAATAGGGATTGGTTTGGCCAAGCTTTTCACCCAGTAACCCCTTCCTATGCTTCCCGTTTGAAAGCACCACTCTGCAATCACTCAGAGTCCTTTCCCCTCCAGAAACAATTAAAGCCACTTAACGGACAGACATGTCCACGTTCCTGGCTACAACCGCCTCCGTGGGATTTCCCAGTGCTTGGGGGTCTCATGTCAGATGCAGGGCCCCCGTGAAAAATCATTATGAGCCAATCACAGCTATGGGTCAGCAGGTGCTCACAAGCCACCCACAGAATGGACGAAACCAGCACCGCTGGAGGACAGCGATGTCTGTGTACCTCTGTCCAGCTCCGACCTGGGAGCATGTCTGGTAGGAAAGATGAGGAATGGCTCCCAGACCCCCAAGTCTCCACCTTCCCCCCGGCTGGTTTGAGAATCCGAGGTCCACAGCTACTAAAGGGACAAGGTGCTGGAGAATCTGGGGGCGCCCACTGCCCAAAGCCGCCCGCCCACCGGACTGTTGGCTTTGGACGGAGCCAGTGCCTGAAGGCACATCCAGGGCTGAGCTTCCTGTTGGGAAAACATGAGCTTAACGGGGAATGTGTTTGGAAGGAAAGAACCAGCATCTAAAGACTCTTGTGTTTCGAGTTCACGTGCAAAAAATATGTTCAGAACTAACTCTCTTTATTAAAGGCTAGGAATAAAAAAGAATTCAGTGTGGTTCAGGGGCAAATGTCTGACCTGACTACCTAATGTGTGGGTGTGAATGCACCCCCTCCAATGCTGGCAGGTCCTGCCTCCCCTCACTCAGCAAGCACCGGGCTGCAGGGAGGGCCTGGGAGCAGCCCTGGTATATCCAGAACTTTCCTTGTCCAATACCCAAAGTGTCCCTTCCCTGTTTGTGTCTAGGTGGACCCCATTCCCAGGGAATCCCAACGGGACCTCAGGCATTCAAGTCCCCAGGATCTCCCCGATGCAGACCCTCTGTGGGGGGGATGAGATGGTGGTGTGGGAGGAGGAGGGGGTCTCCCTTAACCAGCTCCGTGGGGAAGAAGAGGCAGATCCCAGAGGATTTCTGCAGCACGAAGCTCCACATACAGGCCCTACACCTGCTTCACCCTCTCAAAGCAGAGAAAGTCAGCTGGTCTTGGTTTCAAGAAAGGAGCCCCTGGTCAGGCATGGGCTCAGGTCAGGCAATGGAGAGGGTGCCCCCACCTTAGCTGGAGGGCTGGTGTGTTCACAGGGGACTGACTACCACAGCAGGGGGGGCTTCACCTTTACCTCATCCACCTCCCCTGCAGGGCCGGACGCCCCACCTGCCCGCCCTCCCCATGAAGGTGTGAGGCCCCGCCCAGCACCCCATCTGTACTCAGCTCTGCAGCCTCCACCTGGCATCATCCCCCGAGGCCCCACCCGTCCCCATAGGAACTCTGCCCTGTGGAAAGAACCTACCTTGCTCTTCCAGCTGGCCAAACTCGGCTTCTTCTAATCTGTCTGAAATGGGAGAGAAGCAAAGCATCACCCTCGGCCAGCACCTCTGGGAGGGGCCATGTCAGGAAGGGGTGGTGACACCAGGACAAGAACACTCGGGCAGCCTGAGGGGCTGTGGAGCTGGGGGATCCCCCGGTCGGTCGAGGGGCTGAGAACCCCCATCTTGCAGGCTCTGCCCCACCCCACCCTCTCCAGAGGCCGCGTGCTTCTGCGGCCACTGCTCTGGGAACGGGGGTGCACTGCCCACCATGGGCAGCCCTCGGCCTCACCGGCTCTCCCCGGGAACAGAGGGGAGCTCCACTGCGCCCCCACCCTTCTCTCACCAGGGCCAGCCCTCCCTAAGCCTCGCTTTCCATCTCCTGAAAATAGGCTGACGCTAGCAGCTGGCTGCGAAGTCGTATGAGGTGTGAAGTCACCTACGACAAACGTGCAGGCTCGTGGGAAGCTCTGCGGCCGCCAGAGGAAGAGGACCCCCAGAACACCCCCCCTGCACTGAGGGGTGCCGACAGCCTTCCTAAAACAGACGACATCGCATGCCAGGCTGGCTTAAGCCTTATACGCTCAGCTGAAATCTAAGTTTGCCTGTTTAGAGAAACCAATCTGTGGGAACCTAGAAAGTTTAACTCTGCTGTTGGTGGAGAAGCTCCCGCAGTGTGCGTCAGCATGTAGACCGCGAGCAATGTGTGTATGTGTGTGTGCACGCACGTGTGACTGTCAGTGTGTGCATGCATGACGTGTAGGCATGTGCACGTGTGATGTGTAGGTGTGTGCATGTGTGATATGTAGGTGTGTGCATGTGTGATGTGTAAGTGTGTGAATGCATGATGTGTTGGTGTGTGCACGTGTGTGCATTATGTGTGGTATGTGTGTGCATGCATGACGTGTAGGTGTGTGCATGTGTGATATGTAGGTGTGTACACGTTTTATGTGTAGGTGTGTGCACGTGTGATGTGTAGGCGTGTGCATGTGTGATGTGTAGGTGTGCACGTGTAATGTGTAGGTGTGTGCATGTGTGGTGTATAGCTGTGCACATGTAATGTGTCAGTGTATGCATGTGTGTGCATGTGTGATGTGTAGGTGTGTGCATGTGTGTGCATGCATGTGTAGGTGTGTGCACGTGTGATGTATAGGTGTGTACCTGTGTGTGCATGCATGATGTGTAGGCATGTGCACGTGTGATGTGTAGGTGTGTGCATGTGTGTGCATGCGTGATGTGTCGGTGTGTGCACGTGTGATGTGTAGGCGTGTGTACGTGTGATGTGTAGGCGTGTGCATGCGTGACGTGTAGGTGTGTGCATGCATGACGTGTAGGTGTGTGCACGTGTGATGTGTAGGTATGTGCATGCATGATGTGTTAAGTATGTGCATGCATGATGTGTCGGTGTATGCACATGACGTGTGTGTGTGTGGTGTGTGTGCATGTGTGTGCACGTATGTACGTGTGTGTGTGTGTGCACACACTTGTATTCCCCCCCACCCGCGGGTTGAAGGAACCGGCTATCACGTTGCACCCACAGCCATTGACCAGCAAGTTTGCTCGGCGCCATTCCCTCTGTTGCTGCTCACGCACTCCCCACCTCAGGCGTGGCCCTGCCTTCCGAGGACAGGGCGGTGGGGCAAAAGCAGCATTGTCTTTAGAGGGTGGCAGCCCCAGGGTCCAGCCCTGGCCCTCCAGGGGTCAGGCAACCCGGCCAGACCACAGTCGCACGAGCCCAGGCCCCTCACGTAGTGACTGGAGAGCAGTCACTCCCACACACACTGTGGGAGAGGCGGCACGTGGGCAGAGCCAACCCCAGGTCTGTGTGCCACCCTGCCCCCCTCCCCAGGGACTGTGACTCTTAGGCCAGCGCTCCCCAGGCAGCAGGGAGCCTCGGGGCCACTCGGAGGCATCTCCCTGCCCCTTTCTCTGTGCCCCCCTCTGCATCTGGCCCACTGCCCCTAGACATCCCAGAGGAGTAGCACCATCTGCTGGTCACTTTTAAGTGCCCGGGGGTTGGCGCATGAAGCTGGGCCTCCTTGAAGGGGGATGGGGGGCAGGGGTTGCTGTGAACAGTGCACGGAAGCCGAACAGTCACGCTCCACCAAGGGGACAGTAGCACGTCCTAGCCCGGGGCTGGCGGCCAGCAGCTGGTGCGGCCCTGTGGGAAAGCGGTCTGCCTCCAAACCCTCCCGTCCCTCTGCGAATCTGCCTGCAGAAACCGTCCTGAGCACCCGGCGGGAGGGGGCGGCCGGCTGTAGGTCCTGTGACGCCCCTGCAGCCAGGGGGAGGCGCGGGAGGAGGAGTGCCCCACCACCCACACCCCACACCTACCCAAGCTGTACACCGTGCAGACGTCTGTGCCGGATGCCCTCCCCAGTAGCTGCCTGGCGTCCTCCTCCGAAAAGCGTCCTTCATTGCTGAAGAATGACCTTTCTTCCTCACTGAGAAAAATCACATTTTCCAGCCTGGAAGGAAAAAAAAAGGTGCTTTATTTAAGACAGCACGTTTCCTAAGTAAGACCCATTTCCACTCTCTCATTTGAGCAACAGGACCCTCACCCCTGCTCTGTGCCCAATGATGAAGACAGAAACAAAACAGATCTGTCCTCAAGGCTGCCTCATCCCTCTGGAGGCAGACGTCCAGGAGCAGAACAGGTGGCTATGGACCCAGTAGGTCGTGGCAGCCAGGGAAGGTGAGCTCCTAGGCAGCCTGCAACGCCCCACTTCAAATGCCCCTTCCCCTGCAAAGCAGGTGGTGACAGCTGCAGGCAGACATTAGTCCCTTCGGTCCTGAGCTCCCATGGCTCCACATACGGCCTCTGCGGATGCTCCCTGCAGCGCCCCACACAAACACCGAGCGTGAGTCTGTGCCAGGTCAGGGAGATGGAAAACAGGAAGCAGAGCAGGGAGAGAAAGAACAGGCGAGTTGCGCCTGTAGGACTAAATTAGCAGCATTAATAGGAAACTTTGAAAAGCACTTGGAAACTGGAAGGAGCTATTTGGAGACGTTGAAGAAAATCTCAGAGCGACGTCTGGAACATCCGACAAAACAACAGGCCTGTGTTCCTCAGGGACGCAGCATCCCGAAGGTCAAGGAGTTGAAGGAACTGTCTGGGACTCAGGTGGCGAGGCTGGTGCCATGGGGTCTGGAACTTTCTCTGGGTTTGGAAGGCATGCCTGGGACACTGGCAAGATCTCCTCCAACAGCCGTCCCAGCTCAGGCAAGCCACGCAAACCCAGCCGTCTGCGCGGAGATGCGGCCTCCCCTGGACGAGACAGGAATTGTCTAGACCGACGGTCCCCAGACAGTGTTCCACGGAACACCAGCCGCTGGGGCTGTGAGAGAGGGTCCTGAAGGTGAAGTCAGTGCAGAAACACATTCCAACAGGGAAAGGTCAGATTTCGCAGTGCCTTCCTAGTGCGGACCGTCAGGCGGGCACGCGGGGGCGTCCCCACCTCGCGGGAGCTCTGCCGAGTTGGCGACGGAATGCTGGGAGGAACGCACTTCGGGAAACGTCAGTCTAGCCGCAGCTCTCAGCTCCAGGCCAGCAAGCTTTGAGCCGCTCCTGACGAGCAGGTGCAACACTTTTAAGTTCACCAAGCCAAAGCGGCCTTCGAGATTTTGTCTGGGAGGCGCTGGTCTGTGAATGACCCCGGATGTCGAGGCCAGAGGATCCCCTGCAGACGTGTGCGGGAGGCCAGGCCCAGGGGCCGGGGACAGACCCAGTGAAGGCCTTTCCATACACCGACCTTCTCTGGGCTCCCCAACTGAGGTCTTCACGACGGAAGCTCAGGGCCAGGGGAACAGAAAGGCCCCAAATGATGGGCAGAGCTTGTGGACCGCTCTCCCACGACGCCCGTGCTGCTGCCCGGGGCCACACAGTGGGGATGCTCAGAATTCCCCAGATGGGGCGGGCACGTCATCAGCAGGTGTGTGGGGAGGTCCATAGGGAGAGGAGCACATCCCCAGGGAAGAGCCGCTGGAGAGGGGACTTGGAAAATGGGAGGGCCGGGTTGGAGGGGATGTCTCACTCAGGGGCACACATGTTCAACGGTCGATCTTGAAGGCGGACAGACCCGCACAGCTGGACTCAAAGTGCTCTGATGGCAAGTGTCAGCCTTTGACACGGGTGGTCACCAGGGTCTGGGTCACGGGGGGCCTTGAAGAACAGGCCCAGGGTCCGTGAAGGGCTTTATGAAAGGGAGTGGCGTGGTGTGCAAGGGTGAATAGTGTCCCTCAAAATTCATTCATGTCCACCTAGAACCTCAGAAGGTGACCTTATTCAATAAAGGGTCTTTGCAGGTGTAATTAGTTAAGACGAGGTCACACTGGAGTAGGTGGGCGCTGATCCAAAAGCGGGTGTCCTTCTAGTAAGAGGGATGCACAGACCCATGGGGGCGGAGGGGGGGCACGTGAGGACAGAGCAGAGATTGGGGTGATGCGGCCCCAAGCCCAGGAACGCTGCAGCCGCCAGGAGCTGGACGAAACTAGGAATAATCCTCCCCTGGCACCTCCAGGGTAAGCGTGGCTCCATGAACCCTGATTTGGGACTTGTGGCCTCGAGAACTGGCACAGAGTTGCCCTCTGCCGTTCTCAGCCCCTGGCAGGTGGTGCTTTGTCACGGCAGCCCCCGGACCACGCTGGAGTTCAGGGAACAGCTCCTGCCCAGCTGCACATGGTGAAGGACACGGGGGTCCGGACAGGAAGCTGAGCCAGACCCAGGGACAAGGGAACCGGGCCTGGACAGTGGCCAGGGGGAGGGACAGGGAAGGGAGCGCCGTCCAAGACCATGTCCAAGTTTGTCACCTGGGTGTCAGCCAAGGACGAGGGCGGCAGGCTCCCCACAGGGCTGGAAGGGCGGGCTCGGGAGGGGGCAGGGCCTTGGCCACTCACTCAGACACTTGGCCCTGCACACTGACGAGACTCGTCCGCACAAACCCGACCTGGCCCGAGGCCGTGTGCCGGCCCAGGCACCAGGGCAGGCCAGGCACCTGGGCGCCCAGGACCTCGATGACGTCGCCGCCTCGGAAGGTCATCTCTTCAGGCCCGGAGCCCTGGTAGTCTGCCACCGCCGTGGCCAGGCCCGTGGCTGCAGGACGGGGGGTCACACAGTCAGCGCTAGGGGCAGACTCAGGGTGGCCCTCTGCCGGGAACTGGTGGTCGGGGTTGCAATGAGGCATGGCCACTGCACCCAAGGGGCTGGGCCTCTAGTGGTGCCTGGAGGGGGCACTTGATCCCCACACTGAGGAGGAAAAACTGAGTCCCAGGCCCGTCCACCTCCGAGGCCAGGGACTTCTCCTCTGTCCCACCCCGGCAAGGCCAGGCTGGGGCCCATCCGGGGCAGATGCAGCTGTAAACATAGGTTCCTCTCCCGTGGGGCCTTATATTCACTGAGCAGGTACACAAGGCCTTCCCTGCACCAGCGACTTGGAGCCAGGAGCCCAAGCCGAAGGCCCATGCTGTCTTTTCAAGAGAAGCCCGAAGAGCTAAGCTTCAAGAGCCTCCATTAGTGCAAATTCAGCCGGAGCCTAGCCCACCCGTGCAAGGGCCCTCCGGCACGTTGATTGTGCAAGCCAGAGAGAAAGCCATGCTTGATGGCTGGCCTGTTGAGGGCGACACTCGGGCTTCCTGGAGGCAGTGACAGGGACCCGACCCAGCCTCGCCGTACCGTGTAAAATGAAATCTGGATCAGCCTGTGGGACCTCTCTGAGCCTGAGTTGTCGCAACATGAACTGGAGAGGATTCTAGCTACCACCTCCGGCTTGGGGAGGATTCAGGGTGAGCACAGAAGCTTCCAGAATGCTGGTGCCCGCCCCACTTTGCCAACCCCTTTCCCAGGGGAGGAAGGCCAGTGGAAGCATTTACCCATCAGTGGGATGTCCGATGTCACAGGTCCATTTACGGAGTCATCGATGGGGTCCCAGGGGACCCTAAGAGCCCATCTGGAGTGGGACGAGAGAGGATTTCAGGTGTGTGGCAAGTTCAAGCTGAGTCAACTGGACAGGTCAGCAGCCCCCAGGGACCCAAGAGAATTCCACCACCTGCCTGACTACACACACACACACACACACACACACACACACACACACACACACACGTGTGTGTGTGTGGCCTTCAGGCCCAGGTGTATGGCACAGCCTGCAGGGAGCCCCGTGCTGCCCAGCCCAGGTGCCTCCTGCCCTGCCTCAGGCTGGCATTCTGGGGGACCTCCCTCCATTCGTCCAGGACAGAAGCTGAGCCACTGCCTGTTAGTTCACAGCTTCTGAACATCAGGTCATTGAGTTTCTCTCTTTGCTTTGGCTGCCAGGAAGCTCCAAGCCCAGTTAATGCCCCACATCCAGCACGTGAGCAGCAACTTAACGTGCGACCCATCCTCGTTTACCCCAGCCTTTTTCTGCCTCGTGCCTCCTTACTATGACTACACATTTGGCAGCTCGTTCCCTCAAAAGCTTTCCAGAACAAGCCAGAGTAGGGGCGCCTGGGGGGGCTCAGAAGGGTTAAGCGGTGGACTTTTGATCTCAGCTCAGGGCTTGATCTCAGGGTTGTGAGTTCAAGCCGCGTGTGTGGCTCCACGCTGGGCATGGAGCCGACTACTTAAAACGAGCCAGAACATGAAGCAGGAGCTCTGGCTGCACCCATGGCCACACACTGGAAGCCGCAGAAGAGGGACCCGCGCGGATCTGTCGGGGGCCCCTGTCCACCTCCTCTGCCCTGCGGATGGGCTGCGGCCTGGGGGCGGGGGTCTCCGTGAGGCCCGACAACGCGCGGGACGGGCAGGAAGCACAGGAACAAGGTTCGGTACCTACTGATGAAATGGAATCAAAGTTTCTGGAGTGGCCGCCGCCGCCACCTCCTCGGAGAACGTGCCGGGGCTGGGAGCGGAGGAGTCCACTGCCGAGGGTGCCTCTCCCTGGGGAACCCCCGAGGCTCGCCTGCGGGCCCAGGGGCCGCTCCCTGCACCCCGGGGGCTGGTCTTCACTCGCACATGGTGGTCAGGACACAGGACGAAGACAGGACCTTCAAAGTGACAGACGGTAACCTTCAGGGTGGCTGGGCGCTCTGCCAGGTGGGACCCACCTGTCCTGCCAGGTGACACGTGTGAAGGCAGCCCTGCAGGGTCTCCCCAGCCCCAGGCTCTGCTCAGACCTCACCCAGCCTCAGACCCTCAGGGCCTCAGTATCCCTGAGGGGCCTGACCCATGATGCCAGGGTTCCTGTCTGCTGGGACCACCCCTGGGAGCCCGGCCCCCTCTCTTCTTCTCTGAGGCTAGGGTAAGACAGGCAGCTTTGGGTTACGTTTGCTGCTGACTTGAACCCCATGATGAGGCCACCACGGCACACAAAGCAATATCGGGTCAGGACCTTGGGGTGGGGGTGCCGCTTGCTTTGAAACACTTTCACTATTATTTCTTGGGGGCCTGACCAGGTCTTTACAGCAAAGTGACAGGGCCCGGGCATTTCACGGCCAGGGTCCCCCCATGTACCCCTGCGTGAGGCCCCGTCAGTGTCCCCGCACACGCCAGAGCCTCCAGGCCCTCGTCCCCTGGGCATCCCGAGCACAGCGTGGGGCCGGCCCACGTCACCGTCACCACGCGGTGCACACCTTCCTGGGCGAGGAGGCTCTCGTGCGTCAGCCTCAAGGCCTCCTGGTCCACGTGGACTTGGACGGCTGTCTCCTCGTCCTCGTTGGGTGAGAGCAGCCAGAAGGCCTGGTCCACGAGTAGATTTTCCAGGCAGTGATGAGTGAAGCCTGGGGGCCAGACAGGCTGGGTCACCAGCAGGCTCCAAAGGGAGGCAGGGAAGCCTTCAGGGCCCCGGTGCTGGGGGATCCCTGTCCTGCTTCAGGGACTCGCAGCACCATCTACGACTCAGGCCCCAGGTCTGAATGTCTGGGGTGTGAGTGGACCGACCGTGACCGTGGGCGACACCCTGGACTTCCCTGTGCCCTGGCAAGTTTGGACAAGGACAAGTCGCTTGAATGACCCTAAGTCTCCTCATCCATGAGATGGGACAAGAGCATTCAAGGAGAGCCAAGTGCACTCGGGAGTTGGCACAGGCCCCGCGCAAGATGCTCAAGACACTGTCACTCTTATTTTCCACTCTCTCGGGCTCAGACCGAGGTGGCGGAGCACGGTTCCCCAGAGGATGCAGCCGGACCCCACAGACGCCTCCCAACGGGTGAGGGTGCTGTAGAAAGCAAGCTCTTTGTCCGGGCTGGAAATAACCCAGTCTGTCCTCAGCGGGTCTGAGCTCAGCCTCCCTCAGGGTCGGCTGCGCAAAATTCCGCACACAGCGCAGCGCGGGAAGGGACGCGGAAGGCGGCCCGGGTCTCCGCACAGACCCTGTGCCTCTGTGCCCCACCTGTCAGGCCATCTCTCCCCGAGAGCGGGTGAGCACTAACTCCCGCGGCCCACTGCCCCGGCCCTTGTGAGCGGCGCTGTGCTGAAGCCTGATTTATGACATCAAGTGCTCGTCTGTGTGTGACAAGTGTCCTCTAAGGGGAGTCCCCACAACCAGCTCTGGGAAGGACCCCACTTTACCAAGAGCATGGTAGGTGGAGAACTTCCAGATTTCCTCGAAAGTCTTAAAGGTCACCACAATCCGATCCTGGTCACTGTGGATAGACAGCAGCCTGGCCGACAGCTCCTATGGGGAAGAACAACAGTCCCGGGCGGGGGGCTTTCAGGCATCTGGCTGCCAGGAGGACAGAGCCGCACAACAGAGGTGTTTTGCACAAGTGACCCAGGCAGGCGAGGAAGCACAGAGCCGGTTCTTTTACGGCCCGAGGCTGGGGCTCTCAAGCCAGCCGTGGCTCCCCAGTACCTGTGCCAAGCCCTGCTCCTTCCCAGAGCCCCTGCGGGCTCCATGCTCCAGCCCCTGCCCTCCGCGACAGCAGGTTCTCCCCGAAGGCTGGCCTCTCAGCCCTGTGCAACCCAGCCTTGCCTCCCAGCCCTTCCCTCAGCACCGACGCAGGGATCCGTCCTAATGCCGGCACCCCCTCTCCTCTGACTCCCATCCCATGAACGCTCCGGGTGGCGACTGGGCAGGAGTGTCACTCCAGCACTTGTAAGGCACAGAGTGTGTGCTGGGGAAGGGGTGCTACTCTGCACTCCGCTTGACAGCCTGAAAACTGAGGCCGCGTTTCTTATCCAAGGTCTGACCCTCAGCGCGTGGCATGGCCGGGGTTCAGCCCCTTGCCTGACGCCACACAGGGCTGGTACTCCGGTACTCTGCTCCTTGGCTCTGTGGGGTAACAAGTAAGCATCCCTGACAGGTGGCTGAGGGAGCTGGGTTCACAGAGGCCAAGGTCAGGCGGGCTGGCCGCAAGGTCACCTGGTGGCTGCCTAGCCCTAAGCCCCAGGACCTCTGTCATGGAGAGGTCGCCCTGCCCAGCCCACTCCTCGGCCACCATCCTGCCAGAGTGTCCACTGTGCAGAGGCCAACAGGCGCCTGGCTCCATCATCAGAGTAAGATCAGCACACACCAGTCCTTCTTGCTCCCCATAACAGGGACTTTAAGAGTTTCAGCGGGGGGGGGGGGGCACAGAGAGAGGGAGGGGACCTGGGAGCACCGTGGACCACGTGTGGCCAGAACTGCAGGTGTGATCGGTGGCCCCCTGACACAGACATCCAGGAGAACAGCCAGGGACAAGTCACGGTGCCACCATCTGTGGCCTTGGCCCCTCAGGGACAGAGGCCTGGGCATCAAAGGCCCTCCTCCTGGGTCTACCCCTGTCCCCTGTCCGTTCTCAGGCTTGGAGACCCTGCACCTCCCCGGGCCCCCCAAGAAGCCAGGCTCACCACCCCCAGTGCACGGGCCACCTCCCCGGGCCCCCCGAGAAGCCAGGCTCACCCCCAGCGCACGGGCCACCTCCCCGGGCCCCCCGAGAAGCCAGGCTCACCCCCAGCGCACGGGCCACCTCCCCGGGCCCCCCGAGAAGCCAGGCTCACCCCCAGCGCACGGGCCACCTCCCTGGGCCCCCCGAGAAGCCAGGCTCACCCCCAGCGCACGGGCCACCTCCTGGCTGTCATTTTCCAACAGGCGGAGCCGGCTCCTCACGGTCTGCTGCAGGCTGGGGTCTGGCAGCCCCGTCTTCCTCCGCACGGCCAGCAGCTGCAAGGTCAGGTCTGGGAGAGGCAGCAGGGAGCCCGCACTCAGCAAAGTCACCAGTCACCGCGACCTCCGGCCCCGACCTCTCCCACCGTGCCACACAGGGGCATTCAAGCTACAGCACGTCACCCACAGGTGTCCCAAGGCTTACCATCCTCTCCCCTAAACTGACCCCTCCCCCTCCCCCTCGTTCCCATTTCCAAAAGGGTCCCAGCCCCCACCCAGCTTAGACCGAGGACACCTCCCTGCACCACACAGCACCCGGGTCCACCAGTGAACTGCAAAACCAGGCCGAACCCTCCGTGGCACCCCTCCCCGTGGCCCGGGTCCCCTAGGTCTGCCCTGGGCGGTTGTCCGGGCCGCACCCCCCAACTCCACGCAGCCCTCCTGTCCGCGGAGAGCCGGAGGGTCTCATTAATGAGCTGCACGGCCCCGCTCTCAACCCTCCCAGGTCGCCTCCAGCCACGTGGAGCCTTTGAGTTCTGGAAATACGGCCAGTGCAACTGTGGCGACCAGATTTTCCATTTTAATTCAGTTAAATGGAAACATAAATCGTGTGGCTCCTGTACTGGATAGCATGGCTGCAGGCTTTTCCTTCTCAGGGAGACTAAGATACAAGCCCTTTCCACCTTCCCACCAGCACAGCCTCGAACCTCTGGCTCTGCTCCCCCATCGCCTCTTCTCTCCCTCCCCTCTAGCCTGGGGCCTCTCTGCTGCCCTAGGACATCAAAGCACCCCCACACACCCTGCCCCAGGGCCTTTGCACTCACTACATCCTCCACCCGCAGCAGTCTCTCCCAGACCAGATCCTGGCCTGACAGGCTGCCCTACAATCCACACCTCTGCTCAGATGCCCCCGCCTGCCCCCACCCCTGCCCCTAAGAGGCCTCCCAACTGTGCTGAGAGCCCCAGAGCATGAGCTGCTCCAAAGGGGTGGAGGGGGCATGGGAGAAGGGGGGAGGAAGCAGGAGGAGAGAGAGGGAGTAAGGGAGAGAGAAGGGGTGGGGGAGGAGAGAAGGGGGGAGGGGAGCACAGGGGAGGGGAGGGCAGAGGAGGGCAGTATGGAGACCGCTGGGGTCTGGAATCAGGCTCGCTGCCCCCGCAGGCAGCATGCCCAACATGTCACAGCTGGTCCTGAGATGTGACACCTCCTACTCCCGTAAGAGGGCGGGTGGCGTTTTCAGACCCAAAATAATCTGCCCCTTGCTCAACAGCCCCTGGTCATCGTGAGTGACCACAGGCTGCGCCGGCCCCCCGGAAGGAACGTCGGAGGACCGGCGGGTGTCACGGCAAGGGTGAACCACCGACAGCGCTGGGGTTTCTGTGCCACCACCGCTGGGGGCCGGGAGCGGGGTCTCAAGGGTCGGGGGCTTCTTACTGCGCCGTCCCCCTCCGCCACCCGGGGCTGCCCCCCCTCATCTGCGGCCTGCAGAAATCCTGCTGATCCTCGGAGCCCCCTCCCCAGATGCCGTCCCGGGCCAGGTCTTGCCCCTCCCTCTGAACCCCCACAACACAGTGGGCTGGTTGGTCTGGTTTTACCACATCCCACCTGTGACCCCTCCCCAAGAGTCTCACTTCCCCCACATGTGGCCCAGCCTCTGGGGCAGTCAACTTCGGCCTTCAGGCCCCAAGCGGAAATGCAGATTCCTGGGCCCTGCACCCCAGCAGGGCCGAGTCAGAGCCTGGGCGCGGGACCTGGCCGTCTGCACTTTACCAGCCTCCCCTCCCCCACAGCGATCCCCGGAGGGAAGTCCGGGGACCAGACATTCCCGAACCCGCAGGCCACGGGACAGTCGAGGCTGGAGGGAAGGGGGCATGCCCAGGGCCCCCACATTCACAGCCCTTCCCAGACTGAACCCTGCTGCACCTGGGGGTACCCGTGGACGTCTACCTGTGGGGTACGTGCCCATCTGGCCAGGAGGGGTCCCAGCAGCCGGCCCGGAGCCCCCAGGGGGAAGACTGGCATCTGTTAATAGAGCAGGGTTGTGGGATCAAGGTCAGAACAGGCACCTCTCAGCTGTGCGGGCACAAAGCCCCCGATATTTCTGGAACAAAAGAGGTGTGTCCACACCCGTACCACTGACCCCTCGAGTTCCCTGCATCCGGGTCACAAAAGCCCAAGGAGGAGGGAGGGGGTGTGAGGTTCTCCCTGTGCTCCAACAGACTACCCCAAGCTTAGAGGCATCTGAAGACACCACCAGTGTCTTGTGTTGCTGGGCTGGAGTCCGGAAAGGTCTCACTGGCTAAAACCAAGGGTCAGCAGAGTTGGTGCCTCCAGGAGGCTCGCGGGGAGAGTCTGTCTCCAGCTCTCAGAGGCGTCCACCCGCGCCCTTGGCCTGCGGGTCTTCCTCCATCTTCCAAGCCGGAAGCCAGGCACCGTCAACGTCTCCGATTCTGACCCCGGGCTTATCTTCCCATCTTAGGATTCTTAACCCCATCCGCAAAATCACTTTTGCTACACGTCTGGGGACTAGGGTGTGGACTTGCTCGGGGGCCACTGTCCTACTGGCCCAGAGGAACGGGGGCAGCCCAGAAGGAGCCCTGGGTCTGGGGCAGACAGGGCTGCGTCCCGGTCCATCTGCACGTCACTCACCGAGGGGGACACGGGCCCTCTCGGCCTTGAGAGGTGGTTCGGGTGCGGCTCACAGCCTGGCAAGATTAGCGAGGCACTCCAGAGTGCAGGGGGCCAGAGGAGGGGCGCCCCCGGGGGCCGGAGCGGAGGACAGGCTCTGGAACTGGGTGGCAGCTCAGGCCTCTGCTGCCCAGGCAGGCATCTGACTGCAGGCCTGCACCCCGTCGTGAGTCGGCACCCACGGGGGCCACCCCGGCCCCTCCTGTCTCCCTCACGCCCAGAAGGCCTGAGGCAACAGGAACGAAGGTGCCTCTAGCTCGCACTGTGCACCTTGTGAGGCTTTGTTTCCATCCTCCTAGTGCATCCGTCGTTCACTGGTCATTCAAGCATCTACGGAGCATGTCCTGTGCGCCAAGCCCCAGACCCCACGGGCAGCTAGGCAGGTGGCCCGAAGGAGGGTGCACGTGAGGACAGGGGGGTCCGGCGGGGAGGCTGGAGCCACGGGCTGTCCCGGGCTCAGGGAGGGTCTTCGCCCCTCCTTCCCTCGCCTCCAGGGCCCAAGGCGGTAGGGGGAGGGGACCATGAGAGCGCCCAGCCCACCCCTCAGATTTCCAAGTGGGGAAACTGAGGCCCCAGTCAAGCATTGACCAGTGAAGATCAGGAATCCCAGCCTTGCTTCCGGGCTCGGCCTCATGTGCCCATGGCTCTGGGCTCATCCTCCTTCCACCAGGAAGCGGCCTGGCCTGGTCCTGGCTGGCCACTGGGGCCCTCCCCGGGGAGCGAGGGATGCCCCCTTCTGAGCAGTCCCAGGGCTTTCCGTCCTGAGGACAAGGCAGGACTGTGGGTGCGCGAGGGTTTGTAACGGAGTGGTAAACTCATCGGGGGCCAGCCATGGGCGGCCGGGCAGTGGGGTGGGCGGCACATGCTGTACTCACCACCTCCGACCAGCGCCTCGGCCTCCTCGGACCCTGCTCGCTCCCAGACGACCGATGGGCTCATGGCCACTCTCTGGGCCTTGTGGCCGCCACCACCGCCGCCTCCCGAGGGCGCCACCGCGGGCCCTCTCCCCTTCGGGGCCGGCTCCTCCGCGGGGCCCTCCATGCCCGGTGGCGGCCTCAGCGCCGGGGGCTCCGCATACCCGCAGGCTGCTGGGGGAATAGGGCGTGGGTCAGCAGGGAGGCCTCCCCAGGAGCACAGGCGCCCCAAGGACGCTGCCGCAGGGTTGGGGTCGGGAGGAGAGACGGCCTCCCGTTTGCCGGGCGGGCCTCTGCACATCCTTCAGAGCTTTGCTCGTGAATCAGTCTGTCGCTGCTTCTCCCACTACGACGAGCCCCCGCCGCAGGCTCTTTCCGAGACATGGGCCAGCACCGACCCGGTGGAGTGGGCTGGAAGCCGTGCGGGCAGGTGGGGACCCCGCTCCAGCTCACGACCCCCAGGAAGCTGCTCAGAGCCTGACGCGTCATGGCTGCTCGAATGTTCCTGCCAACGCCAGACAGACGTGGGGAACAGAGCAGAAGTCCTCGGGGGACGCCCTGGCGCCTTGGACGTGAGCAAGCCCACCGCGCGTCCCGTCCAGCTAGGGCCGCAACAGAGCCCCCCGGAGACACCCATCTAGTTCCGTTTCCCACAAGCACCAGCTCCACTGTGATCTGGTCTTGGGTTCCCAGGAGAGCTGCTGCTCCCTCCGGAAGAGGCCTGGGCTCCAGCAGGGCCCCCGGAACGCCGTCCTACCCCACGGGTCAGGAAGTGGGCCAGGGTCCAGGCCTCCCAGGGAGGGAAGGTGGCAGACGGCGGGGAAGGAGGAAGCGGCCGAGGCAGACGAGGCAGAACAGGCGATGGCTGCCCACCCCGGGGTGCCCTCGGGCCTCCCCTCAAGAGCGGTCATTATGCCTCACTCCTTCCTGGGCTCAGAGACGAGAGGCCGTTACAGATGGACAGACCGTGCTCTTGGGGTTGGGGCTTTGTCACCAATCAGGACACAGAAGAACACAGAGTCCCTTTTCAGACGGGAATGTGGGGTGACAGGGGTAGGCCGAGAGGGGGGCCGGGGCTGGGGAAGGCGGGGCCAGAACCCCCGCTGCGGCCACAGGGACGGGAGCAGCCTTCGGGACAGAGGAGATGAGGAACGGCCCTGCTCACTCGCCCGGAAGGTTGCCAAGAGCGCGGCTAGGTCGCACCAACAAGGGAACCCCCTCGTTTCGGGCCTCCCTGAGCCCTGAACCTGAGCTCCGAGATTTCAAACCAAACCCAGGACAGGCCGGTGGGAATTCCCTCTGCACGGAGCATGCAGGGACAGGCAGGCACCCCCCTCACCCGCTCTCCGGGGCCAACAATGCCAACTGAGAAGCAAGTCAGGCTTCCTCCTGGCCTACCCCCTTTCCTGGCGGATGTTGGGGAGCAGGGCCCCTGAGACGGACAGAGTTCAGGGGCAGCCATGTGGAGCTCAGAGCCTGGACGGCCCCACCAGTCCCTGGTTCCACCTCCCTCCAGGACCCCGGGGGACTGGAGATGGACCCAGGTCCCCAGAACCTCAGACACAGGTGTTTGTCATCACCTGCACATGCCACTGCTAGTCTGGGGGCAGGTTCTGTGACGGGCAGCACAGGACGACAGGGAAAGGGGGCTGGGCAGTCAGCAAGGCCCCTGGGGGTGGTGGGAACCACCTGCAGAGGGGCCGACAGGGGGCCATCCACACTGCCAACAGCACGGGGCGTGGGGGGGCAGAACCCGAGACAGCCGGACACCACCTGTGTCCTCCTCTCCCCAAAGCCTCCATGCACCGGACCCCAGTGGGGGTCCCAGGGGCACCGTTTCAGCTTGTGGCCCGGGCAGCCCGCTGGACGGGGACTCGGGGGAGCCTTGGCCCACAGGGGCTTCGCCCGGCCCGCTGCCCCTCGGACCCTCCCTTAAATGTCCAGAGTCATCACTGCTGGGGATTGGCAAGGCCGGCTTTTCAGCCCATTAGAAGCCAGGGATGCCCCTACAATCCAAATGAAAAAGACGAGAGAGAGAGAGAGAGAGAGAGAGAGAGAGAGAGCTAGGAGTGGCCCTGGGGGTCACAGAAGCAGGGCACCCCGTGTTCCTGACAGGAATTACTCTGGTGCCCCTCCCGTGGCCTTGGGGCCAAACAGCCCCTCGCTACAGAGAAACAGGGGCGAAGCAAGCTGTCTGCCCCTCCAGAGGGACCCACAGGCCCCCAGCAGCCCGAGGCCCGCAAGGCTTGCAGAAGCGATGCCTCTAGGAGCCCCTCCCCCCCACCCCCAACTGGGACCTGAGTCCCATCCTGACTACCTCTGAGGGGCAGGGGCACAGCCTGGGAGGCGGGGGCAAGGAGCATGCAGGGGACCCCCCCGCTTGGCCAGGCGGCCCCTCTCCTCTCCGGCAGAACTGCTCTGCCCAGGGAGGGGCTGCTCCCTGTTCCAGGGAAGAAGCCACGGCTGAAGTGCAGATGCCCAGAACCTTCTCCACGCAGCCTTGTCGAACGGCTCACATGTCATTCAGGCCGGGCGCCCTGCACTCCCTGCTGCCGGGTCCCCGTGCCGTCTCCATCCTTGCAAAGCACGAAGACCCTCGCCATTTTTCTGGACACAGCTCCGTGTGCGGGCCGCCCTGGCCAGCCCCACACCGAGCCCAAGCCTACGTTGCTTTCCCTCCTGGCTTCACCCCCCTGGGATCTCCATCCTCGCAGCTCCTGCACCACTGGTGGCCACAGCTGGGTGTCAGGACCCGGATGCACAAGGGCTGCTGGACCAGCCTGCCATCTCTCTTCTCTTCCCTTCTGACACGCAGGGGTGTTAGCCTCCCTCCCCGCCGGGCCATGTCCTCCCCAGCCCCGGGTGCAGCAGGGGCCCGGCAGCTGAGCATCTCGCAGGACCTCGCCGGGTCTGGTGGCAGCCTCTCGTCCTGCCGGCCTCCGCCCCCGGGTCGGGACTGGCCCGTCCCTGTCTGCGTCCAGGGCCTCCGCGGGCCGGCTCCCCACAGCCTCAAGGACAGCTTCCTGAGGAAAGGGAAGGCTTCCTGGGCTCAAAGACCCTCCCACCTGCCCAGTGACGGATGTGCCCGAGCAGGCGGGGCCGGCCAGGGACAATCTCAGTGCGGGGTTTCCTAGTCCCAGGCGGAGATGAGGAAGTGGGCCCAAACTGTGCAGGAGAGTGCCCCGCCCCCCGCGGGTTCCTGTAACTGCCTCACTTGGCCTCACAGGCCCGGGGTCCTGCTGTAGACGCAGCTCCCAGACCTCAGCCCCGGCACCTGAGCCGAGCTCCCAGGGGGCTGGGAGAGCTCTCCACGCCTCACTCTGCCCACCTGGAGGTTGAGAGCAAAACACCCCTGCCCCATGAGGAGGTCCACGGAGTAGACCAATGGTGTTCCACAATCACAGTTGGCACTTAATAAATGTGGGTTCCACAGAGGGAGAGGCAGTACCATCCCAACCCTGAACAGGTTTGGGGGGGTCTGGTCGGAGCACTCACGGGGCTTGTACAGAACCAGTACCTTGTGGGCCCATGGAGACCTTGTCCCCTTCAGCAAGAAGCACCTCTAGAGAGTTGTCTGGTCACCCCTGGACGGAGGTGAATGGTGTCCCCGCAGATCCTGGCACCGCAGAAGGTGGCCTTATTTGGAAATGGGGTCTTTGCAGATCTGACTCCTCAGGATGAGGTCATGCTGCATGGGGGGCCTTAATCCAGTGACGGGGTCTTAAGAAGGGACACAGACGAACACGGGGCAGGGGCCACGAGACCACAGAGGCCAGAGGAAGGGATGCGGCCAGGAGCCTGGAGCCCCAGGATCTGGAAGAGGCAGGAAGGAGCTTCCCTTGCAGCCAGTTCCCATCGTTGTGAGCCCCCCAGTGTGCCGAGCCCCGGGACACTGGTTCACCTGTAACCCCCGTAACCTTGTCTTTCTCTGCTAGGAGGCAGGGTCCACCTCACCTCCATCACGGCCTTTTGTGAGTTAGGTGCACAACGCCCCATACAGGATGTGTCATTGTCACCAACAGCCACCACCCTGAGGTTCTAACCAAGCACGCCCATCGAATCTTCCTGATGACCTGGGGGAGGGGGCGCCACTGTGCCCATTTCACAGGCTCGGCGAGCTGCCGCCGGGGACTCGGCCCGGCCGGGGGCCACAGCGGGATTGGAGCCCACAGGGGCCGAGTCCAGTACTGGAGCCCCTGCCCGTAACCGGCATGCACCCTGCCTCCCACCAGGAGTCTGGCCACGGCTCCCAGCACCAGTCAGCTCCACTAACTGCCACCAACGTTGCTTTGCCACAGACAGAGCTGGCGGGGGGCGGCTGGCGCTCCTGGAGGGGTCACTGGAAGCCGGGAGAGGGTCTCAGTGGTGTGCTGGGAGCACAGACCCAGCACTGGACCTGGCAATAACACGTCCTGGGTCCGCGTCCCCCCTACAACTGTCTGGTTGGTGCCCCTAGTCACAGCACTCATCCCCAGCCAGTGGACAGAAAAAAGCCCAGAGATGGTGACCTCAGAGTGGCCAGGTCGGAGCTGCAGAGCCACCCTGGGCTGTCTTGTGGTGTCTGCCCCATGTCGCACCCCCCCAGGGTGGGGGCCCACTCGAGACCCTGACACCCGGACTTGGACTCGGCTCTGCGCCGCATCCAGACCCTCGCACGCGCTCCGAGTGCCCACGGGAAGGGGGTGGGGGTCAAGCAAGATCACAGAAGCATGGGGCTTCATCGGCTGGCTGCGGTCTCCTCACGGGCCCCCACAGCCTTCCGGACTCCCCCGACTTCAGCTCTGCTCCCCACCGTCCCAAGATGCCAGAGGAGTCTTCAAGAAAGTGAAAGTTGACAGACTAGTCTTAGATCCCACCGTGGGCGGCAGGCCCCGGCTCCGTGGACCATGCCCGCTGTGGTCCAGCGCTCCCCCCGCCCCCCGCACCCCGTACCTGCGTCCCGCTCCTAAGAGGCAGCTCCCAGCCCGGGGGGGCGGTGGGGGGGCGCACGGCAGGACGGCAGGCCCCAGGTGGCTGCTCCCGGCTCCTCGCTGGCTGGCCCTGCAGGCCGTCTCAGCCGGCCAGGACAGGCGGCAGCCGCCCACGGCCCGGCTGACTGCACGGCGGCCGCCACCACCCCCTGCTTCCTGCCACACTTCCTCCCTGCGCCGTGGGCCCTGCCCTCACGTTGGTCATTAGCTCCTCCCTGGACCGGCTCCAGGCCCGGTCCCGCCTGCCCACCGCCCAGCACCCCCCACAGATGGAGACACCCAGGCTCCCGCCCAGGCCCCCCGGATTGGGGAAGTGCCCCAGCTGCCAGCCCTACGGCTCCACCACCCTCCGCTCTGCTCTGTTCCTCTTCCACTTGGTGCACGCACACGCACACGCACACACCACACACGCGGACACACGCACACAACTTTCACACATCACACATGTACTCACACACACAACACTCACACATGACACACACGTGCACACATACACATGTGCAGCACATTCATACATGACACACACATCACGTATACTTGCACACACAATACACACGATACGCACATGCACTCGCACACAACACACACGCGTGCACACATGTACAGACACGTGCGCACCCCCTTCCCTTTGCTGGGTGCTGCCCCCGCCTGCTGGCCCACCAGGGACAGATGGGGCTGGGGCCACAGGTCCCCACCCCCCGCTGACTTCCCACAGGCTCTGGGACCCACCCGGGGCCCCAGAACCCCCTGGGGAGCCGGGACAAGCAGGAAATGAACTGGGGTCAGCCCCCTGCCCCCGCCCCCGTGTGCTCCCACGCCCTCCTGGGGCAGGCGCACGGCCCCGGCCCCGGCCCCAGCCCAGCCCCAGGGATCAGGAGCAGGACAGCGACCCTCTCCTCCGTCCTGTGTGGGACAGGCCAGGCGAGGCACAGGCCTGGATTACCACCATGAAGAGTCTCTAATTCGGCGGTCATGGGACTGTTTTGCAGACAGTGAAACTGAGGTCAGAGAGGTCGTGGGATATGCCCAACGTCAGTGAGGACTAGAAGAGCCCAGAACCGGGTCTGACCGACACTGAGGCCCCCAGGCCAGGGCAGCACCACTGACACGTGGGCGACGGCTCTTTGTCACGGGGGAGGGGCTGCTGTGCGCAGCCGGGATTCCAGCTGCATCCTGGCCTCGGCCCGCTAGATGCCAGTACCCCCGGCCGCCCCCTCACCCCAGCCATGACCACCAAACACCCCTCCAGACATGAGTCACCTGGGGGTGACATCGGGCTGAACTGCTGCTCCAGGCCGAGCTGCCTCCGACCTTGGAAGGTCGGGGGGGGCGCCCAGCGGGGTCACCAGCAGAGCCAGGCCCGACACTCGGGCCCCTACCACGCCCGGCCCGGCCAGGTCCCACTGCACGGAGACCGCACAGACGGAGCCAGGGGTCAGGGAGGACGTTTTCACCGTCCCCATGACTGTAGGCCGACTAACAGGGTCAACTGGAAGAGACTCGGTGGGTCCCAGGGGACCAGGGGGCAAGGGGGAGGACACAGGGGCCACAGAGCAAGAGGGGAGGTGGCTTCCACAGCAGCTCCTGCTTCCCACTGGGAGACAGCCTGGCTGTCCCCTCCGTGGGGTAGGAGTAGCTGTTCCTCTGGAAGGACAGCTGTGATGGTCACTGTGCCAATGTCCTGGGGCTTCGGGGACAAAGCTCAGCCACCCCATACTCCTAGACGCCCGGGGGAGGGGGAAGCAGGCTGAGGACAGGGCAGTTAGTGAATGCAGGTGCCCACCTGCCTGCCCGCCGTGCCTCCCCACCGCGGCTCCCCTCGGCCTCAGCGACCTGCAGGTCTTCAAGGCCCCATCCTCCTGCCCACCTCTGGGGCAGGGGGGGGCCCCAAACGAGGTCCAGGTGCCCTGTCCTGAAGCTCCTCCCGGGTGCGAGTCCTCAGCACCCCTTCCTCGCAAACACCTGCCCCTCCATCTCTCCACCCTCCTCTGTCCGCCCCAGTTCTGCCTCCAACCTTGCCCAGTTCCCTGCGCCTATCTTCACAGCCCTGGAAATGGTGATGCCCTACCCCTCGCAAGGACCCGCTGAACCTCATCAGTTGAATTCCTTGCACCTTCTCTGTAGGATGGGTGCTCCCCTGCCGCGGGCCACTCTCCTGGGCGAGCCTGCCTCTCCCATCCAGACATAGGCACCCCAGCCCCCCTTTGCACTGGCACCTGGGACCTGTGGATGCCCGCAGATGGGCCCACAGCCTCCTCCGGCCCCCACTGTCTTCCTCTGGCCTGCTCACCAGAGAGCAGAGCTCAGGCTGCCCCATGGGGTAGGAGGTGGGCACCTTTGCAGGTCAGTTGTGCTGACCACATGACCTGGGTGTTTTGGTTTCTCAGAGAAGCCCCGGCGGAGTGGGGGGGGGGGGGGCTCAGATGCTCTTCCATGGTTTTGCTCTGGGTCATCACAAGGATTAAACTAGATGCCGAAGTCTCTAGCGGGCCATGTGCAGCCCGTTACCACAGCTACACCTGAATGTTCGTTCATTTTACAAATGCTGAGTGTCTGGGCCTCTCCCGTGGCCGAGGCCCACGACTCAGGGGTTGCAGCTACCAGGCACACAGAGAAAAAGGGACGCATCCGAAGGTCAGCACATCCACCGGCGCCCTCCCCGGCCCTGCCGCCCCCCCTGTAGCACGCCCCCATGCAGCCTGGGCCTGACTGTGCCAAAGCTCGGGGCGGGGGGGCCCGGGGTCCGCAGGCGGAAGCCAGGCATGGGCACCGAGCCCGCCCTCGCCAACCCACCGCAGGCCCCTGCTCCTCTCGGCCTCCGTCTCGTGTCTGTGAGCTGGGACCCCGAACTCTTCAGCCCATGTTCCAGAGCCCCACAAAGTGCAGAACACAAGATGCTTGGCTTTGTTTTTCTGGAAATTGTACTGAAAGAGGCCCCAGATGGGCTCCACATCCATAAAAGGGCCTGGACACATTTCCTGTCATGGCCATTGTCCCCCGCTGGGGCCCGGGACCCTGTATCCTGTTTGTATCCGCGGGGTGCTCTTGGCCCAAGGCCGGGGGGGTTTCCAAGGGCTTCCCCAACTATGCCCAGCACTCTGACTCTGCATATCACACACTGACTCCACAAAATGCACCCCAATTCCACACAGCACACCCCAGTCCAGGGTCTCGACTCTGCACAGAGCACCCCGACTCTGCTCATTGCACCGACTCCACAGAATGTACCTCTATCCCAAGTGCCCAATTCTGCACAGTGCACCCCAACTCCAGAGTGTACCCCAATTCTGCAAGTGCACCCCCCCAAGAGCCTTCCAGAGGAAGAACGTGAGCTTTCTAGGTCAGGGGACTTTCCAAATAAGGGTCCCTCCTGCAGGGGGGGCACAAGGCAGGCCCACACAGCCCAGTCCTGAGGCCCTCTGGGAGAGCCTGTCACGCCCTGGGCCTCGCTCTGCCCCATGCAAATGGCAGAGTCGGATTTGGGGGACTCTAAGAGCCCCCCACACCCCTGGTGCCTGACATGGTTGTTGTAATAAATCCCAATTGCCACTTGCCAAGAAGATGCTAGATCCAGGGGATACAGCCCTCCTGGCGTGAGTATTAGGCCATCTGCTGGACCGAGAGGCAGATGGGCGTGGAGGTGGCACCTGTCCAAGGTCACCCAGCCCAAGGGCAGCACCACCAGCTGGGGTCTCAGGTCTGCCCTCCCATGGCACCTACAGACAGGCGACACCTGCACACAGCTGGGGTCTCAGGTCTGCCCTCCCATGGCACCTACAGACAGGCGACACCTGCACACAGCTGGGGTCTCAGGTCTGCCCTCCCATGGCACCTACAGACAGGCGACACCTGCACACAGCTGGGGTCTCAGGTCTGCCCTCCCACGGCACCTACAGACAGGCGACACCTGCACACAGCTGGGGTCTCAGGTCTGCCCTCCCATGGCACCTACAGACAGGCGACACCTGCACACAGCTGGGGTCTCAGGTCTGCCCTCCCATGGCACCTACAGACAGGCGACACCTGCACACAGCTGGGGTCTCAGGTCTGCCCTCCCATGGCACCTACAGACAGGCGACACCTGCACACAGCTGGGGTCTCAGGTCTGCCCTCCCATGGCACCTACAGACAGGCGACACCTGCACACAGCTGGGGTCTCAGGTGTCCCCGGCGCCAAAGCAGATGCCCCGACTTTCTTAAGGCGTGAGACAAGCAGCCAGAGAAACCACAGCCCGACTCGCAGGGGCTCTGGAGGGCGCGTCCGGTCCTATTCTGGGGTTTTCTCAGGAATCAGATCCTTGCCTCTTCCAGCACCAAACCCTGATTTTAATTCTTTTCAGGTGGCAATTCAGAGAGCAAGCGCTCACCTCTGTCCCTTTTCCCGTCACGGGGACCAGCGGATGTTTCACTGAACTGTAAGCATCCTCAGCGCTCTCCCCTCGCGCCTTCCTCTTTGCCAGCCTTTCTCCCCACCCCACCCCACCCCCGCAGGGCGCTGCATAGGAAGCCGACCAAACCACCCCGGGGAGACGCTTTCCCTAGTGGCAGGCACATTTGGGGAAGACGGATGGCTTCTCAGGACAAATGCAAGAGACACATTTTCTAGCCAGTGTGGATGCCGTGGGCGTGGCTACCGTCACCCGGGAAGGCACGTGCGTCTGCAGAGGGCCAGGGGCTGACCGCCGCGTACCGGGCGCTGGAGCCCACACTCGGGGGGAAGCTGGCCCGGCCCGTGTCCTCCCTGCGGCCTCAGGGAGTCATGCAAGGAAACGGAGGTTTGGAGAGCGAGAGGGACAAGGACCCCTGGCAGGGCCTCCTCAAGGGGAGGGGGGCCTGACACTCCACACACTCTTAAACACGCACTGCCGCTCCCCGTCTCCCCAGCGTCCCTTGCGTGGAAGACTGTCAAAGGCTTCCTTCAAGATGAATGTGGCCCCAGGTAGCACTGGGAAGTCCCCAAACCGGTTCTGCGTCCTTCCCTTGGGAAAGTCTGCACCTCTGGAGGGGGCCCAGCGGCAGCCCTAAAGCCCCCAGCCAAGCCTTCCGCTGTTAACTTCTAGGGCATTCTCAGATGGTTCATGTGGGCCCCCCTCTTCCTCCCTAAATCCAGTCCCTGACAGGCAGAGATTCCCGTCCCCGGAGCCCTGAGGCAGCTCCTGCCAGACCCTAGGACGACAGACCCGGACCCTAACCCCAGCTCAGACCTGGACCCGGGCTCGGACCCAGAGCCCAGCTTGGACCTGGACCCCGGCTCAGACCTGGACCCTGGACCCCAGCTCAGACCCGGACCCTAGCTCGGACCCTGACCCTGACTCAGTGGGGACGGAGCCCCAGGCTGCGATCCAGAGGTGGGAGGCAGGGGCTGAGGGTTGCCCTCCACCCTCTGCTTCTTTTTTATTGTTTAGCTCAGGGGGCAGATGGCAACCACTGGAGTCAAATGAAGACAAAAGGCGATTTTGAATTTGTTGTGTGGTCTTAAAGCATCCCCGAGCGTCTGGGACGGCAATGACCCAGGCCTCCCCCACGCCCAGCCTCCCTAGCACATGGCTCAGCCTCTTGGTGGAACCCATACTCCACCTTGAGATAGCTCTGTTTCCTGGGGTTTGGAGCTCCCCCTGCCACCCACGATCTTGGCCCCACTGTCTCAGCTCTGCATTCCAGGTCCCCACCAGTGCAGGGCTCACAGACAAGTTGGGGAGACAGACTTAGAAACGGACTGGGATAAGGTAGCATGATCCTTGCAGTGGCAAAGGAAGCCTAGGATGGAAAGGGGAGGAGGGTGAAATCAAGGAAGGCTTCCTGGAGGTGGAGGCCCTTGGGCTGAGTCTCAGAGGAAGAGGGCCTAGACAAAGGGGGTTTAGAGGTCTTCCCAGGGCCAGGGCCAGACAGAAGGGGACTTAAACTCAGCCTCCACCTAGAAAACCCTAGGCATGCAGCTTTATGGAAGCTGGAGAGGCTGGGTCACACTCTTGCCCTGAGGGTTAATCCACAACAGGCCATAACGCTGAATCTTAGGAATGTGCAGGCCCCCGGGGTGGGTGGCGTAGGGTATGTGACTACTCCCCACTCACCGGGCGCCCTGGGCAGTAGAAACAAGACAGGGCCACACAGGCAATTCTAGAGCTGGGGTAGCAGTGCTTTCTGCAAAGGCCATCAGGTGGGTCCGGGCTGGGAGATGGTGAACAGATGATACCAAGCAGGCGGCGGTCACACAAATGGGCAACAAGCAGGTGCTCGGTGTGCTGGTAAAATCTTACTTACAAAACAGGGACTGGATTTGGCCCTTGAGTGGGTCCTGCTCTAGAGGATGGGTGGGGTGGGGATTCGTGGAAAAGCATCTCAGGACTCCCCCACCCAAGCAGGAAGGAGTCCGCCCGAAGGCGTTCCCTGTCGCACTGGATTGGGATATACAAAGATTCAGGCGGAGGAGGGTGGAGGCCGGCCCTGGAGCTGGGGACGGGAACAGGTTTGAAGCTCGTACAGGATCGAATCCATGGAGTGTGTCCTGCCTCCCTCCAACCCCCGATTACAACAGTCACTGCACACACAGTTAACTTGTCACGGATTCGCAAGACCCAGCGCTTAGAGCTCGGGAGATGAGCGCCACATAAAGACAGGTGATTGGGTAACAGGCCTACGGATGGGGAACCAAAACGCGGGAAGGGAGGGACCCTCCCCCAGGGTCGCAGGAAAGAGGGTCCCCCGTGTTCACATGGTCCATGCTAAGCAACACCCCATTGTCTGTCCTGGTCTCTGGTTCCACAGCCGTAAGATGCACATGTGACCCGGCCTAGTGCCATTTCCCAGACAGGCAAACGGACCACTGCAGACTTTCCAAGGTGCACGTGAACTTTCCTGAGCCCCGCCTGGGTCCGCGGAACCGGGAAGGTGGGGCTGGAGATGCCCGTCCTCGGCATGCCCGGGTCTGAGATGCTACCAGCCTGGAACCTGGCACCCAGCTGCCCCGGGACACACATAAGGCCTAGAACTGGGCCGCGCTCAGCACGGCTCGGCCTGTGTTTGTTATTTTTGGCCTTAGCGGCTGAAACCACCCCATTCAAAGATGAGCAAAGCTCTAGTCCCCGAGATTTCAGGAACTGCTCTTTGCAAAACAAGGATATTGGGACCAGACAGGCTTGTGATGATGGATGGCCACCCCGGGCCGGGTCACATTGTTGCAGGAAGCTGTCAGCATTTCCCAAGCTCGGCCGGGACTGAAGACGCCCACACCCCCTCTGTGGCCTGGGTCATGGTCATCCGGCCCTGTCAGGACAGGCGGCGCCTTCAAGCCGGGGACCCGCTGACTCGGCGGTCCAGCAGCTCCTCCTTGGCCGGGCAGGCCCGGCCCGAGAGCTGGCCAGGTGCCCGGGCGTATCTGCCGGGCAGTCCTCCAAACTGCGCTCCTTCATCTGACCTGGCCAGAAACAGAGCTTTCAGAAGAGGGATGCCCCTTCTCAGCATCCCAAATAAGGCACCTTGGGTCCCCAGAGGAAGCTGGTCAGAAACTCATAAAGGCTGTTTTCACGGCCCCCTCGGGGAGCAAGGCCCTGTGGGCATGTCCTCCTGTCACATTGCAGGGGGGCCCTGCAGGGCCTGCCAGCTCTGAGTAGCCCCCTCCTCTGCTAAAGGACAGATGGGGTCCTCAGGGGACATCCAGCCAGGAGTGCCCCAGTCTCAGGAGCACAGTGGTTTCTCCCTTTGTGGGACAGTCACGTCCAACCAACCTGGATCGTTTGGCTGTGAGCCATGGGGTGACCCAGAGGGGGCAGCACAGAGATGGCAGGGGTAGAGGTCTCGGTCACCCCAGCTTACAGAGGAGGCCCCAGGGACGCCCTGATCCCACTGAAGCTCACTCCCCAGAGCACCAACATTCCTGACTCTGGGTGGGCCCCCGGCTGGAATTCTGGACATTCTCTGCAGCCCAGTCACTGGGGGTGGATCTGGAGCCAGGCTCATGCAAACATTAACCGAACCCCTGCCTTCCGGGGCGGGGCAGTCCTCCCAGCCAAGACCATCTCCCTGGAAACCAGGCCCAGGTCAGGGCAGGCGGGTGGGCAGAGGGCTAAGATGGAAATTTGCTCGGGACCCCAGAAGTCCCCCTCGGGCTGTGCTGGGATCGGCGAGGGGGACGCTGTCAGTCCCCAGGTCACTGAGGGGGTTCAGGGCATATGTTTGGGGCACCGCTCTCTTGGCTCCCTTCCCGGCAACACCTCATTCCCTCCTCAGCCTGGCCTCACCCACCCAGCACCCCTCAGAACCGGCCTTGTCCACACCAGCTCCCTCATGTTGTGCCTCCAGCGGCCCTTCTCCTTACACCTCCGCCCAGCTGACCCCGGACCCCTTCTGAACACCTCCTCCCTCCTGGTGTCCCTCTTCCCGCAGTGTCCGTCTACACCGGCCCTGTGAGCGCCTGCAGGTCAGGACTTCTAGAACCTCTGTCTGCACGCATCAGCCCAGGGTACCTTCTATCTGAGACCTGGGGGCGGAGCTGGAGCCGCAGGGCCTTCCCCTTGGCGGGGAACTGGACACCTGCCCCCCGCTGCCCACTCCTCCCCCACCTTCCCCCTGAGCCACAGTCCCCGGCACCACCAGCCCCTCTCTTCCTGTTGACAACAGAGCCTCCAGCCTCGGCCACACTTGCACGTCCCTCTTCCTGGTCACCTGCTCCGCCGGGCTCTGACCCCCGCTCCGCACAGTCTCCCTCAGGCACTGCCTCCTTCCAGCCTCTCCCCCGCCGCCACCGAGCTGCACAGCCGGCCCTGCCCCAGCCCCAGAGTGCCCTGAGCCTGTGGGCACTGGAACTGGGGTCTCTGAATACACCGTCTCTTGGTTAGCACACAAGGACCCACGACGGGAGCGCCTCCGGGCACAGATGGGCCTATGTGCATATTAAATCACAGACACGGTACCAGCAAAGGGGGCAGGGGGGGCCCAGTCCCCTCAGGACACGGGACACCTGCCACCTGATGCGGTACGTCGGACGGACGCTGACCTTTTCCAGCCACCCACCCTCCAGAGGCTGGCCTTCTTCCCGGCTCTCCGGGGAGGCCGCTGGGCCGGAGGGAAGCACACGGGCCTGGAGCCGGGCATGGGTGCCAGTGAGCTCCCTGGCCTCGGCTGGTGAGACCCGATGCGCGTGTGAAGGTGCCTGGCAGGGCCGGGACGCAGCCCTCCTGCCCTCTGACCCATGTCAGAGAGGCAGGGTCAGGGTCACAGCCTCCCCTCCATGGCCCCCCAATGCCCCCGAGCCGCGGCTCCTCACCGGCCACACCTGCGCCCTTCCCAGGCCAGCAGTGAGGACTCACAGGTTGCGACACTGCTCTGGCAGCAGCCCGGGTGCCCCCCTGACTTGCCTCAGGATGGGCACGGCCTCCACCTCGCTCTCCCTGGCAGGGCCTTCCTGCATTCACAGAGGGTGGCCCTGGGGCCCAGCCACCCCGCACGCCCGTCCCGTGGGCTCCCATGCTGGCCACGTACTATGGTGCAGGGGTGCTGAAGAGCAAAATGCGGGTGCTCTAGCCTCCCATGGCGTGCAGAGAGGCTCGCACAAAGGAGAGCACCTACTGTCATTGCTGTTCAATGCGGGCAGGGGTGGGGGGCCGGCAGCATTGCCCAGCCCAAACTTGCCAGCCCCGCTCTGCGCCCAGCCCAGTCCGGGGCACCGGGGCACCGGGGCGTGGATGCGTCAGATGGCCTGCCCTCCGGAGTAAGCACAGCCCGGGAAACGGATGGAAACGAGATAGCACAGCTGGGGCCTGTGTGACAGGGGACACGCAGAGAGCCCGGGGCCTCCAGACAGCGGGGATCCTGCCTGCGGACAGCTGGGGAGGCTGCCTGGAGGAGGGGCTCCGAGCCAGGCCCCGGCACGTGAGATACACTCCCCTCTGGGATAAACACCAAGCCCCGCATCTTGTAGCGCCATCTTGTAGGCGGTGGGGAGGGAGGGAGGGATGGACAAGGGACAGATAGATGGATAGATACCCACGATGGCGGGACACACGAGCCAGGGAAGAGCTCCCAATGGCCGAAGGTAGACCCTCGGAGCACCAAAATAAAGTAGTATTGGGTTATAACCTGAAATACAGAAGAAATACCCAGAGGCCCACACTAACGTGAATAAGTGAGTGAAGACCTGAGTAAATGGAGAAGACACAGATATTCCCGGCAGTAGAATTCCAGCTAATGCGTGTAGCCTCTCCGTGCCCCGGCGGGGGGCACAATCCCCACCCCCGGAAGCACCGTGTGGAAATGCAGGAAAGCATCGCTCTCCAGGGGGCCCCACAAACACCACCTCAGCCCTGCGATCAAGGCCGACGCCAGCAGGGACAGGCCCTCTCCTCGCTGGGATGTGATGAGGACAACACGTCACCCCTGTGCTCTTCCTTCCCAAAATAAAACCCGGTGTCCACATGAGAAAGGCACCAGACAAACACAGACTGAGTGTGTAATGGGTCGGGGAGGGCGGCCCGGGTGGCAGGTGAGGAGATGAACGTGTCACACTCTGTGCGCCAACACGGACCTGTCCTTAATCAGCAAGGTCCACGCTTCGTGCAAGTGCATCCGCGTTTCCCTGAGATCCTGTCTGTCCCCAGAGCCACAGAGGGCACCACCCCATTTCAATGTCCTTGGTTTTCGGGACCTTATTTTTGAGGAGCACCGGCAGGTCTGCGTTTGGAGAACGTTCTTCAGCCGGGATTTGTCTGGTGTTTCCCTAGCCCCTTTCCCTTCGAATTTTCAACAAACAAAACGTATTGCTGGTTTTGGCTCAGAGCTGGGCTGGGCCTGGGTCCCCTCCCCGTGGCTGTTTTTAGTGGAACGGCCCCTGAGAAGCTGGCCCCAGTCAACGCTGGCCCTACTCCATGCCAGAGAGGGCCCAGCACTCTACTGAGAAGGAGTGAGGACCCAGAGCAGACAGCTCCTGCCTTCCTGATGTCTTAAAAAGAGGTGAAATCATGCTCAAACTGCCCCCAGCGGGAAGTGCAGAATGATCCCCAGGGCCTCTGTCACCTCCCGGGTCAGCAGCACCCAGCATCGAGCACACTCAAGAGTATAGACAGATCTTGCTTTCTAAGACCATTCTCCCACTAAAGGAATCAGGACCCTTGGAGAAATGGCTGATTCCAAGACCAGGCCAGCAAAGGTACAGGACGGGCCGGGCTTGTGGCGCCAGCAAGGAAGGAAGTGAATGATGAATCAATGAGTGAATGAATGAATGAAATCCCACACAATGGGGTGAGTCAAAGGACAGAGCAGCCAAGTGAAAGAGCTCCCAATGGCCAAAGCTAGAAAAATTTGAGCAACTAAATTAATTAGTATTAGATTATAACCCAAAGTATAAAATTAGAGTGAGTCTATCCAACGTAAATAAATGAGTGAATGAATGACTGAGGGAAAAAGGACAGATCTCCCAAGCAGGAGAGCTCCCAGTGACTTATGTGGACGTGCCACCCTCGAGCATGCACCCCTCGCCCCAGTCCCCAGGCATGCACGGTGCATGGCCTGCTCAGGGCACAGCCTGGGAGGGCCAGGAGGGGGGCTGTGTGCTCGGGAAACCTGGCAAACCCCACCTCGGCCAGGGGGTCAAGGTCACCATCCCAGTGACCGGTCCTGTCGATGGCAGGTGCCCTTGACCTGATGGGATGGGTGGGCACTGCGCCCCCGGGGTCTTCCTCCCGAGAACCCGCGATCCCCGTCTGATCACGAGAAATAATCAGACCAGTCCTCACGGAGGGACGCTGCGCAGAACACCTGCCCAGGACTCCTCACGAAAACCATCGCAAACCAGGGAAGTCTGAGAAGCCGTCGCAGCCCAGAGCCGCCTGGGGAGACGGGAAGACGTGTCACGTGACATCCCAGCCGGGCTCCTGGGGCGGGGGAGGGACATCGGTGAAGACTAAAGGAATCTGAACCAAGTCTGGGCTCTACTTAAGAATAATGGATCAATATTGGTTCCTCAGTTGTGAAGAATGCACCCATCTAATGTAAGAGAGGTCAGTAGTCAGGGCGACCGGGTGGGAGGGCTTATGAGAACTCTGTGCTATCTTGGCAATTGTTTTGTAAATCTAAACCTGTCCTAAAAAATCAAAAAGTCCCAGCAAGCCGGAACACACACAAGGTGTGTGGACAGAGAACCATTGCGGCTGAAGACTTGGCAGGCGCGGCCAGGCCTGGAGCCGCCTGCCGGGGGCAAAGTCCCAGGTCGGCTGGCTGTGGCCAGCCCGGGAGCCTCGCTCAGTGGGGCTAGGAGCACGCGAGGGGCAGAGCCAAAGCACCAGGGCCACCCAGGCAGGCCTGGGGAAGACCATTCTAGTCCGGCGCTACCCTCGGGCAGGTTGTGCCACCCACAGCCTCGGTCTTCTGTAAGTCAAGGACGGGGACCCCTCCACGGGCCCCATGAGAGTCCTGCAACCACTGCGGAGGGGGGCGGTCACGAGGCTCCTTGTGCACATGCAGAAACTGAGGTGCGGACAGGAGCCAGCCCCTGGCCCGGGCTCACAGAGGCCCCTCACCCGGTTATGGCCTGAGCAAATTCCCCCGCAGGGCTGCGGGACGGTGAGGGCAGAGCCTCTCCTCTGTCCCTTCGGCATCCGACCCCGTCCCCCTCTCCTGCTGCCCCTTCCCTGTTCCCTGAAGGAAGGGGCAGCCGTCCCTGGGGCTGCAGGGACTTTGGCCCCTGGGGGCTGGGATGGGGGCTGGAGGAAGAGGGGAGCAGAGAGCCCGGTGTGGAAGTCCACAGAGGGGCAGGGCAGCACTGAGGCGAGGGAAAGCCAGGACCTTGGCCCCTGCCGCCAGCCCAGGGCTCCTGCTCTGCTCCACGGTCGTCAGCACCGGAGAGCGGCCGATGAACAAATGTGGACCCGTGCCGGGCCCCTGGGACGCTCTCACCCTGCAGACAGGGAAACTGAGGTGCAGAGGGGCAGAATCACTTGCTCCCAGGGGCTCAGCCAGGATCAGAAACCCTGGGGCCAGTGCGTCCTGAGCGCTGCGGAGGCCCCCACCTGTGGGTCAGCATATCCCCACCTCACGGTGGCCACCGTGAGGACATCCAGCTTCACCCGCCTGGCTCTCCGCCCCTCTCTCGGATGTGGGGACACCACGCTCGCCCTTCCTTGGCCACCTGAATCCCAGGCTGACCAGGCTGCTCTCGGGGTGCACCCCCCCCATGCACACCCCCTGGCCCCACCTGTGGGTGACCCTGAGCTCCGGACTGGTGGCTGCAGCGTAGGGGCGGCTCCTCCTGGTGCGGATCCAGACCAGGGGCCTAGAACTTACCCTGCCAGGGAGCAGACCAGTCGAAGAAGGGAGGGAGGCTCCCTGGGGCCCCTCACCTGTGGCTGACACCAACACCGCGGGGGCCCAGCCCTCTCAGGAAGGTCTGCCACTTGGCGCTGGCCGGGACAGGAAGGCGCACGTTCTCAGCCAGCCAGGCCCTCCAGGCTCCAGTCAGGTGGCCTGAGCAGTCGCCCAGGTCATTGGTCGCGCCCACAGCAGCGGCCCGCCCCGCCTGGAAGGGGCCGGTCTCCTTCCTGACCTCCCTCCTCGTCTGTATCGGAAGTCCCGGGTCAGCATTCTCGAGCTGGGGGGGGGCGGGGGGAGCAGCCTGCGGGGAATTGCAGGATCCCGGAGGCTCTCAGACCCCCGCTGGGGTGCAGGCACTTTGGGGTGCCCCAGGGAGGTGGGAGGCTGGGAGGGCCATTCCTTCACTGGGCCTAGGAGAGATCCCCACTCATGGGGGCCTGGTTTCTGTAGCTGGGCCTGGGGGCAACTGGCTGGGGAACTCAGCACTTACTGAGCACCTACTGTGTGCTGGGCCCAGTGGGTAAGTGAAGGCGGGCAGGGTCTCCCGTGACCCATATTTGCTCGTGATAAGTCACCTGGGCTGTCCTTAAAATTAGATTCTAGACTCCAAACCTGCCATGTCAGGATCTCCCAGGTCAGGCCCAGAAATCTAGATTTTTTTTAACAAGTTCCTCAAGCAACCCTGGTCCTCAGGCAAGTCTGAGCAGCACCCCGGCCCCAAAGGGCATGTATTCCTTCAGATAATCAGGCAGGTGTGCAGAGTCACCTCCCAGCCCCCCCACCAGGGCCACTGCCTCCTCAAGTGGCAACTTTCTTAACCTTTCTGTGCTTCCTGTCCTGTCCTTGAGACGGAAGGAGGCAGACACTCGCCCTAGCTCATCAGTGTTCGTGAGGATGAGCAGGTTAGCGAGTGTGGGGGGCCCAAGCCAGTGCCCCCGAGCCCCCCGATGTGTATTTTTACCAGGCATCCTGTGACTGACTCTCAGCCACAGGGGTGATTTGTGCTGGGGGGGGGGTGCGTTGCATTGCTGGCTCAGTCGGGCGGCAGGGAATGCCGGGCCTCGGGGCTGGGCGCCCAGCTCCCGTTCCCTGGGCGGATGGGCTTCTTCAGGTGGAGCAGCCCCAACACCATCCCTCCATCTAGAGACGTGGGCTGGCTTTCCCCAGAGCCTCACGCGCTTGCCGTGTGTCCCGCATGCTCCCAGGACGTGGCTTCTCCCAGGGAGAGGGGGCGCTTCAGAGCTCCCACTCCCCTGCGCTGAGCATCACCCACCGCCAGCTGCCCTCAGCACGCACAGCCTACAGACTCTTCTGAATCCCTTTCCACAATTCAAGGGGTAGAGATTCCACAGGCAAGCCAGACATCCAGCTCTTCTGGAAAATCCAGGAGCCTATCTACATGGGCAGCATCCCCACCTGGCCCACTTGTGGGTGGGGGGAGCGCTCCGATGCCCACGGCCACACCAGCGGCTCCACGGGCTCACTAGTGGGTGCCCTGCAGGGACTGAGCTGTGACCCCGCTTCCCCGGGCCCAGTTCCCCTGCGTCCTGGGGCTCTCCCCGGGACTCTCCAAGCTCTTGGACAGTGCCGCAGGCCTGGGCTGACCTCCAGGGCCCCGCCCAGTGCCCAGGGCAGTGTGCTGGTCGCTATCTGGGCGCTTCAAGGTGGTTAGGTTGAGGGCCTTGCAGGGGGCCACACACACTCAGGCTCCCCCCCACCCCCGCACCGTTGATTTCAAAGGCTTTGGCCAGCCGGCCAGGTCTGTAGTGGCCCTGCTCCCAGGTGGGACAACAAAGGCCCCAGGCCCCACAGCCCTGGGGACACAGTCTGATCCTGACGGTCCCCAGGTTGGGGCTCTACTGTGGGATTTCCCACCGCTGGAGACTTGGGGTCTAGAAGCTCTGCCCCACCGCCCCCCCCGCCCCGAGCCTGGCAGGTTCTCTCATGGGATCGAGCTGGGTGAGGGCCCCTGTGTTTTTAATCCCAGCTCCATTGCAGACCATACGCACCTGTCTCTGGGCCTCGGTTTCTCAGTTTCCCTGTGTGCGAGCTAGAAGTGGCTGTGCTGGGAGCTCTGTGGGTCACGGTTACGGAGCCGTGGCTCCCTCAGCTGCCAGACCGCAGGGATCACGGCTCCCCCGCATCCCCGCGCGCGTGGCCCGGAGAATTCTCTCAGTGATACAGCCCTACCACCCTGCCGTCTCTAACCTAATGTCGACGGGCTAAGAATCAGTACAGGAAGCACCAGGGTTTCCTTGACGTGGGTGAGCGGGAGGTGGTCTCACCACGGAGCCCAGAACTCACTTAAAAACAAGGCACCTAAGTCCTAAATGTATTGTCTTCATCTTTTAGAGACCCTATTAGAAATCTGGCTTAAAAAGCAAATTAAATAAATAAATAAATAAAATAAAATAAAGCCAAGTGCACCTTCCTTTCAGCAGCGTGACCCAAAAGGGCTGGCCTGGCCACCCGTCACCCAAGGGGACACGACTGGACCGGGCCGCTTCCCAGACAAGGTTCGTGCCGCATGGGGGAGCCTTGAGGGCCCGCGCGGCCATGTCCGAGTGAAGAGGACCCGCGGAGGCTAGGAGATCCCAGAACATAAGCACGTGTGTGGAGAAAGGACCGTTGGGTCTGTTTCCTTCTGGGATACACGGCGCTGTCTGCGACCGAGCGCGACATGAACAGGCCGGGGACCGGGGATGACACGGGTGCCCCCAGCAACCGCCATCCCAGCTCTGCACTTGAAAGGCGGTCACGCACGCCCAGTGGCCAAGGACTCGAGCTTGCTTCTTTGACTGGGCCACGGGGCTGTCCTCATTCCACCCCCGCGAGGTGGCCAGGACTCCCTCTGGGGCTGGTGGCCCCAGAGTGGGGGCGGAGGGAGGTGTTGGGTGGTGGCAGGACCGTGACTGAGCACGTGGGGACGTTCTCAACGTAGCCTCCAGGGTGGGGTGGGGATTCGACACACCACATACCGGGAGCCGTGCCTGCTTTTGAACATGTTCTTTAGAGAAGCAAAAATCAAACGGGGGAAAGGAACGTTCACTGTGGCCATCAGTGACGGTGTCGGCGACAAACCGTTCATGACGCTCCATGGGTTCTGTGAATCGCTTTCACAACCTGCCGGTGATATTTCTGTAATCAGAAAAAATGCCATCAGTGTGGTAATAAAAACCATCTTTTGGATGCAAGTGTATGAACGAAGGCTTTTCTGAGCAAGTCTATGAGCCCGAGGATGGGCAGCAGACCCTTGAAATTCGGGCTTCTGGAGCTGGTGGTGCCAGTGGTCCCAGGTTCGAGACCCCCTGACACCCCCTCCCTCCAGATGTTGGTTCCTTCACGTGTCACCAGCCTGTGGTGTGTCTGCCCACAAGCCCCCATTATTAACAAGCCCAAGGATGAGCCCAGGGAGCTTGGGGGGGTGGTTCCCTCACTGCATGGCTTTCAGCAAGTCCCCCCCAGAACTGGGTCTCAGTTTCCCCCATCCAGACGGAGGCATCTGGCCAGCTCCCTGCAAGGGCAGACCTGGAGGGGAGGCTCCTGCCCACCACTGCCCTCTAGTGGAAAAGCAGAAGCCAGAGCCCAAAAGCCACCTTGATCCCTGGCTCTGGGTCCCCGGTGGGCCTCCCCCGGGAGCTCTTCCGTAGATGAGAGCCATGGCTGGCCCAGCAAGTGGTGAGCTGGGGCCCGCCTGGCTCTCTCCCCACGCTGGGTCCCCACCTCAGTCACGCAACAACACGGCTAACTTAATGATGGAGGAGGAGGATCTGGCTCGCTGGCAGCGACCCGGGGTTGTCCTCCGCCTGCGCCCGCTGTGGGTCACCTCACCTGACCACACAGTCTCCCTGGAGGTGGGCTTCTGGCCTCACCCTCCTAAGAGTGAGGAGCAGAGAGGGGGCGCAACGAGCCGAAGCTCACAGATGGCGAGAGGGGCCGGCACCCAGACGGCCAGGGCCTCCAGCCCCACCGGCAGGACGTGGGGCCAGCCACCTTTAAAGGGGCTTGTGCCCATGGTGTGCTTTTCAGGATGACAGGGTCATCGGCTGACTGCATCAAGGTGAGGGCCCTGCACTAGCTCTCAGGGGGTGGAGACAGGCGAGGGAGTGATGGAGAAGAGAGAGGAGGGGCTTTCAGCTGGCAGATCTGACTCGAGTCCCGCCGGCATCAGGTGCCAGGCTGATGTCCCCTCCCGGCCTAAGGGACACGTGTGAAGTCAGGGCAGGAACCGGCCACGCCAGGTTCCTCAGCAGAGCAACATCTATGGAGTGGTGGCACCTGCCATCAGAGACAGAGCAGGTGTCCTTCCCACCTGGATAGCACGAGCTGCCCCTTGGCTGCACCCGCCTTGCAGAGGAGGTGGGGTGGGGGTGGAAATAGGTGAATGTACCTGCCTCTGACCCTTTAGGCTGTATCTTCTTGAGTCAGACCCTTAACCCCATTAAGCTTCTGTTTTTTATCTAAAAAAATGGGGCTCATGCATGAGCCAGCTCAGAAGCGATCTCCCCTGGCGAACCTCGGAGGGGGGCCACAGTCCCGGCGACGGCCTGACTGCAGCCCCACAGGAGCGCTCGAGCCACAGAAACTGTGGTAAATGTGTGTTTCATAAGCCACAAAAAAATCACAGCCCCCCACCCCCATACCCTGGAAGGGTGCTTAAATGCGGGAAGGCACAGCGGTGGCGCCAAGCACACTTGGGCTCTGTGCATCTATTGACTCTGCCACGTGCCGGCTTCCACTTGACCCCGGGGGAGGGCACAGGCTCCCCGTGCCTCGGTTTTCTCATCTGTGAAACGGAGCCAGCAACTCAGGCTGCCCACAGGGTGAACGGAGCAGGGCACAGGCAGTGCCTACGGCGGCGGTGGTGGGGGCGCACATTGCTCTGGGGCTTCATCACCATCCGCTTCCTCCCCGCCCCCCCCGGCCCTGGAAAGTCAACCCCTCCTTTGAAGAAAGAAACACAGGACGGCCACAGGTCTGTTTGCCCCTGGGTAAAGCAAATGAGAAATGGGACCTGATTTTCTGGAAGGACGAGAAAGAGAGTGACCTCATAAATGCTCTGGCAGGCCCCCTCGGTCCTTACAGTCCACTAAAAAAACACCTGGGAGTAGAAATCCCTTGATCTTGGTGGTGTTCCCGGCTCTGCTGATGGCTGGCTGTGTGACCTCGGGCAGGGTGCTCACCCTCTCTGAGCCTGGGTGTCCCCAGCTCCGTCCTCGTTCTCCTTCCGCACCCCCGCCCGACCCTGCGAGTCTACCTGGGAGCCCTTGGGCCCCTCATCTGCCTGCTCACCTGAGTCCCAGACTTTTTAAATCAATCAAGCCATCAATTATATAAAATCAATTATATAAAACTTGTAGGTCCTGCTCATCAAGGCAGGTCCTGCCTGATTCCTCCTGCAGCTTTCCCTTCTTCTATCTTATTCCCCCTCAACCGTACTGTTACAATCCCCGTTTTATGGATGAGTAAACTGAGGCTCTGGAGGATCAGGAGGCTCATCTTGGTCACACAGCACAGCCGGGGCCCTGGGGGGGCTGAGCCCGGGTCTCTGGTGCTCCCAAGTGTTGCCTCTTCCAGGGACTCAGGAAACCCAGCAAGGCCACAGGTGAGGCAGGGGCCCAGGAGACCCCGAGAAAGGCAGGGGGGAGAAGAGTCCCTGGGGCATGCTGGCCGCTCTCCCTCGCTCTGGTCCGAATGCCTGCGCCACCTTCGCCAGGCCCCCTGGGACCTCTACTCTCCGCCTTAAGCTCCGCCCTCGGCTCTGGGCAGCTGTGGGCGGCTCTGGTCCCAGGCGGTAAGCTCTGCGGCAGAAGCCCCTGGTCAACGAGCCACTGGGTCGGACTTCTCAGGAGGGACAGACACAAGCAGGGAGGCGCTTCCGCTCCCTGCCGACCGTCACACGGTGGCTGGGCAGGACCACAGACGCCATGTGCGCCTCGTCTGTGCCAGGCCCTGTGGGGCACCAGGGTGGGCCTGGGTCTCTGGCGCCGGCGCTGTCACCTTCAGAGATCCGACCCCGGGAAGGCCCCTGCCTCCACCAGCCTCAGTTCGCTCGCCTGTGCACCAGGCGCATCACACATAGGGCAGGAATATAAATCAAGTATGTGTGCCCAGCACAGGGAGCATGCCTGTTTGCTGTCGTTTTCATTACTTTTACAAATTTTACATACAAAAAACAATTCCTTTGCTTTGGGGTACAGTTCCATGAATTTTCACTCGCCCGTGACCACCCCACAAAATCCAAAGCGACTCCATCATGTCTCCAAACCAGATTCTTCAACCATGGGCTCAGTGTCTGTGCCAGGAGGCGGGCAGCCGTGGCCGGGCCCACACCGCCGGGCAGGTCCGTGCGGCCTGCAGGCCACAGCCCACGCTGATAGGATCCGACTCCGGGCTGCGCGATGAGGACCCTCCTTCACCAAACCACAGCTGGTCTCCTCCAAGTCCTAGGGCCGTGTCTTCAAGAGCGAGAGCCCTGCTAAGTCAGTCAAATTCCTCGTCCTCCCAGCCCCCAGGTGATGTCTGCCCGGGGCCTGCCTCCAGCAAGGGGCCTATCAGGTCCCTCCACCCACAACCCCCACCCCACGTGTCTGCTCTCAGCACTGCCCACTGCAGAAGCCCCCTCGGACCTGAGCCCGGTGCTGACCTCTCTGTCTCTCTGCCCCTTTGTCTCTCTGGCTCTCTCACTGTCTCTCTGTCTCTGTCTCTGCCTCTCTCTGGCCGGTCTCTCTCTCTCCGTGTCTCTCACTGTCTCTGTCTCTCTCTGCATCTGTCTCTCACGCTGTCTCTCTGTCTCTGTGTCTCTCTGTCCCTCTCTGTCCCCCTCTGTCTGTCTCTCACCGTCTCTGTCTCTCTCACTCTGTGTCTCTCATTGTCTCTGTCTCTCTCTGTGTCTGTCTCTCTGTCTCTCTTCATATCTCTCCCACTAACTGAGTGCAAGAAGCAGAGGGCTGGCTGTTTAGAGGGGAGGTCGGGTTACGCAGCCTCCCCCATTCCTCCCATCCCTCCCTCCCAACAGCCTGCCGTGGGCCTGGGAACAAGCAGCAGCGATGACCCAGATGCAGAATTCAAACATCCCCAGAGCAGCGACTCGGGAGGTTCCGCACAGCCGCCGCCGCCTGCCACCACTGCAGCTGCCCGAGGCCGCGGTGGACGCCCTCCTCCCTAACCCCCACCCCCCCCCCCCGGGCCGCCGCGGGCTCCACGCCCTCTCGGCCCGACTCCCCTGCAGCCCTACTGCCCGCCCCGACTCACCGTCGTCCCCGGACACGGGAGAACCGCGAGATGCCCCAGTGATGCCATCCTTACCCTCCGGCCCCGACCGCGTGGGGCATCCCTGGCTCCTCAGGACGAGGCGCTCCCACCCCGATGAGAGGAACTGCCTGCCATCTGTCCGTTGGTGGGAGGTGCTCACTAGCGGTCCGTGTCAACCTCAAAAGGCCTTTGGCTCTGATCCCCAGTGGAAGCGTCACCATCCCCTCTGCCCACCCTGGACCAGGACGGCCGGTCCAGCCAAGACCGCAGAGCCGGCAGCACACACTCTACGCGCAGGTCCCCGAGAATGAGGGGCAGGGGCCGGTCACGCTTTCACCCTCGGTCTCTGGCCCCGTGCGCTGCCTGTCGGTTCAGGGCACACTGCATCCTGGGAAAAGGGGAACACAGCGGACGGTCCCACACCGAGGCTTGGAGGGGTCATTCTATCAGCTGCAGCCTCCCGGAGATGTAGTTAGTGGCAGAAAAAGCAGATCCTACGGCCTAGGGTTCAGTGTCACACCTTCCTTACTGCAAAATGGGTCTCTTGCTCTGAGCTCTTCCTCAGGAGCCTATATGGACAATGTGGTCGATTATTCATAAATGGAACGGTGACTCTGGTCTGTATGATTTTCTATCCACCCCCTTGGGCGGAGAACTGGGGACCCAGGGAGCACCCATGTAGCACAAATCTCCTTTCTTTTCTCAGTGGGTTCAATTCTAAGGGGTTTCCCTGACGTATGGGGGGATAGCCTTTTCTCCCTGAGTCTTGTCTGGAGTAGAGTCAAGGGGTATCACTTTTCTTTCCAGCTCTGACAAGGGGTCAGGTAAGCCAGAGGTTCTCCGGAATTCCCGAAGCATGGCAGCCAGACCAGAGGGCAGGTGAGCAGTGAGGGCCTCCCAGACGATTCTGCCGCTTAAGTCAGAAGCAATCCAAACACTGTGCCATCTGGAGGGAGATCCTGTCACCATTCTAAACCTGTTTATTTCAGGGATGTCACAAACACTGATGATTTAGGGCTTTGGAGATATTATAAACAACAACAACAACAACAAACTCAAATCCAAGGGGCTCAGACGAAAAGGTCTTCCTTGGCTCTCGGACCTGGATTCCAGAGGTAGGTGGGATTGGCTTGATCCAGGAACTCTGGTCCCGCTTCTCCACAGTTGCCTCTGGCTGACTTCCGTTGTGGGGACAAAACTGCCAACAGCTGTCACTGGGGTACATCTACCACCACAATATCCAGACCAGGAGAGAGGGGGTCTTCGGGAGCTCTGTCCTTAAGGTCAGGAACATCTTTTCCTCCGTTCGTCAACAAGGCACTGCTCACCCACCAGGGATCTGATATGGGTCATGTGCCATTCCTACAGCAAGTCCAGTGTCCAGGGAGTGCTGGGTGCTGGTTGGTGTAGCTGATCTTCGTCAGTCTTAGACCCTTCAGAACCTTCCGAGCAGGGGCCGGCTGCTGGGAAGTCCAGGGGCTGAGTGGGGGAGGAATGGCATCCTCTGAACAGAAATTCGGGCACTGTGAGAGAGCAGGAGCAAGGGAAAGAGTAGTTAGATAAACCGCAGTCAGGAAACAGAGACGAAGGAGCTCCGGACGGACGGTTGCTCTCTCTGCACGCGCACAGGCTTCATTAGATCACGACCACAAACTGACCTCAGCCATCGGTAAGGGGTGGAGTATGGTTAAAGACCTTGTGTGAAATTGTCCTTTCCTTTCTGTCCCTTCGTGTTGACTGGAGGCTGAAGGTGCCTGGGTACTCTTTGCTGGGGCATTGTCTGTCCCCCTCTGTGGGCTGGAGGAAAAGCTGGGAGGGTAGGAATTCAGGGTTCCCTGCTGGTGTGCCTGCAATTTGAGGACTCCCCACGGGGGTGGCGGGAGTGGGCAAACAGACTGATGGGCCTCGAAATAGTAAGCCTTCCACCAGAAGAGTATCCTGGGAAGCAGATGCTAGGGTGAAAATTATTAAAAGGAAACCTCCTTCATAATGGGTTTGGGAGCCCTGAACGGGGAGCTCCCAGCCCTGTCACTCCTGCTCAATTGCAGACCCAACAGGAAGAGATGCACCTTGTTACCAGGAAGGTTTCCTCCTTCCCCAACAACAGTCCAGCCGATGAGAGATGGCCACAGCCCAACCAAGGAGACACTGTCGCAGCCCGGCCAATGAGAGACTGTCGCAGCCCGGCCAATGAGAGACTGTCGCAGCCCGGCCAATGAGAGACTGCTATAGGCCAGCCAATAAGACACTGTCATAGCCCAACCAATGAGAGATAGCCACAGTCCGGACACAGCCGCTGCCCAACAAATGAGACATCACAGCCCAGCCAATGAGAGACTGCCACACCCCAGCCAGTGAGAAGCCACTCTGCTTTCAACTCCTAGTTTCATCCAAGGACTTTCTGTTTACAAAAGCCCTCCCTCCGCCCTTTCCTACATAAAAGAGCTTCCCCTGCTTTAGTCCCTAGACTCACATACGGTTTTGTCCCGCCTTGTTTCTCGGTTGTGATTCTCTGCTATTCCCAAATAAACCCATTTTTGCTGCTAAAATAACTGGTAGTTTCACTTTTTAAGGTTATCAGGAGCAATTTTTTTCCATGAAATTATGCGTCACTTTTCTGTTACAAAATATGCCTCTTCCTGAACACAGCTACGTTCCTTCTAGGAAACACTTGCTCATCACCCACCATGTGCCAGGCCCTCTGTGCGCCGGCCCCACGGTCCGGCCCAAGCCTCTGTGGCCAGCCCCACAAGGGGACAGGAAGGAAGGGATGGTGCGGTTTGCTGTGGGGTGCAGGTAAACCAGGCTCCCCACCCCATGGGATCTGGAAGGGCAGGAGAGCCACACCTCTTCTCAGAAACTGTTTTGAATCCTGTGGTCAGGGAGCGTGATGGAACCAACAGGTTCCTCTCTCCACTGGGGCTCCCGTGGGGCTGCCCTCAGCTGGTGTCCCCACCCAGGACAGGGGTCAGGGGCGGGAACTCAGCTCTAAGTTCCTTCTATTCTTCTCTACCTAGTTTCCCTTAACCCCACTTTCTTACTCACTGTTTTCAAATCTTTCTCTATTAAGGTTTGCCCTGAAAGACACCCCAAGTACTATCCAGAACAAGTTAGGGTTCCAGGAACTGGAGTTAAATCAAACACGGTCCCCTAACTGGAATGTCTGGCCCCATCCTTTACCTGTCCTTTTTGGTCCTTGAGGCAATGGGATGGGAACAGGGCTGGCCGGTGAAGGGGGTAAGCCGTGGAGCACTTGGAGAGCCATGACTCCCTGAGGCCCGAGGCAAAGGGGTTGCCCCCTAGGGGGATTAGGTATGCTGCTCCTCAGGAATACAGCCAAGCCCTTTCCCCTCCTGCCCTCCATGATGGTGACAAGATGTCCTTTCCCTGTCATCAGGCGGCCCTGGTGAGGTGACATCCTGAGCTGTCACAACTCTTCCACCCACACCCTCGCTGCTTTTATAAGCTTTGGCTCCTTGATCACTCAGAAAGTATTTAACTGAGCACCAGCTATGTGCCAAACATTGTGTTTGGGGCTATAAATGCCACAAAGAGGATACACAGTCCCTGTCCTCACAGAGCTTGCCATCTGGTGGAGGAGCGGAGGATATGCCAGGGCAGCCATGGAGGGTGTATTGAGAATGCTACAATAAGACCAATAGGAAGCCACTAGCGGAGGCATCCCCAGATGCCTTGGCTGCAGGGGAAGGAATTGAGGGCTGGGGTGGGAGTGTGGAAAGACTGGGGGGGAACCGCTGCAACTGCTCAGGTGAGGGAGGGCTTAAGCCAGGGCCCCACAAGGAGCTGGGTGTAAGGGGAAGGATTTGGAGGCAGGACAGATATGTGAAGGACCAGGGAAGGAGGCCCTCAGAAGGATGTGTGGGTGTCAGAGAGACAGCAACGGCATAGTTGGAGGTGCTATTTCTGGAGCTGGGAGGAGGTGGGAGATACTGAGGACCAAGCTCACCTTGGGGCCTGCAGTTGAGGTACCTGGGGCCCCAGAGCTATCACAGAGTCAGAGGCTGTATCAGAGAGTTCTCCAGAGAGACAGAACAAATAGATGGATGGATGGATGGATGGATGGATGGATGGATGGATGGATGATGGTTGGATGGATGGGTGGATGGATGGATGGATGGATGATGGATGGATGGATGGATGATGGATGGATGGGTGGATGGATGGATGGATGGATGATGGATGGATGGATGGGTGGGTGGATGGGGGATGGATGGATGGATGGATGGGTGGATGGATGGATGGGGGATGGATGGATGGATGGATGGATGATGGATGGATGGATGGATGGGGGATGGATGGATGGATGGATGATGGATGGATGGGTGGATGGATGGGGGATGGATGGATGGATGGATGGGTGGATGGATGGATGGGGGATGGATGGATGGATGGATGATGGATGGATGGATGGATGGGGGATGGATGGATGGGTGGATGGATGGATGATGGATGGATGGATGGGTGGATGGATGGATGGATGGATGATGGATGGATGGATGGATGGATGGATGGGTGGATGGATGGATGGATGCATGGATGGATGGATGGATGGATGGGTGGATGGATGGATGGATGGATGATGGATGGATGGATGGATGGATGGGGGATGGATGGATGGATGGATGGATGGATGATGGATGGATGGATGGGTGGATGGATGGATGGATGGATGATGGATGGATGGATGGATGGATGGGGGATGGATGGATGGATGGATGGGTGGATGGATGGATGGGTGGATGGATGGATGGATGGATGATGGATGATGGATGGATGGATGGATGGATGGGGGATGGATGGATGGATGGATGGATGGATGATGGATGGATGGATGGGTGGATGGATGGATGGATGGATGATGGATGGATGGATGGATGGATGGGGGATGGATGGATGGATGGATGGGTGGATGGATGGATGGGTGGATGGATGGATGGATGGATGATGGATGGATGGATGGATGGATGGGGGATGGATGGATGGATGGATGGGTGGATGGATGGATGGGTAGATGGATGGATGGATGGGTGGATGGATGGATGGGTAGATGGATGGATGGATGGGGGATGGATGGATGGATGGATGATGGATGGATGGATGGGTAGATGGATGGATGGATGGATGATGGATGGATGGATGGGTGGATGGATGGATGGGTGGATGGATGGATGGATGGATGATGGATTGATGGATGGATGGATGGATGATGGATGGATGGATGGATGGATGATGGATGGATGGATGGATGGATGATGGATGGATGGATGGATGGGTGGATGGATGGGTGGGTGGGTGATGATGGATGGGTTGGTGGATGGATGGGCAGATGGATACTAGGGACCATGGCCGGGCTGAGTTGACCCATGAAACTGACCACCCACAGAAGTGGGTGGGTGTGATTTTGCCTGGGGAGGGAGGAAGGGTACAGTGAGGAGGGGGTGTCCTGAGGCTCTCCAGGAGGGGGTCAGGGAGCGATAAGCCAGTGATGGGGACTGGGAGGAGTGAGAGCAGGAGACGATAGAGTGGTTCAGGAAAGGTGGCTGATGTGGGACCCGCAGAGATAGCAGATTGGCTATCAGCAGAGACAGAGCCTCAGTAGGGGGGTCCTCAGTGTGTGACTGTGCGTGGCTGGGTGGGGGTGGGAGGTGGTTTTTGAGTGAACGGGAGGTGAGCTGGTGCAGACAGCAAGTGTAGACGCTTCTTCCAAGAAGCATGACTAAGAAGATCATGCGGTGACAGGCAAGGTTCTTGTGAAGATACCAGAACATGCATGTTTCAGCATTCCCCCAGCCAGTGGTGTTTGGCATTGCCATCGAACCACGCGGTCCTGTGTCTGCTCACATCGGCTTCATCAGAGCCCTGAAAAATTCCTAGTGGTGCATGTCCTGTGCTGGTCATTGGAGGGACCCACGTCTGGCCTCAGCCAAGCCTGTCCTCATTGGGTGACTTCCCCACATCACTCAGGCTTGGCCACCCAAGACGTCCCATGTGTAACACAGCGTGGTGCTCAGTGTCAGGACTGGAAAGGGGTGCTAGAACCAGAGGTGGTGAGAGCAAATGCTTGGTAAGCCTGCAGGAGGTGAGGCAATGACTAGTGTCCCTCAAAGCCCGCGCACCTGGCGTTAAGAGGGGATGAGTGTCTGGCTTTGATGGGCCTGGGGTCAGTGGTGACATGGGACCGGAGGCTAGGAGGTGCTGCGTGAAGCTTCAGACGGGAGCTTTCCACTGCCTAGAACAAGAGCTGGTCTCCCGGTCTGGGATGGTTGCCCCTGCGTCCCCTGCACGCCTGGGTGCCCACCTTGTCGTCAGCAAGCTGGGAATGGCAGTGGACTCCGGCCGGCTGGGACCTGGCTCCCAGGGCGACCTCATTCCTCTTGTTCCTCTGAGTGTTCTGGTTTCCTCCGCTCCCACTGGGAGGCCTTAGACCCGAAGCTCTCTTCCCAGGCCCTCCTGGGGCGTGACGCTGGGCTGTATGGGTCCCCCCAAAGAGATGCTCAAGTCCCAACCCTCGGGACCCGTGAGGTGAGCTTATTTGGGAGTAGGGTCTTCATGGGTGTGACTAGATGAAGCCAAGGTGGAGTTGGGCCCTAAACCCAAGGACTGGTGTCCTTACAGGAAGAGGAGAGACACACAGGGAGGCGAGATTGGAGTGGGGCCGCCATAGCCCAAGGGCGCCAGGGATTGATCACTGGGAGCTCCCAGCATCCGGGAGAAGTGCAAGGAAGGACCGTCCCTGATGGGACCCTCAAGGAAGGATGCTCCCTGAGGAGCATCTCAGACATCTGAGTGGGAGGACAAATCTCTGTTGTTTATTTATTTTTAAAGATTTATTTATTTATTTTGGGGAGGGTGGGAGAGGGCGCGTACGCGTGAGTAGGGAGAGGGGTAGAGGGAGAGAATCTCAAGCAGATTCCCTCCCACTGAGCTCAGAGCCTGACCTGGGGCTTGATCTCAGGACCCCAAGATCACGCCCTGAGCTGAAATCAAGAGTCGGACACTTCACAGACTGAGCCGCCCAGTGCCCCGCAATTTCTGTTGTTGAAACGGCTACTTTGTGGTGCTTTGTTACAGTCACAGGACTGGGTGCTTTCCAGCCGCACACTCCCCTTACTCGCCGGGGCCCAGACCCCTCTTCTGCTCTCTGGCCTCCAGCACAGAACCCGGCATACTGGTAAGTGCTCAGTCAACATGTCACCTTGCCTCTGAGCTCGCTCTTCTCTCTCTCTCTCCCTCTCTCTCACTCCTGACTTTCCTCGTCTGGGTCTGCTGCACGAGCACATGAATTTAATTCAAGGAAAGGCTTTTTGATCGGCAGGTCTTGCACGGAGTCATTTCCAGAATTAGGCCCATGTCTCCTACTTCCTTCCATCACCACGACCAGCCAGCTCTTGAGACTTTTCTGTGACGGCAGAACACTGCCCGGTGTACCAAAGCACTCAGAGTGAACCGGGCAGATGGAAGTGTGGGATGATGCCCTGCTGCAGATGAGCACCTGTGACCCACGCCAGCACGAGTCCCCTTGCCACCTGCCCGGGGACATCAGGTGAGCCGTATGTGTGTGATGGCGGGGTCGGGCTGGCCAGTCCAGGTGTGTGGATGTGCATTTGAGAGGGCGAGGCTCCAAAATGTGAGTCACATGTTGTTTTTACTCTGGGTTTCATATGGCATGCTTTTAAATTATTGAGTGGTTGGAAAGAACCCACAATGAAATCATATTTCATTTGGTTCCCCACTTGGCTGTGGAGGAAATCAATTCTCGGGCTGTATTTGGAGGTGGAGGGAGGACAGAGAGCCTACAGCTTCGGCGAGAGCGTGGAGGGGCCCCCCTGTCATCCAGGGCCACCAGACTCGGTCCGCTTCCACCAGCTGTGTGACTTCGACTGGGGGATTTCTGCACAGTTGGGTTTTCAGGGCAATACCTTTCTAGACCAGGCCCCTGGGGAGCCCAGCCACCCCATGCTGCTTTCTGCGGAAGCAACTTGTGGGAAGCATGAGCAGACCCAGGGCCAGGTCGGGAATGTTGGGAGGGGGCTCAGGAGAGTATGACCTCTTTTCCTTTCCATATGCTGAGTGAAAGGTGGCAAGGGGGGCCACAGTGGGGAGCATGTTGACTCCATAGGCCAGTGACTATTCACCTGTGCACTGGAGACCCCGGGATGTTCTGCAGACCTTGAGATGCTCAGGACACCATGGGTTGCCCTGGAGACACTGGGATGTCCTAGAGACACCAGGATGCTCTGGAGGCCCCAGGATGCTCTGGAGACCAGGGGATGCTCTGTGGAGACCCCAGGATGATGTAGTGTCTTGCCTGGCAGGCCTGACATCTGGTGCAGGAGCCGGACAGGAGCCAGATGGCAAGACCAGGAAGTGATGTGGCAGAGACTGGCAAGACCACAGGGAGCAGAGGTGGCCTCTGGCTAAGTCAGGGGGGCTTCTCCAAAGAGGGAATTTCCACTGAAGTCCAGAGGGTGAGGCTGCGCTATCCAGGTGAGAGTGGGAGCATTCCCAGCAGCCCAGTGGGCAGCGGGCCTGGTGTGGCTTGGATCCAGAGGGGCTGGTCCCTCTGGGCTGTGCAGCGCATCTTTGGCCCACCATGCTCAGCCTGGTCACTTGGCCTTCCCAATGCCTCTTGGCGGTGATGCCAGACCCAGAGGGCACTGTGCCAAAGCCCACAGCCTCCTCAAAAGGACCTGGGGTGCATCCCAGCTCTTCCACTTGAGAATAGTTGGCAGTTGGGTAAGCTAAAGTCTCAGTTTTCCTGTCTACAAAATGGGGATGATGATGGGTTTACTGGCACTGAGCTGTCCCAGGTCCTGACTGCTCACCTCCCCTGGCTTGGCCCTGGGCATTCTCCTCAGGGGCAGTTTCCAGCGACCCTCAGCGCCCAGCGCCTGAGCATGAGGCCGGCACCCCTGGGGGTGAGACAAAACCCCTATCCGGGCTCTTCTGCTCCATATGAGTAGCCCCCTGGCCCATGGGTCGCTGGCCCCTCTCCCTCCCAGCCCCTCCTGGGCTGGCCTCAAGAAACCCAACCCAAATCTCTACCTGACTCCAATTGCTGAGGTCAGCACTGCCACCCGGCCGTGCCCAGGCCTGCCCCACCGGGCAACGTTCTGTACTTCCCAAGGCCTTCGTGCTCCGCAAAAGGGCAATACACATTCTCAGGACAAATACCCCTAATTTTGAAGCAATCTGTAGGCCTGTGGAACAGTGACAGGTGCCTGTGCTTGTCCCAAGAGTGTTTGTCATGAAAAGAGAAGAGCCTTTCCCCGGGGGTGCTTACCGTCCCCTCCCGGCCTCCTGTAGGACCTGGCACCTGCCTGGCTCTGCCATCTTGGCTCAATTACACGGCCGTCCTCCTTTAAGTGCCACCACAGGGCAGCATCCACACCCCAGAGCCTCCTGACCCCAGGGCGGCCGTGGCAGCCCCAGAGGCAGCAGGCCCAGCACCCAAGGCCCATCCGGGAGGGACAGAGGCTGGTGCTCCAACCTAGTCCACTGGGGCCTTGGAAAGCTCAGCCCTTCCCACGCTTCCCTTGAGTGAGGCCTGGCCAGGCTCTATCCCCTTGCCAAGGCTCTAGGGTAGAAGACCACAGCCCTGCTTCAAGGGTCGTGGAAGGATTAAACCAAATGGACCGTGTGAGTTCTTAGCTGGGACCGATGGGGCAAAGGCATCTCTGGCAAGAGTGGGCATAGAGCTGGGCTGGGGCCATGGGGGGGGGTCAGCGGGGCCACTGCCTGGGGTGTCCTCCTGCAAGGGGTTTGAAGGGAACCCCCAATGAAATGTTGAGCTGGGAGGGGCCCCCAAGAAGCAGGTGAGGCGCCTACATTGTCTGCCGGGGGGCCTGGGCTGGGAGGGTGTCCCTCTGTCTGCAGGTGGTGTGAGCCTGGCAAGAGGGCAAGCTCCCAACACCTTATGGCTCCTTCTGCATCCGCACCCACCCAGCCCAGCCGTCCCTCTGAATGTACATCTCTGATACACATAAAAGGGTCTTGGTTTGACTGTTTGTCTGGGACCTCCTTGTGTCAAGGAGCCGCTTGAAGGCTCTCTGACACCCCTTCCCTCGGGGCCTCAGGTGGCAGCATTTTCTACAGTGAATCACATGACTTGAGAGACAAATTCTAGTTTTCTTCACTAAAACAGTGCCCAGTACACTAAAGTTGTCCAAAAACGTGGATGGACAGGGGCACCTGGGTGGCTCAGATGGTAAAGTGTCTGATTTGGCTCAGGTCATGATCTCTGTGTCCTGGGATCGAGTCTGGAATCGAGCTCCTGGCTCAGCGGGGAGTCTGCTTCTCCCTCTCCCTCTGCCTCTCCCCTGCTCCTCATGCTCTCTCTGTCTCAAATGGATAGATAAAATCTTTTTTAAAAATGTGAACGGACAGACGGATAATGGACGGACGGATGGATGGATGTAAGAAACACACATTAGAAAACAGTCTCTGGGGGAAGTGAGGGAATCCACTTCTCCCCAGTCGGTTTTAATAACAGTAATGATGACCATCATTTATGGAGCCCTGACTTTTTGCCAGGCACTTCTATTACTCCGTTATCCTTTAACAAGTCCTACTGGGGTTGAGACTGTGCTTTGAAGGATAAGGAAAATGAAGCAGAGAGAGAGCAAGCGAATTGCCCGAGGTCACACCCGGTTCAGAGCACAAGGGATGAGAAGCAAAGTCTGGGTCAACCAGTGTCAGCGGGTGCAGTGTGTGTGGGCGGCGAGGACAGGCGAGCAGGCCTGCCCCCATGCAGGCCCCCTTGCTCAGGGACCCGCTGAGTGAGGGCAGAGGGTTGGTGGTGGCATAGGTAGAGGACCTAAATCAAGCCCCTCCCTTGCTGCTCATTTGTTGGGTGACTCTGGGCAGGACCTCCCTGACCCTTAGGTTCTGCCCTCGTGAAAGAATGTGCCAGAATCACATGACCCTGAGATCCTTCCAGGCTGAGAACCGCTGGGACTCCCCCGTCACTGCTCTGTTTTCACAGTGGCTGCTCAGAGAGGTGAGGCCAGCTCCGTGGGGAGGCCTGGGGAGGCCACACAGCAGGCTGAGCTCTGGGACCAGCCAGGAACCGGGCCACCCACATCCACCCTCTGACTCACGGGGACTCAGGACTAAGTGCCCGTCCCCACCTTGTTTTTTCCCACGGCCAATTGGTGCGATGGTGGCCTCCCTGCCATCCTGACCAGGCTCTGCGGAGGAAATCATACGCTTCCAGGAGGCCCTTAGGAGCTTTTGGAGACACGCTGGGGGGGCGGGGGAGGATGCTGATGCTTCTGCCAGGGAGGAGGCAGGACTGCGGGGCTTGGCAGAGAGCTCCCTGAGGGTGAGTGGTGGCAGGTGCCTTCCCACCCTCTCTCCGTCCTTCTCCCCCTTCATTCAACAGATATTTGTGGAGTGCCCATGCTGACCAGGCTGTGTGCGAGGCTGAAAATCGAAATAATAAAGGCAGGATAAGGTCCAACTTGTTTGTTGATCTCCACTCCGAGCAGCGCACGGTGTGCATTAGCCAGTGTAATCCTCACAACCACCCTAAAAAGGGAGAACTCTGTCTAGTTGGAGGATGAACAGAGGCAGAGTTAGGCACCTTGCACCAGCAGGTGAAGCCAGGCTCCCCACCAGGTGGTCAGGCCCCCCGGGGCCTCCACCCCTGCTGGCCTGCAGCTGCCCTAGCCAAGACCGACAACGCAAATATAATGCTCTCAGCCAATGGTGGCCCCTTCACTCAACTTCGGGGGTCTTGATGCCCACATAAGGGAAGGGTCTTGCTCAAGGTCGCACTGAGAGGGGAAGCTGGGTCAGGAAGAAGACATCTGATCTTTTCTAGTGCTCCTTCCATCACAGTGCACTTGCGTTCTGGGGAAAAGGCACCAGTGGGCAGCAGCTGCCGGCCAAGCCACCGCAGCAGGCTAGGGTGTGTGGGGCCGGGACTGACTGGCCTGGCCTATGGCTGATTCTGCAGGACTTCGGCTGTTCCTGGAGCCCCTGTCCGGGGTAGATGGATGCTGCTGAGGACCAGATTAGAGTATCTGCTCCTGCATCCGTTTTCCATTTAGAGTCCACATTTCCAGCGGTCAGCCCTCCTCTCGTCAGCATCTCCCAAAAGCCTTGGCCCAAGCCAAGTGTCTTCCTGCGACCTCTCCCCGCAGTGCCAGGTTCTGAGACTCTGCCTCCTGAATGTTCCCCCAGTCCAGCCTGCACCCCAAAATCCCCTTTTGTCACTACCAGGCGGGTTCCGCCTGCTCCCTCTGATTTCCTGACGCCCACCCCTACTCTTTCCCTCTCCTGTACCAGGACCCCACCCTGTGCTAGGCGCCTGACATCACAGAGGGCAGTCGGTGACAGCGAGGGGCCGGGGCCCCGGACTGCCATGGGGTAGGACGCACGCCCCTCCTCGGGCGCCAGCCAGCGCAGCGGGCCAGAAGCCGGCGGTGCTCTGTTCTAGACCTGGAGTCCGGAGCTCGGCGCCGGAATCCCAGCCCGCGCCCCGCCCAGCCTCAGTTTCCCTGTCTGCAAACTAGGGAAGGTGGTGGGTTGGCCCAGAAGGTCTTCGGGGCCCTTGCAGCTCCACGACTCAAGAAGAACTGCACCAAGCTTCTGCCGCTGGGCCTCCCTCCGCACCACTCCGGGTTGTCGAGAGCCGGCGCCAGCCAGGCCGCCAGCCAGGCCGCGAGGGTAACCCCGCAGAGACCTGCCGGAGGCTGCGAGAGGCCACAGCGGCGTCTCCTGCCTGCGCGTGCGCGGGGCGCGCGGCCTGCCGGGACTTGTAGTCTGTCCATTCGGCGGCTGGGCCGCAAAGGCGGAGCGGCGGGGGTGCTGCGCCTACACTTCCCAGGGTGCGTCCCGCCCGCGGCGCGGCGGGGGCGGGGCGGGGCGGAGCGGCGCGCAGGGGCGGGGCTGGCGGGGGCGGGGCCGGCGGGGCGGGGCCGGAGCTCCAGGGGGCTGCGGCGGCGCTGCGGGCGGGCGCGGACCTTGCCCAGCGCCCGCTGATCGGCGGGCGGGCGGGCGATCGCACGGGCGCGGCACCTGCGGGCAGGAGCGTCTGGCTGCCGCAGCGCCGGATAGCCCGTCCCCCAGCTGCTGCTGAGATGAGTGCAGGTGAGTGTGGCGACCAAGGGAACCGGCGCGTCCCCGAGCTGGATCGCGGCGCAGCAAGGGCTGTGGAGGCATTCTGGGGCTGCACCTGCAGCACAGGGGAAATCACCCAGTGCTCCACCCAACTTTTACCCCCAGGGTCTTGCAAACCCTAGGGCCTGTCAGCAGCCCTCTGCCCCTGCGCCCGGGGCGCGTGCAGCTCCGCAGAGCGGTCTGGGGACCCCCTTTCCCCCGCGCTGGCCAGCGTGGCTGCGCTGGGCTGTCTGGAAGGCGCCACTTTTTTGCTTCTCACCGGTCCCAGGTCGCTGCAGGTTGCAGAAGGCGACCGGTACTGGCGAGGGGCGCAGGGCCGCCGCAGACCCTGCTACGGAGAGGTGTGATCACACTGGGGGCTTTGCGGCAGGGGGCGCCGCCCGTGCGCGGCGCTCGCTCCGCCTGAGCGGGGGGTGGGGGTGTCGTCAGGCCGACCCCCAGCGCCCTGGGCTCGCCCGCTGCAGATTTGGGGGCGCAGAGCCCGCAGGTGTGTGCGACCCGCCCCATCTCCCTCCAGTCGGCATCTCTCCGACCCCCCCCCCCCCCGCGCGCATCCCCACTGCTGCCTCCCGCCGCACCCACGGGATCTGACAGCCTCTGTGCGGTCCCTGGAAAATCCCACATCGTCACAAGCCAGCCGGGCTTATTGCGCTTAGGGAAACTGAGACCAACAGCAGGGAGACCTTGGCATGCAGAGTCTGATGCGAGGAGCCCGGTTTTGAGAGTCTCCTGTGGCCGGGCGCTGAGCTGAGCCCAGAGGGTTGGTCTGTACATTCCCTGGCAGGGAGGGGCCATCACCCCATTTTTCAGGGTGCGCCCAAGGCTCACCAGGCTTGAGTCACTTGCTCAGCTCACACAGCGGGGTGGGGATTCGAACCGGGTGCTCCCTGACTCCTGTGATCTTTCCTCTGAGCCTATTTGGCCACAGACTGCAGTATGGCCCTTGGCCATGGTGCAGAAAAAAGCCTGGACAAGCTGGGGGAAAATCAGACTGGTGGGGGGGGGTAGTGTGCATTTGGTGAGTGCTTGCTCCCTGCTCTCGGTTTAGGAGGGCTGTTTCCAGGGACCCATCTCGCAGGGGAAATCGTCTCCTCCCCCTCCAACCCAGGAAGGAGGGACCACACTGCCAGTGGGCGCTGGGAGAGTGGCTGAGAGCAAATGGCAGGCATCGGGAGGCAGAATTCTCTAGAAGAGGATTTCTGAAATGGCCAGCCTGTTACCTGGAGGTGGCTGGGGAGCAGGGCACCCTGAGACCTGGCAGAACCTCCAGACACATTTATCTAATGGCAGGTGGGGATAATGGCAGGGTGCACACAGGGTAATTCCAGGCTTTCTGGGATCATAATTGTTACCTCCGGTCCCCCCTGTAATCAGGGGGAGCCCTGGAAGGAGCACTGGCATTTGTGGTCGTCCTGGGAGAAGGGCTATGTGGGCACTGGGGGCTGTGGGGGGGGTCATGATTCGAACAAGCAAGGGGCCTGGGGTTTGACCCATAGGTCTGCCTGGTGGCAAATTGTGATCTTGGCAAATGGTGGCACCTTTGTGAGCTCGGCTTCCTGAGGTATGAAAGCAGCACCGCGCCTTGCCTGGAGAGGACAAGATTTGAGTGGGAAGCTGCACACATAGTAGGTCCTCAGTGGCTTGTGACGGTCACTGCTGGAGGGTCACGCTCCCCTCAGCCTCCCTGCGTTAGCTCAGCCCTTCGGAACTGCTGGAGGGTCTGCTGCACATCCGCCTGTGGCTCATGCCCCAGATGCATCCCCAGGCCACCCTGCAGTGGGGGAGAGTGTGGTCCCTGTGCCCGGCACCTGGCTCTCGTGTCTGGCCATTGTGCACGTCCTTGGGGACGGCTCGGGTGTGGCCTCTGGGCCCCATATATGTGCCTACTTGTTTTGTGGCTCATTGATGTCGGGTGGCTGGGGGAATTGTCAGAGGTGGCATTCTGTGTCAGGCCTGGATCCAAATCCAGTGCACTCGCTATGGATTCCCTGTGCCTCAGTTTCCCCACTGTATGGAGGGAATGCCCTTAGCTTGGCCTGCAGTCCCGGCTCATGCGTATGGGGCCCAGTAGATGAGGCCTGTGGCGGTGACCTCATAACGTGGCAGCAGCCTCTGGAGTCACGATGGGCAAGGTGGGGCAGGGGAGGGGACCTGAGCTGGGAGGGGCTCCGGGGCCAGCCCTGCCCCCGATGGGTGCCAGGTCCTGGAAGTCCAAGTTCAAGGTTCGGCCTTCCTCCTTGACCTGTAGATGGCCGTCTTCTCTCTATGTCCACAGGGCTTTCCTTATGTACGTGTCTGTGTCCAAATTTCCTCTTCTGTAAGGACACCAGTCGTATTGGATTAGGACCAGCTGCCTGACCTCGTTTTACCTTAATTACTCTGTAAAGTCCCCCTCTCCAAAGACAGTCACAGTCTGAGGTCCTAGCAGTTAGGACTTCAGCATGTGAATTTGGAGGGGGGCATAATTCAGCCCACAACGGGGCCAGGGCCAGGGCCAGGTGGAGAGCCCAGGGTCTGGCTCAGCTGTCTTGTGGTCACAGCTCCCCAGTTGGGATCCCAGAGCTGGAAGGGACCTAGAAGATACTGCCGTCCAAACCCACTCACAGGCACAGAGGGGAAACCGAGGCCCGGGGAAGGAAAAGCAACTGTCCAGGGTCAGGTAGAGAGTGTGACAGAGCGGGGACCTGAGCCCCCATCCCCCACTCGGGTTGGCACAGCCCTGGGTCTCTGGAACAGGACACATCTCTTCACCTAACCCAAGGGCGGACAAGGACATCACCCCAAAGATGTTCACATCAGTACGACAAATGTGGGGGGGGTGACGGGTATCAGCCAGCCGTGCAGTCCCTCATTCAGTGGCCAAGTGCTTCCCGCCCGCGAGCCGTGGGCCCAGCAGGAACAGACTCAGTCCACATCCTGCCGAAGCTTCTCAGGGTCGGGGGAGTGGGGGGCGCATTCTGGCCAACAGTGTGTGAGGAGATTTTAATGTGCGGAGCGATGCTCAAGCAAACCGGTTTCTCTCCGAAAACAGCGGACAGCAGAATCATACGTCCTGCGTGATCTCGAGTCTACTAGTGCAGTAAAGGAGGCAAATCTGGAAGGACGCACATCCAGATGTCAGCAGTGGTCTCCCTCTCTAGCAGAAAGAGGAGAAAGAGGTTTTTCACACATCTGCATCTTTATTCTTTCTGCGACTTTCCCGAATTTTCTTCGGGCTGCGTGCTTCTCTCTTGTAATTAAAATTCCAGTAAAAATGAGGAAGCATTGCTGCCGGGTCTAAGGAGGGCTCGTGGAAAGTCCATGACTCGGTGGGAGGCCCAGACCTTTCTGTTCTGCAGGGGCCACTGTCCTTTGCCTCGGGAGCTTCCCACAGGCAGGGGACTGTGATTTGTCTTCTGCTGCTCCCGAAAAGGACAGTTGTTGCCCAAGACCCAGCTGGCGCTCCCTGGCTCAGCATGGGCATCCCTGAGCTCGGTTACTCCCTAACCCACCACCCAAGACCCTTTGATTCTTTATGGTTTCTGTCAATGAGGTAGTTTGGGGATAGATGGCCTATTTTCTGGAATCAAGCTCTGACTTTGATGAACTCTTGGCGAGTCCAGTCTTACTGTCCCAGAAAAGGGAGCATGACCTTCACTCATGGAGAAGTCACCTGTCTGACACCCTGACCCTCCAGAGCGTCCTCTGGAGCGTGGGAGAGCCGCGAGCTGGCCAGAGAAGATGGGCACATCCGAGTAATGAGAGGAGAGGGTGGGAAGGGGTCCAGACGGTGGGGTCTGTCCTGGCACCGGCCACGGTGGCTGACGGCAGCAGCTTCCAGGACGCTGGCCCCTCCTCTGCCCCAACCTGGGGGCTTGCTCTGCACCTGCCTTGGCAGGACGTGGTAAGGCCTGCCCTGAATCGGGTCTGTTGAGCTCATTCCAGCTCTGTCCCCTGCTAGCATTCTTGATCACTGAACCTCTCTGCGCTTCTGAGGCTGCTCCGCCCCCCGGGTCTCCGTGGGGACTGAGGGTGCAGGTCCTGACACGTGGAGAGGCTTGCAAAAGCAGAGTAGTTGCAACAGGAGCGCACGGGTGGTGCTCAGATAGCAGCCCATTTTCGGAAGACGATCCTGTTGTGAGCTGCTGAGGGGACCAGCCGGATGCGGGCCAGCCCAGACGGGCTGCAAACAGCGGGCCTCGAGGCTGCGAGGATGCAGGGTATGGCAACCTGAGCGGAGCGTCTCTGTTTACTTGGGGATGTTTCCATCCCCGAGGTCTCTAGGGTGTCGGGCCGCACCCTACTTCAGTGTCATGGCAGTCGCGGCTCAGGGGACACTCCCTCAGAGCCCCACACCTGGCCTATGCTCCTGAACCCTCACAGCACTTCATAGGGCTGCTGGGGTGTCCCCACTCGCAGGGGGGAAGCAGATGCCCAGAAGGGGCTGTCCATTGCCTGGCAGCATGCCACACCACCTGTGAACAGCAGAGCAGAGCTGGACTTGAACCCCGGTGTGCCCAGACGCTCATCTTCCCGGCCGGGTGGGTTCCGTCGGTCTGCCCCCATCCCGCCCCCCCCATGCCCGCATGAGCCGGCTTCCGTGGGCGATTCACGGCCCCTCGTAGTGTGGGGCTGAGTGGGATGGATAAGACTTGACCATTTGGGACATCATGGTAATGCTTTGTCCTGGGCCGTGAAACATATTTGCATCTTCCCAGTGTGGCATCTGGGAGCCAGACTCACACCCGGCTCTGTCTGCCTCGAGGGCATGCTCTTTCCTCTGCCTTCTATAGGGGCTCCCGCGTGGGGTCATAACACAGCCCAGGGTCCACTTCCAGACAGCTCCGACCATGGGAGACAGTTTCACCATGTCAAGCCCGCATGCCTCTCTGTAACCTTGACCCTCTGGCCCCAGCTCTCCCTTCCACCAGGTCCTCGAGGTCTTCTAGAGCTGCCCATTTCCCCTGCAAGGCAGCAATCACCCCACTGCTGGTGCCTGAGCTCCGGGAATCCCAGCCGCACCCACCCGGACGGCTGTGTGACCTGGGGCAGGCTGTCCTCCCTCTCTGGGCCTCAGAGTCCCCATCTGTAAAGACAGGGGCTACCTCCATCCTCGGGGGTGTGATCCGCTTCTGACGACCCTGTCTCCTTCCACTGTTCCCAGAGCGATTTTCTGGGTTTGAGGCCAAGCCAGCATTTCAGGGAATTATGACCTCCCATCATCCTTTTCTGCCACATAGACCCCCATCTGACAATTTCGTGGCAGGAAGCTCTCGCCCTTTACGTGGAGGCTCCCTGATATAAGGGAGTTTCTCCGCAGCCTGCCAGGGAAGCCACGTTGGTGAGTGTCTGTCTGGTGCCTGAGCCGGGAGACCTGAGTCCTCCTTGTCCGTGGGCAGGACTGGGGAGCATGGAAGGTGTCCTCTGAATCCCGTGGCGCTCACTTTCACCCGGATGCAGCCGACAGCAAGCCCCACTGGGTGCCGGGGCTGGTCCTGGGCGCCTTCTGCCCTCGGTGGGCTTCTAGGCTAGGGGCAAGCCAGGCATATACGAAGCAGGTTCTGTCCCAAAATGGTGTGTTGGGGGGTTTCCTGTGCGGTTTGCTTTGCCTGAAGATTTCTAAGCAACGAGGGAGGCTGTCTTGATGGCTTGGAAAGTACGGTGGTGGCTTTGGGGTCAGGCTCACCTGGGCTCCAGTCCCCGGCGTCACCTGCTATTTGTGTCCCGGCAACTGGATTGCGTCGTTGCTCTTTGCCTCAGTTTCCCCACCTGTAGAGTGGAGATACTGCCTCCTGCTCCTTATGATCGCTCGAGGGCGCTGGGCACGCATGGCCCCAGGAAGCAGGGCGCTGGGCACGCATGGCCCCAGGAAGCAGGGCGCTGGGCACGCATGGCCCCAGGAGGCAGGGCGCTGGGCACGCATGGCCCCAGGAGGCAGGGCGCTGGGCACGCATGGCCCCAGGAGGCAGGGCGCTGGGCACGCATGGCCCCAGGAGGCAGGGCGCTGGGCACGCATGGCCCCAGGAGGCAGGGCGCTGGGCACGCATGGCCCCAGGAGGCAGGGCGCTGGGCACGCATGGCCCCAGGAGGCAGGGCGCTGGGCACGCATGGCCCCAGGAGGCAGGGCGCTGGGCACGCATGGCCCCAGGAGGCAGGGCGCTGGGCACGCATGGCCCCAGGAGGCAGGGCGCTGGGCACGCATGGCCCCAGGAGGCAGGGCGCTGGGCACGCATGGCCCCAGGAGGCAGGGCGCTGGGCACGCATGGCCCCAGGAGGCAGGGCGCTGGGCACGCATGGCCCCAGGAGGCAGGTGGAGCAGGCTTTGTCCCAGCTGTCCACACCCTCCAAAACTCAGGGCGGACCTCAAGATGCTCTCCTGGAGAGCCCCCACACACTGCCTGTGACAGGTGCTCCCTGAGCATCTGCCCAGTGAAGGGATGAAAGGAGGATGGACCTCTTTGTGCTCAGCCTCCCCCAGGGTCTGCCATCATCTTGGGCTAAGGGTTCCCAGCCAGGCCTCTTTCCAACCCTCTGCTTCTCCTTGAACTTCTGCAGCCACCATCTTACGGGGACGCCATGTCTCCAAGTCCCAGTTGGTGCTGCAGTCAGGCATGAAGTTCAAGAAGGAGGAATGGCCAGGACCTTCCCCATGGCCCCCACTTGAGTTGCAGATGCTTCAGGGTGACCCCACCCTTGTACCCTGCCGTGGTCTGGGTTCAGGTTCCGCTAGTGACAAAGACATGGATGCAGGTGGATTGCCGGGGAAGCACCCCCAGGAAGCACGAGTTGAGAGGATGCGGGGTGAGATGGGGGAGGAGGGGAGAGTGGGGGCATTTGCATGGGTGGGCAGTCGCAGTGGGCCTGCTCCTCAGAACCATCCCCAGTGGGATGCTGGGGTCTTTGACCTCCAGGGCGGAGGGCCAGTCCTGGGCGGGCACAGTCCCGCCCTGCTCTGTGCGGGGCGAGCAAGTGTCCACCGGGCTGGGGAGGCCTCAGGCTGCAAAGCGATGGACATATGGGCTTGTGGTGCGGAGGGGTCAGTGAGCACCTGTCCCCATCTGCCCCAGGAGACCTAGAGGTGGGCTGAGACGGCTGCCACTCCCAGTCTCAGCCCGGGTTGAGGCCACCTCTGTTCCCAGCCTTCAGCAGCCCCTCAAGGGCTCAAAGCCATTCCAGAATGCCCCTTGAGTCTTTCGACGACTATTTATTGAGCACCTCCTGTGTGCAACACGCTGTCCTTGCTCCTGATGCCCAAACACCCGTGCTTGCGCTTTTCTCGCTGTGTTGCCCATCTGCCTCCCTGTCCCCGATCCTGGAATTCCTCCTCCTCAGTCTTCCCAGCTTCTAACTAGAATTTCACATTGCCTCTGATGCAGCCTGCCCTCCTCGGAGCTGGGGGCAGTGGACAGAGCAGGGGTTTCCTGTTGGGGACTAGGGTCTGGCTCTGGCTGTGGTGTGACCCAGGATCAGGCGCTGCCCCTCCCCGAATACCTCACCTTGGATGGTGGGGGGAGCTGGGTACTGGCCGCCCGCAGATTACGTCTGCTTTAGGCCTGTATGTCTGAGACCATTTGTTACACAGCTGCCTGACGCTCAGACAGATGGCCCACCTTCCCTGCCTTCCCCGCAGCTGGGTCTGGAGTCGGGAGGCCCAGGGACAGGCGGACGGCAGCGTTTTGCAGTGAGGGTTGTTCCAGATCTCCTCAGTGGTGTGAGGCTGTGTCACATCTGTGCACGCACGCCACCAGGGCCTCCTGCTGCTGGTGGGGTTCGGGGAGTACCTTCATGAATAAGGAACGAGGGAGGACTGCCCTTTGAGGGAGGGGGGCAAGGAGGGGTCCATGTTTACTGAGAACCTCCGGGCTCGTAACGTGGGCTCTCCGCGCGCAGGGCAGGGGGACATGCCCCAGGCTCCGGACGCCTGGCCGGGGCGCACAGCACATGGGGTGGGTGGGGCGGGTGCTAGTGGTACATGTTCCGAACGCGACTCCTGATTATTCAGGAAGCTGGGGCTGAACATCTGTGGTGTGTCCGGTAACTCGCCAGCCAGGATTCGAGCCTGGCAAGCTCCGGGTTCCAAACCCACATCACCCCTACTCACGTCACCCTCTTGGACCTCCGTTAGCCTTTCTCTCGCGGTCACGTCACACCTGAACCGCAATCTCTGTGCAGTTTTAAAGGCTCCCCACATCTGTGGGGTCTGGAGCCATGCATTTCTCCAGCTCTGGGGGGCCTAGTCTGACACCCTCTGGTGAGTGGAGAGGAGTGTCTGGCATAGTCTGATCGTCCCCCCTAGTGAGTGGGGAGGGGTCTGGCATAGTCTGGTCATCTCCCTTGGGGAGTGGGGAGGGGAGTCTGGCATAGTCTGATCATCTCCCCTGGGGAGTGGGGAGGGGGCTGGCACAGTCTGATCATCTTTCTTGGTGGGTGGGGAGGGGTCTGGCATCTGGGGAGTGGGGAGGGGTCTAGCATAGTCTAATCAGCGGACTGTCCGGTGTGGCCAGAGTGGGTGAGCCGCACAGGAGAAGTGGGGCCGGGCAGCGAGGAGGGGAAGTCAGCGTGGGTGACCCGATGTGAACGCTAGTCGGGGGCCTGCTGCCCTGCTGCAGCCCCAGGGCTCCTCTGTCCAAGCGGACGCACTCACGGGCCTTCAGGGCCCTCTGATCCAACTTCTCCTCTGTGGTTCTGACCCAGAGGCCCACCTGCAGCTCTGAAGCCAGGCCTGGCCTGCCAAGTGCTCAGGGAGTAGCTGTGGGGTGCAGAATTACACACACCCCAGGGTGCTGCAGAAATCAGGAAATGCGATCTGTATGCAAGAAGCCACACATCCAGCTAGGCGCCTCCCTGCCTATCTCCGAGGGGGTTGGGAGTAGGGAGCAGCGTGGGCCTGGGATGCAGCCCGGGGTGGGCAGGGGCTCCCGGTGCTGAGGGACAGAGGGTGCCACCGCCAATAGTCCGCAGGCCACCCCTGGAATCCTCGGGCAGGGCTTCCTGGTACTCAGTGCTGCCTTGCTTGCCCTTCAGACCCTCTAGTCCCCTCTGGCCAAGGCAGGCCCTGCAAAGGCCCAGGACTGCCGTGTGAGGCTTTGTCCTGCCGCCCACGCTGCCTCTCCCCTTCCTGCCTCGGCCCCCATCTCCTGCCACCCCAAATCCCTTCTCGGCCCGAGGACCACCTGCTCTGGATGCTCCGGGGAGAATGCCCTCCTTGCCTCCTCCAGCCCCTGGGGCAGCGACTCCACATCCCTCCGCTGTCCATCTTCCCCCAGGCCTCCCCTCTGTGTGTGTCCAGCCTCCCTCTGCCTCCAGCCCACAGGGATGCCTGTGACCACATCGGGGCCTCCTGGACCCTCTGGGATGCTCCCCATCTCCAGACCCTGTACCTGATCACACCTGCGATGGGAGGGCACCCCCCCACCCAGCATTCGGCAGGCAGCCTCTGGAGCATGCCACTTCTGGGACCCACACCTTTTCCTCTCCCCATGCGGCCTCCAGGCTGGCCGAGGGGTTGAGAGAATGACCTCTCCCAGGAAACAAATATTACTCTTAACTCGGCTCAGTTTAAACACCCCAGCCCCGTGAGCTAGATGCTGTCACAGGCTGCTGACTGGGGCATCGGTTTGTACCAGCTTGAGGGGAGCAATGAGGCACACGCTTTGGGCCTTAAATACATTCCTGCCTTTTGATGGAGGAACTGCTGCCTCTGGAAATCTTTCTGCAAAGGCTCTGGAACACAGACTCGGATTTAGACGCGGAGCCTCGCTCGCCGCAGGGCTGCTGGTGCAGTCTGCCCCATGACCATCCGGCCCCGGGACGCTGGGCACGTAGATCACTATCCATCTGCAGCGGCGGCGCCCAGACTTGAGGGCCCCAACTCGGAATTGTTGAGCGCCCCAAAGAGCTTCCGAGTGCATTGTATTTATCGATATTGACTGAGTTAGAAATTAAAATGGAGGACACTCTAAGATCTTTGCTAATCTGTTGGATCATAGCCCTCTGTGTGTGAACGTATTTTTAGTGACCAGAGATGCATTGCTCTGCAGTTTTGCAAATCTCGTTAATGTCCGGCCTAATAGGGGACAGCTGGGGGCTCACGTCCGGCCTGGGTTCAATCATCTGTGATGCCACGTGTCACCAGCCTCTGCAGAACTTGCCTCTCGGGAGCAGGTGGAAGTGGAGAGGGGAAATCACATTTCAGTCTTATTACGGAAATGGCTTTGACCCTGTGACCCCCTGATAGGGTCTTGGGGAGCCCCGGGTCTTGGGGAGCTGCTAACAAAGGCGGAAGAGCATGTAGCCATTAAGATGACCGTGAAGGATCCGTGGGCCTCGGGCATCGCTGCTGGCCGTGAATGAAGGATACGGGACATGGCATTTTATACCCTGTTTCTAGAAAACCTGCAGAAAAAAACCCCTAGAAGAAAATATATCCAAATGCACTAGGGCTATGGGCCCTTTTGTCTTTCCTCCTCATGCTGCACTGTTTTATTTTTTCCTGCTGATTGACTTTACGGATCTGCCAGAGACAGGATCGCGCTCGAGGAGGCTTGCCTGGGGAGCGGCTGCCTGGCTCCCCAGCTCCGGCTCGAGGGATGGCATTCTCTATTTTGGGAGGCGCGTTTTCACAGTGGAACTAGGGCGGTGGGTGGTGCCCGCAGGCTACGGGCACAGGCATCCGATGTGTGCGTGTGTGCGTGTGTGCTCAGGATAACACAGGCTCCCGCTACAAACAAGCGGGCGGGCGGCACCGGAGCAGATTTCGGGGTCCTGGGGAGGGGGCTTGAGAGCTGGCTGGAAACTGTGCGTCCTCATCCTTGGCTGGAATGCCTGGCCCTGGCCCGCTGCGGCAGGGAGCTAAATATATCCGGGTGTGTGCTGGCCCCGGGAGCCCCGCCCCCACCCCCGGGCCCAGAGCTCGGGGAGGCCTTGATTCCTCTAATAAAAATCAATGGCTGCCATTTGCTGCGCATCCAGGAGCACGGGGCGCGGTGGAGAAGTTGTCCGGCTTATCTCCAGCGCCGTGCATCGCGCATCCCCCACGCGGGAGGCCACCGTGCCCAAGGTCACCCGGCTGCTAACACGCTTGGTGGGGGGGAGGTGGGGTTCAGATGGGCCTGCCTGGCTCTCGGAGGACCCCACATGCCGCCTGTCCCAGGGTACGTGTCTCCTCCTGAGTTCCTGAGTGTTCTGCTCTCCTAAGCGGTGCTCGCAGGTGGCCGAGCGTGGCCCAGCCGCAGCAGCTCTGGGCAAGTATTGGTCATTGAGCGCCCTGGCCACTGCCCTTTCCAGGTGGAGACACGGAGGCCAGGTGAGGGGGAGAAAGCTGCCCCGGGTACCCAGCGGGTCCGGGAGAGCCGGCATTTGAACTCAGGCATTCTCTTTCGAGATTCTGGCTTCTGCTGAACAGCGACCTCCCTCCTTCTGGAATCTGCATTAAATGGGGGTCAGCTTCCGGCGCCCGAGGACTTCTGTGACCCCCTGTGGCCCCCTGCGACCCTTCTCTGTGCTCAGTGCAAGGGTGTGTGTGTGTCCACACCCCAGCTTGCGGAGGGCAGTGGTTACTGCTGCTCGGCCGCTGGGCTGGGGCCCAGCGGCTGCTGGTACCACTTGGAGCCGTGGGGTGGGGGCGGGAAGCATTCCGAGAGGGTCTTATAAAGAAATCATTGTTTTTCATAAAATATGACCCACAGCCTCCAAGCTGGGTACCTTGGAAGGAACATCTTGCTGGAAAGTGGGGTCCCGAGAGCCCCTTGTGCCCCTGGGGACCCCAGGGGCCTGGGGAGCTGCTCCCCCACGGACGGCCTGCTCTGGGCTTGGATGCTTCTTTCCCCCTCACTCTGTGGGGTACCCCTGCGGCCCAGTGGGGATCTCAGCAGGGCTTTGCTCTGGATTTGGGGGGGTGGCAAGCCCCGGCCTCAGCCTTCCTCCCAGCCACAGCATGGGCCCACAGGAAGGAGGAAGGCTTCTCCCTGGACCTCTCCTGCCAACCTCCCTCTGTGAGGACCTGCCTCTCCCTGGGGGGGCCTGACATCAGGAAGGACACCCCCTTCACAGAAGGCCCTTCCCTCTGCCTCAAAGGTGGGGCCCTACCCTGGGTCCCATGGACAGCGACACCTAACACGCAGCCAACCAACCCGGCATCCGTGGGGGGAGGTGGGTTGCAAGGGGTGCTGGTTTCACTTGCGTGCATCCATCTGCTGGCCGGGCGCTGGCGGTGACCCTGTCTCAGTTCTTCCTCCAGGCCTAAGAGAAAGGCAGACAGTGCATGATGAAAACGCACCATAAGAAAGCACTTCTCGGGGAGGCTCTGGGGACAGAGAGAAGGTGGTTGGTGAACCTGCAATGAGAGGGAAATCCTGGCAGGCTTCCTGAAAGAGGTACCCGCAGACAAAGCAGTGGGAGAAGGGTGTCCAGCGGCAGGTACAGAGCCCTAGAGGAGCGAGTGGAGGGCGTGTTGGAGAAACTTCCTTTCTGTCCGTGCCCCAGGTTAGGCCCCGGGTGAGGTGCGGGGCACATGGCTGTCCCCACAGCCCATCTGCCTCTCGAGCACTGTGGTCGTCCAACACCTTGCGTGGCACCTGGCTGGCAGCTGGTGCTCAGTGACCATGTGAGGAGCTGATGAGTCAGAGAGGAGAGGAAGAAGAGAGAGAACGGGGGGACTCGGTTCTGCAAAGTACAGACTCCTGGCTACTCTGATAGGGCTAGTGGGGTCCACGAGTGTGTGCCGGTGATTCCGACGATGACTCAGGGCCAGATCCGGGGGCTGTTGATGTCACATCCCTTGCAAAAGAGAAAAGCCCGAGAGCCGGTATGGCCTGGGCCAGGGAAGGCTTGCAGCTCCCCGTGGGTGAGAGAGGGAGGTGGGAGCGACGAAGGGCTCCCAGTGCCGAGGCCGGGGCCTGTCCTCCCCTCCTGCTGCCGAGCTGTCTTCCTTGGCCTTTTGCCCCCCCCCCCGGGGTTCCTTGAGGGCCATGTGGGGTTGACCTCCTCCGAGGGCCCAGGGACCCCTTGAAGCTGGCTCAGGCACGGGGCGCTGTCCTCGGGGCGGGAGGTGGCACCTGCCTCCAGCTGGGCAGGAGCGAGGCCAGGGTGCAGGGGAGGCCCTCCCTCCCGTGCTGCAGGACTCGCACCGCAGCCTGGCCACAGCCCTGCTGTCTTGGTCAGCGCACCTAAGAATGGCCGAAGTGGCTTCTTTTCAGGCTTTACACATCTCGAATCTGTGGCTCTTCAGGTCCTGGGGCGGTGTGTGCGATCCGTGAAGCCCGGGGACAGGGGCGTGTGCCCGGTGTGTCGGAACTGGAGAGTCACGGCAACGGGCTCGGCCTGGGCTGCTGGGGCCTCGGTGCCCGGGCCTGGCTGGGGGCTGGTGGGGCAGCAGCACAAGGCCCCCGGGGTTCCCTGCCCCCTGGGGGTGTGGTCCTGTGGGGAGGCTGGCCGGGGAGCAGATAGGCGTGGGGGCAGGGCTTCGGGGCCACAGAGACCAGCGAGACCCAGGGACCCCGGGGGACGGGTCTCAGGCCAGTCCCGAGACCCTGGTGACAGCCGGGCCCTGGCTTTCCCAGTTCTGGGAAAGAGGATTAGGCCAGGAATAGAACCTTTTATTTCCCACAGCGTGCCTGACTCTGGGGCCACAGCGATTTGGAGAGGAGTGCCTCTAGCCGCCGAGCTCTGTGGCTTGCGGGGGTAGGGACAGTCACTGGCCACCGTGGCAGCAACAGGACAGCTTTGGCAGGCCACACGGCCCCCTGGGCCAACATGGATCCCTCCCCAGCACTGCTGCGGAGGAGCTAGGTCCCTCCCTGTCCTCCCTCTGAGCAGCGTGGTGCTGGGGTGGGGAGGGGAGCTCCGCGGAATGTGCCGGGGTGTGGGTGTCACTTCCTGCGGGGAGCCCGTGAGCAGAAGCTCTCGCTCAGACACTTGTCCGTTCTCTGTCCAAGGTGATAGATCCCCTCGGCGCTCAGGCCCAACACTTGGAGATTCGGAATGTGTGGGCCGGAGCGTGTGGCGGAGAGGAGCGTCAGGAGGAGCCCTGGGGAGGGCGTGGCCAGCCAGTACCGTGAGCGCGCTATTGACAAGTGTTCTTTTACTTAGCGCCCAAAATCACCCTCCAAGTAGATCTCCCGGGCACAGACCTGCAAGGGGATCCGCTCCGAATACTAAACGCGTCTAACCTGCCCTCCCCCGTAGCGTCATCTGTGGAAGCTGAATTATTCAGATATCGATTACTCGACTCTGCTTGAACAAATAGACCTGAATCGCATCCGTGTTTGGCGAAGGCCGTTTCCCTGGGTGCCCACGAGCTTCTGGTGAAGGGAAATGAATTGCAAGGGGGGACACTCTGAACCCGGCCCGGGTGGCTGTGGTCTTGCACAGGAGGACAGGGGCTGGTGATCAGCGGCAGGGCACGTCTGGGGCCTGGACCGGCGGGGCCACGCGGGTCTTCCATAAGATTATAGCCCCTGTTTCTTCTGAGCTCTGGGGTGTTTGTGACACCGTTAGTTTTCCCAGAATCCTCAGGAGTAGGGGGGAGGCAGGAAGCCGAGGTCACCTGGCCAGAGGGAGTCAGGGCTGCCTGTCCCCCAGCCTCAGGCCCCAGCCCCGCCCCCAGATGGCTCAGGGAGCATGGGGGTGTGTAGAAGGTGGCAGGCGGGGCCGGGGTGACGGTCAGCTGAGCTCGAAACCAGGTTGAATCCCCTTGGAGGAGCAGTGTCCGCCTGGCCTCAGGTGTCGCCCGACCATTTCAGTGAGAAAAGAGGTTTGAAGGACACGTTCACACACCCAGGCCCCACCTGCACTGATTCGAACACCCTGGTGCTCACAGCATGCTCCCTGACCCCCGCCAGCTGACCAGCCGGAACCTCCCTCTTTGCTAACCTCCACCATCAGCTCTCTCCTTCCTCCCACATGCATCCGGGTAGTAAGGACCTCACTGAGGGGCCTCAAGCTCTTCCAGAGGTTTCCTCCTCACTCGTGTTTCTTAGAGCCGATCTATTATCTTCATTATCCCCAGGAGGATGGACGGTGGCAGAACAATAGGATCAGAAATGACTCGCATGCGTTTTTGCAAAAGCTGATGGAGGAACAGGAAAGGAACAGTCCGGGCCTCCCAGCGTCCAGGAGCGCCCCCAGGCCCCACTGCTGTATTTTCTCCCCGCTCTTCCCTCTGCGTGGACCCTTGGGTGGCATGCCACGCCTTCCCCCCCGCACACTGCCCCGTGGAGTCTGCCCCTGACCTTACGTGCGGTGGCTCCGAGCGGGTTTTCTGTGCTTCGTCGGACCCATTCTCTCTTGCCTTCACTAGGTGGAGAGTAACATTCTGCTGGGTGGACCGCGCTGTGCGGATCTGTTCATCTGTTGATGGACACTTGGCTGCTTTTGGCTATTGTGAATCATGCTGCTGTGAACACGGGGGCGCCCAGATCTGTTCGCTTTCCCTTCCTTTGGGCACAATCCAGAAGCGGGATCGCCAGATCAAGGGACGGACTCCTGGGCTTGGCCGAGGGGCTGAGACCCGGGCCCTCCCCACCTCAGTGTCCGTCGCCTCCTCGTGAGTGTCCATGCCCAGGCCGTGCCGAAGCTCTTGGGGGTTCCTCCTCCTGCCCCGGGGGACCTGCCTTCTGCTGCCCCTGCCCCCTTCGATCAGGCAGCGTCTGCTCCCTGGGCGACCTCCAGCTGGCTCCCCCTGATCCCTTCCCCCTGTTGATGCGCGTGCTTGTCCCCTTAGGTGGGCGTATCTGTGCCCTTCCTGCCCACCTCCCTCAACCAGGGACTCCACAGGAGGCCCTTCATCTCCCCCTCCTCCCACCGACCCTGTCCACCACCATCACGGCCCCCCCACCCCTCTGCCTCAGAATCCAGCGTGCACCCGCTCGCCCCTAAAGGCCTGAGCCGGCTTAGGGGTAGTGACCCAGGGCCACGGCTCCCAGGACCTGGGAAAGCGTCCACACAATAGCGGGGCGGCCTGGGGTTCCCCGAGGCCTCAGCTGGGAAACACAGCCATACTTGGGAAAGTTGCACGGTCCAGGACACGGCTCCGGGCACCGAGGTATAAACTTAGCTGCACTGAGCTGGAAAATGTGCTCACATTCTTTCCTCCACTTCCCTTTGTCCCCGTGAGCGTGATTCAGAGGGTGGCCCTGTCGTAAGCCCGGCTCGGACGACACGGACATGGGGACTCCGGTGGGCGAGGGACATCAGGGGCAGCCCCTCTCCCTCGGGCTTTGCAGTTTCTCTGCCTTCGGCACAGAAAGTGTCTATTGGCACATTTTGTTTTAATTGTGGTAAAACACATCCAACACAGAATTTACCATCTTAACCATTTCTACGTGTCCAGTTCGGTGGCATTTAGGGCCTTCATGCTGTTGTGCTGGGATCCCCAACCGTCCCCAGAACTTTGTCGTCTTCCCAGACCGAACCCGTCCCCAGGGGACACTAGCTCCCCACCTCTGCCCCGGCCCCTGGTCCCCACCATCTGGTTCTGTCCGTGGATTTGACTTCTTGGGTCCCTCGTGTAAGTGGAGGGTTCATCCATGTCGTGGCACATGTCCTCTTTGAGGCTGAACAACGTCCCATTGCCCGGACACGCCACATCTTGTTTATCCTGGTGGTAGACGCTGGGGTTGCTCCCATGTCGGTTGCTGTGAATCATGTGTGGTCTTGATTTTAGCGGTTCTGTCAGCAGCTCTGCAGCGGGTCCTGTGGCCCTGCCATGAGTGGGGACCAGGCGCCAGGCCCTCGCAGAGCATGTTACATGTGACTCTCCATTCATCACCCCCCCAAGCCCTACTGTACCTGCGTGCTTTTTGTGTCCCCAGTGCACAGATAGGTGTTGGCTGGAGGACCTGCCATGTGGCACCCACGTCACCACGATTCCTGGGGAGCACCCAATGGCCTGTCTGTGTGCGCCCATTCTCTTGCTCGATGGTTTGCTCATTGAACCCCAAGTGGGTCTGTCTCTGCCCTGTGCTGGGCTGGCCGAACGGGGTGCATGGGGCCCCATCCTGACTCACACAGAGGGAAGGCCCGGTGACTGGTGAGGGGGCTCGGGCCGAGCGTTTTGGCAAGCCCTGTGACCTGCGTCGGAGGCGCACAGGCCCGTTGGCCCCACGTGTGATCAGATTTGCAGGACCCGGTGGAGGTGAGGATGCTTACCTGTGCACCTTTGCACCCACATGCAGGTAGACCCATGGGAGATGGTCCGGGAATGCAATTGCTAAATGGGAGTATCTTCTGGCAAACCGCTCTCCCCAGAGGCTGTCCCGCATTGTACCTTTACCGAAAGGGGCATATGAGTCCCTTGTCCCCGTCCCCTCCTAGCCCAGCGCAGGACAGTGTCCATCTGTTCACATTTGCCAAGCAAATAGGAAGGGGCTCCTCCCAGTTTTGAGTCACCTCCCCCCGGTACTGGGGCGCTGAGAGCATTCTCTACATTTCCGGGCCACTTGTCTTTCTGCGGATTTCCTGTTCCCTCTTTTTTGCTTATTTTTCTATCGCTTGCTTGTCTGTCTTTATGGACTCTGGAGGCGGATGGGTGTGTGGGCTGTGTTTTGTCAGGCAGGGAGATGAATCGCTGTTGAGCTCAGCGCAGGATGGCCTCCCCACCGGCTGGGAGGGCGAGTGCTCCGGGAGGGGTGCAGCGGGCGTGTCGTGGGGTGCAGCCGCGGGGGCGGCAGCAACGGTCACCCCCAGCCCAGCCTTCTCGCTGGCCGGTGTGCCCTGGTGGTGGCTCTGGGGGCTGCCGAGGTCCCTGCCCTGCAGCTAAGGCCGTCCCTTGGGCCTCCCACAGCCTCCTGTTGCTCTGGGCTCCTCCTGGCCTCAGGGTCCTCACAGCTGCTGATCCCTGTGCTGGACATGCCCCCCCCTCACCTGCTCTGAAGCTTTTTCTCTCTTGTTCCGAAGCCAGCAGAGTTTAGTTTCTGTGTCACCTCGGGGAGGCCCCCCCTGGGCCCCCGGACACAGCAGCCGCCTTCTCGCACCCCATGCTCAGCCACGGCCGAGGTGGCTACCCGTGTTCCTTGGCCGTTTCAGCCCTGCACGTTCAGTGTCGCCCTGTCTCCCCTTGTCGCCCCACTAGCCTGCCAGCTCCATGCCGACGAGCCCCCGGTGTCCCGCACCTCACGCAGCACTGAGCGCCCGGGGGGCCCTCGCCACCAGCATGGACACACTCTTTGCTCCGTTGCACTGATGGGACATTCATCTCCCTCCTGGCCTGACCCCAGGGTGTCCAGGGGTCTCCCGCCGCAGCCAGCTCCTGGCTAATATCTTGGGGGCCCTGGAAGCACTTTCTCGGGGCGTGCACAGTGCAGATGGTCCTGCAGACCCTGTGGTGAGGGCCCAAGTGCGCGTGAACAGGGCAAGTGGGTGGTGCCCAGTGGCTGTGCAGGGAGGAAGAGGGAGGGAAGGCCGGACCTGCAGCGTCTGGGGAGGTCCCAGCGGGGCCGGTGTCCAGCTCCAGGGCGAGGAGTTTGGTCTCCGTCTGGGAGGCCAGGGGAGCACCCGGGGTCGGCACTCGGTCCTGGAACCCTGGGGGTCTGGCAGGGAGGGGAAACCACCAGGGAGGGGAGGACCAATGAGGGTGGGGCAGGGTCTCTACCAGGAGAGAAATGGGGGGGACAGGGAGGCAGGGGGCAGAGAGAAGGGACATCCTCCACAGTGCAGGGGAGAACACAACAGGAGATGTCCACGCTTTGTGCCGGCCGCTCCGAGGCCGTGGATGATTTTGCTGATAACGGGAATGCCTGTGTTCCGGGTTGAACAAGGTCCCCAAAGAGATATGCTGAAGTCCTAACCCTGGGACCTGGTACCCTGGGATGGGACTTTATTTGGAAGTAGGTCTGTTGCAGAGGTAACTAGTTGGTGGGTCGTGGTGGAGCAGGGTGGGTCCAATCCACGGTGACAGGCGTCCTAATGAGAGCAGAGACGCAGACAGGCAGACAGACACACAGACACAAGGCTGTCCTGCAGCTTTAGGCCGAGAAGCAGGATGGCCAGCAACACAGGAGCTGGAGGGCAGGGGCGGTCCCCCCGCCCCCCTCCCCCTGATTCCAGAGAGAGCGTGGCCCCGCCCACACTTTGGTTCAGGACCTCAGCCTCCAGAACAGTGAGGACATAGCTTTCCGCTGCTTAAGCCCCCAGTGTGGGGTCATTTGTGACCACAGCTGTGGAAAACCGAAGCCATGGCTAGCTGGGAAAGACAGACGTCATTTGCCAAGGGCCACCGCATGCCAGGCTGGGCGCCAGGCGCTTTCACATAAAACCTGTGATTTATCTCCCTGCAGCCCGGTAAGTAGGCTTCCCTATTTTACAGAAAAGGAGACAGAGGCTCAGAGACGTTAAGTCTCTGGGTCAAGGTCACCCAGCGGCTGAGCGATGGTTGCAAACCCGGGGTCTGCCTGAGTTGCAGAAGGAGAGGTGAGCGTAGTGGTGGGTGGGAGCAGATACAAAGCGCTCAGCATTCTCTTTTCCCATTATGAATTGCATGGGGGCTTCCAGGCAGAGGCGTCCAGCATGCAGCTGGTGCGGGGGCCTGAGTGCTCCGCAGAGGCCAGGGCCAGGCCTTAAGAATCCCTGTCCAGGGCCTAGATGATGTCTTGGATCCCTCCAGACCTAAGTTTTTATGCCCCTAAAAAAGTGTTGGCGTCTTCCTTGCTTTACAGTGACCTTGAAAATCTCTACCATCTGTTGGAGAGTTCCAGGCCCTGATCTCACTTGTTTCTCTCTTTTATCAGTGTTGGTAAGGATGTGAGTGCATGCCCTGACAGAGCGGTGATTGGTGGACGCAGCGTGGGGCTGTCGGGAAGAGAAGGATCATGCTGGAATGTGGGGCAGGGGCAGGGGTGTGCAGGGAGGAGGGTGAGGAAGCCCCGGGGGATCCTTGCAGGTGGAGAGGCTGGGGCCGCCTGGGACCGTGCACTCCTTTCCTCTCGCCCAGAGCCCCTTCCCAAGCCACCCGGTGAGCCCCACTGCTTCTTGGGTTCCCCCAAAGCCCTGCGGATCACAGCTCTTCTGGGGTGCGGGCTGCTGCGTGGGTGGCGGGGGGCGGGGGGACCGTCCATGAGGCAGGGTGGCCGGGACCACGTCCTCGAGTGTGTGTGTGTGTGTGTGTGTGTGTGTGTGTGTGTGTGTGTGTGTGTGTGGAGAGTATCCTTCTGGGCGCCTGTCAGTCCGCCCACCCTCGCTGTGCAGAAAGAACACATTTCTCTCTTTGCTTTAAATCACTCGGTTTCGCTCGGGTCCCCCACCCTGGCAGGTGTGGAAGTTGGGATAGAACTTTCTACACTGCAGGTGGTGACCCATTTGTGGGCACGAAATCAGTTCAGTGGGTCAGAGCCACGTTGGTTATGTAAGAAGTGGAACTGAGTGGAAAAACCGCAGGGCACATTGTGAGTAAAGAGAGCGGGTTTGGTTTGGCGAAAAGAATTGTTACATACGTACTTGCCCATAAGCTGTTGCCGCACTTGGCAGCGGGAGAATGACCCCCTCCAAAGTAGACCAGGTCCTCATCCCTGGGACCTGTGAGTGTGGGCTTATTTGGAAAACAGAGTTTTTGCAGATGGCATTGTGTGAAGGACGTAGCGGTGGGGAGGTCATCCTGGGTTACTCGCGTGAGCCCTGCATGCAATCACAATTATTCTTAGAAGAGGAGGCAGAGGGAGGTTAGGGGCAGGCACCCAGAAAACAAGGCCACGTGGCCACGGAGGCAGAGATGGGGTGACGTGGCCACAGCCGAGGAGGGCCAGCTGCCCCTAGAAGCTGGAGGAGGCAGGGAACAGAATCTCCCCGGGACCTCAGGAGGAGGCAGCCCTGCGGACACCTTGATTTTAGCCCAGTGGCGCTGATTTTGGACTTGAGGCCTCCAGAACTGTGGTAAGCCACCCGACTTGTGGTAGTTTGTTACAGCAGTGTGCGAAACGTACACACTGTGGGACAAACAGCCCCCCGCTCAGAGGCGTAAACGGGGGCCCACGTGCTGGCTGGGGCTCGGCCGAGCAGGCCGGCTCAGTGTGGCGGCTCCGCTCCTTCTCGAATCTGCCTCCTGGGACCAGCGCACTGGCCCAGGGATGTTCTCTTCGTTCAAGGGTAGAAGCGTGATAGGGCGGGTGGAGACGCGTGAGGCACATCATGGCACATTGTCACTTCCTCCAAAGTGTCACTGGCCACAACCAGCCATGTGAGCAAACAGGAAGTTATGGGGCAGGAGGATGCTCTGTTCCCGAGATAGACTCTAGCATGGCTGAGGGTGCTCCACAACCGGTCCTCCCACAGGTGTGCGCACCTGTCCCCACAGGGCCACTCTCTGATGGGCACATCCCTTTCCAGGTGCTGCCGTGGGAACAGTTAGCAAGCCACCCACCAGGGACAGAGAGCCCGGCCCCGTGCTTACCTGAGGCCCATGGGTGTTCATGGTGCTGGCTCTGCCTCTCTTGACTCTCCTGAGCATCTGCCCAGAAGTTTCCAGGTGGGGCAGGAAGCTCTCCTGCACACCCCACATCCTTAGAGCAAAAGAGGGGTTCCTCCTGCAGGGTCTGGGGAGGGGAGAGAATTGTTCCCCCACAGCCCTACGGATCACAGCTCTAAGACGGATGTGCAAATTGCAAATTAGCATAAGCCCGCGGGGGTCCTGGTCCCTGGGCTTCAGACCACGTTGGTGACCCTGAAGGCTGAAGGCTGAGGCCCGGCCAAGGGCTGAGAATCCCCCATTAAGCTGGGAATCTGTAGCCTTTCCTCCCCATGGGCGCAGGGTGTAGGCACGCCTCCACCCCTCGGCCCTGGGGACCACGTGAGGCCATAGAAGAGGAAGCCAGGAGTCTCTGAGCCCCGGGCCTCTGGGTAAGGGATGCCTCCACGCTCAGTGTCCCCATGAGCCAAGGGCAGCCTCCCAGGGACCTGACAGCCACTGCAGATGGGGGAGCATGGTGCAGGGGGCTGGGACTCTGTGGGGGGATCCGTGCCAGGCACCAGGCAACTGGGGGTTGGGGCAGACACCTGGAGAATAACGGAGCCCAGGAAGGCACCCAGAGCCAGGCCTGCACTGTGATTTCTGCCCGAGGGTCCCAGAAGCCCCCCACTGTGATGCAGCCCCTCTCTCCTGGGAGGCTCATCTGACAGCATTAGGGCAGATGTGGGTGTTCTGGCCTCCAACCGAGATGGACTGAAAGTGTCAGGCCTTGGGGAACCCTTGGGGACCTTGGGGGGGGTGTGGCCCTCGGCTGGGAGGCTCTGTGGGGGGCCGGCAGGCAGAGGGCAGGCCGCTGCTTGACGCTCTCCCAGGGGGGGAGTCAATGGGCAGGTTCATTCCTGCTGTGTCTTCAGGCCGGGCGCCCCAGGTTCCACCTTGTTGGGGAGAGAAGAGGCTCATGGGACCCCCACCCCACCAGCTCCTTGCCGGATTTGGGGTGGGGGTGTTGCTTGTGGGAGGGAAGAGCTGTTACCCACACAGCCACTCCCGGGACACTTGTCTTTCCGCCACCTGAGCAAAATCCTTCAGTGCTGCCCCTGGTCCCCAGGGAAAACCCACTCTTTGGGGGCCTAGGATGTCCTGGTCCCTGCGTGTGCCTTCCCACCCCACTGAGCACCCCAGGCCCAAGGAGCGGGGCTCTTCCACCTGCCGGGAGCGTCTCCTCTCCGAGCTCACACAGGCTGTTCCCAGGGCCCAGGGGCTGGCTGCCCCTTGGCCTCCGCATGTCCGCCAGTCCCTTCCTCCCGGGCGCCCTCTAGGGCGTGGCCACACGCAGAGGGCCCTGCCAGACCCTCAGGCTCAAAGCCCACAACCCCCTGTTGTTCACCAGAGCGGGCTGCACCCCACCTGTCTCTCTGCCTCGGTTTCCTCTTCGGAACAGTAGGGATGGGATGGCTCCCGCCTCGGGTATGGGGCAGCATGTGGCACTCGCTGAGTGCTCAGAGGGCAGGAGATGTCATTGTCACCGTCTTGGTTTCTGCCCCGAGCTGGGCACGGGGACGCAGGGCATGGATCCTGGAATTTCCTCTCATTTATGAGCCAAAGAGGATATAATTCCGTGCCTGGGATGCATGATTTGTGCCCGTGTGTGGATCCCACGGGCCCGGGTAAAAATGCTGCAGACATGCCCCGGGGGCTTCCCACAGGGGGCTGCACGTCACCAGTCCTATTCACTGGGTGGCGAGGTAGGCGTGTCACACCATCCTGGCCGATGACAGATGAGGAAAGCCCCACGCCGGCGGCCGGCGCCTGCTCCCGGCTCCTCAGTGCCGGGGCATGAGGCGGTTTCGGCTGGGGGCCTGCAGGAGGGTCACGGGGCCCGCCCCGACTGCGCCGCAGGCTGGGGTGTGAAGCGTGAGCTGTGGTTCGCCCCTCGACCTTGGCATCCGGCGCCGGTTCCCGGGCCCGCGGGGGCCACGCCCGTGCATTCTCTGCGGCCGCGCTGGGTCCAAGCAGCACTTCCCATGTGCGCGGCTGGTGGGTCTAACGAGGGGACATTGAGGGGGAAGCTGGCGGAGGGACAGCAGGGACGTGTGCCGCCGAAGCTCCTCCAGCCTCGGTTTCCCCTCGACACGGTGGGGCTGTGCAGGGGGGTAGAAAGGTACCCCACCCCCCCGTGTCCACCCAGAGCCTTGGCGTGAGACCTTGTTTGCAATAAGGGTCTTAGCAGATGTGATTAAGGTAAGGATAGCGATGAGGTCATCCATCCAGTGACTGGTGTCCTCACCAGAGACAAAAAGGGCACACAGACGCGCAGGGAGAAGCCACGTCAAGAAAGAGGCAGAGGGGGTTGTGACATGACCCCAAGCCCGGGAGTGTGCCTGGAGCCCCAGGAGCTGGAAGATGCAGGGAAGGATCCTCCCCGGAGCCTTGGGAGGGAGCGTGTGCGGCCCTGGGAACACCTCGGTGTGGGGCTCCTGGCCTCGAGAACCGTGGCAGCATAACGTCGGTCGCGAAGCCCCCAGCGTGTGGGGCTCTGCTAGGCGGCTGCAGCCGCGGGCGCAGGCTGTGGTCCCCGCCACCCCGGGGTGGGCTCACACCTGCTGCCTGCACCTGGCCGTGGGCCTGGCCCTCCCCCCCCTCCTCCCCCGCCGCGTGTCTTTCCAAAGTCCCTTTCCCGGACGGCTGGGAAACAGGTGCACCTCGTGGGGGAGGGGTGGGGGGAGTCTATTTCAGTGTGTCGGGAAGGGGTTGGCCCTGCCCTTCGTGGGGCAGGAGGGTGGCAGCTCCCACATGACCCTCCGGCGCGTCCATCTGGAGTCGTGCCGGCCACAGAGGCTCTGCCGCTGCTCAGCTGCCGCCCGCGGCCTCCACGGGCGCCGGTCCTTGGTGCGGAGGCCACGCTCCATGGGGATGCCAGGAGGAGAGACAGGTAACTGCCCTCACAGCCGAGACCGTCTGGCTGGAGGGGGAGGCTTGCTTTTCCAACTCGGAGCCTTGAGTCCCACAGATAAGTTTTGGGGGTCTGACACGAAGGGAGGCAGTCTGATTGAGCTCTGCTGTTTATGAAGGTGGTGAGGGGGCCAGCACTTGTGAGCGCCAACTGTTGGCCAGGCTTTGGAGGCTCGCTCTCATGGCGGCTCCATGACAGCCCTGTGAAAGGACCCATTTTACAGATGAACAAGCTAAGATCTGGGAAAAGGGAGACTCCGGTCTGACATCACACAGTGGTGGGCTCTGGGGCCCTCAGACCCCACCGTCTGGGCTGGAGTCCCTGGGCCCACGGCCCCTCTGCGCCCACCTCCCCTTCCTTCTTTTCTCCTGTAAGGTGGTGCTTGCAGCCAGGACTGATTCTGCTCTCCCCCAGGAACATTTGGCGATGTCTGGAGGCACTTTAGTTTGTCATACCTGGGGGAAGGGTGCTCCTGACACAGGACGGCCCCTGCAGCAAAGACTTGTCCAGCCCAGAATGTCACGTGAGCCCAGGCTGGGCAAGCTGTTTGAAGGGATGGTCAGAGAACCTCAGTTCCGCTGGGGCTGACGGGAAGAGTCAGGCCATCACCCGCTTAGATGATAAACAGGGATCTCCTCACCCGCTCAAACTCGGGACTCGGCAAGGGGGCCAACAGCGAGGGTGGGGGGAGGAGGAGCTGGGAGGGGGCTCAGGGAGACACGTGGGGAAGGGGGAGCAAGTTCAGGGAGGGAGCCTGGACCCCAGGAGCAGAGGGAGGCCAGGGCACCCGGAGAGAGCCTCTGGGAGCCGGGGTGGACGGGGGCTGCCTGGAAGCCGACTAGTGAGCTGCAAGGGTCTCCGGCCTGGCCTCACTGCGCCCTGGGCTGGGCACCTCACCACTCCTGGGGGCCTCAGGGACCCCCTCTGTAACTCGGGGTGGACTGTGGCTCCTCTTCCCAGGCTGTTGTGAGCGGGCATAGCAGACATCTGATACTCGTTTCCCCAAAGCTGTGGCCACTTGCCCCCTGGCTGGCCAGATGCGGCCCTGTGCGGGGCTCCCCTCCCCGGCCTTGGTGCACCAGCTGGCTGGGGGGCTGGTAACACCCCCCGGCCTGGAGGGTGTCCCGGGTTGTTGCGCGATTACCAGCGGTCCCGAGACCTGTGGCACGTGGGCACGATGTCCACATCAGCAGTGGGGTTTGCGGGCTGGCGGCGGGGCAGCTCTCGGCCGGGCACACCGTGTCCTTCCCGCCGGAAGGTGGGCAGTGATGCCGACGGCACAGGGCAAACAGCAATCATCAAAAGTGGCACCAAGCGCCGCTGTTCCCGCTTCATGGATGAAGAAACGGCAGCGCAGGAAGGGTGATTCTGTTTGTGTGAAATTGTAGTAAAGGCGGAAACAGCTTGCGGCGGAACCCGTAAGGACAACGTTGGCAGAAAGCTCGGGGCCCTCAGATGAAGCAGCGCTTTCTTAGGCACGACACCAAGGACATGGGCAGCGAAAGAAAACACAGATCAATTGGATTTCATGAAAACTGAACATTCTCCTGCAGAGAACGTCATGAAGAAAACAGAAGCAGCTGGTACAGTGGCAGACGGTGTTTGCTGACCTCGTATGGGATTAGGGACTTGTGCCAAGAACATGTAAACAACCCTTAGGACTCAATTCTGTCACTGTCGGGAGAGACAGCCACAGGACGTGGGCCAAGGGTCTGAGCAGACGATTCTCCAAAGGAGACACGCAAACACGAATGAGCACCACTGGCTGTCCCAGATGCGAATCAAGACCACTGTGGGCGGCCACCGTGCACCTGCTCCACAGCCCGGTCAGAGAGACACAGATGCGGGGACTCTGGACCCTCACCTGCCGTGGCTGGCGGGAAGGGCCGACGGCACAGCCACTTGGGAAGAGTTCTGGCAGGTCCTCCAATGCTGAAACACAGAGCCACCGTATGAATGGCCACCTCCCGGTCCACCCCTACGGAGGTGCCCAAGAGACACGGGCACCCATGTCCACCCCGAAGGGGCTGTGCCTGAGTCGTCATAATAGCCAGCAGGTGGAAACAGCCCCAGAGCCCTTCGCCCAACGAATGGAACATGGGGCGTGGTCACATGATGGAATATTAGTGGCCCTGGAGAGCCCAACTCGTGCACAGCGTGGATGAAGCGTGGAAACATTCTGCATTCTTCCGAAGCCAGACACAGACCACCCATTGTATGGGTCCGTGTGTATGAAATGTCCTGAAGGAGCAGATCCGTACAGACAGAAAGTACATCGTCGGTCGCCAGGGGAGGAGGAGGGGGGATGGGGAGGGACGGTAATGGGCAAGGGGTTTCTCTTCGGGACAATGGAAATGTTCTAAAATTGATCGTGCTGATTGACACACCGCTCTGCGAGTACAGATGACCTTGAACAACACAGGTTTGAGCTGAGTGGGTCCACTGATGCGTGGATTTTTTCCAGCACATATACTCACGGTACCATAAATGTGTTTTCTCCTCCTTATGCTTTTGTTCACAGCACTTTCTTTTCTCCAGCTGACTTTATTGTGAGAATGCGGTATATCGTACATGTGACGTATGGGATATGTGTTAATCGACTGTTTCCATCTTCTGTCAGGCTCTGGTCGACAGGAGACGAGTTGTAGTTAAGGTGTTGGGAAGTCAGAAGTTACACTTGGATTTTCAACTGCGCTGGATTTTCAGCTGGTTTGGTGCGTCTAACCCCTGAGTGTGTTTCGGGGCTCAACTTTACACTCAAAATCGTACAACTGTGCCTTTTAAATAGGGGAATTGTATGGTCTGTGAATTATATCTTGATAAACTTTTCTAAGTGCGCACCGAGCCCCTTCTGCCAAGCGGGGTAGGCTCTGCTCAGGAATTTAGGAGATTGTTGGAGACACGGGACACATGAGGACAAGGCTCTGCTCCCTGAAAAGATCGTGTTGTTATTGAGTCGTATCGTGGATCCTGTCACGTCACATGTCGTAGGCGTGTGTCTGCGTGGGTGCATGCCTACACATGTGTTGTCCGTGGTACACAGTTGCCGCCCGGAATGGCCACCGAGCTGAATGGCGGTTAACCTCAGGGTTGAAGATTAGCAGGGGATTTTAAGTCTTCTTCGACTTCTGGGTGCTGTTTGGGTTTGTGGCAATGAATAATATTATTTCTGTCCCCCCAAAGCAGCTACTTTTGTTGTTGAAACCTAAGGAACTGTTGTCTGGGGAGGGGGGGAGTGGGGGCTGGACTCCCACGCAGCGCTGGGTGATATCCGGAGGCCACACCTCTGGGCCTGACCAGGCGGAGCAGGGGGCCCGTCACCATGCACGGGCTGCGTGACCGGGCGTCAGTGAACCCCAGTCCGCCCGAGGTCGGAGGCCAGATGGGACCCACAGACGTTGGTTTGTGCGCGGGGGCCCAGTAGGTACAAGTAAAATGCCCCGGGGGACGTGGGGTTGGCAGAAGGGGCGGGAGTGTGGTGTGCGTGTTGAACCCTCCTGCGCGTCTCAGCTTTCCCTGGGCGCCCGGCCAGCAGTCTGGGTGCCCGGTTTTAATTAGACACTCAGGACATATTTCCCCTGCCACCGGCCTTCCGTGGACCAGCGAGTGGGAGGACAGTGCAAGAGGAGACCGGTCGTGCAGGGGGCAAAGGCCTGGAGAGACGACCCGGTCCCCACCAGTTAGGGGCTGTGTGAGCTCACCAGGCTACTGAGCGTCTCTGGGCCTCGGGCTCCTTCTCTGCAGTATGGGGTGGTCATGGCAGGCCTGGAGCCGATGTGTCTACACGTCACGGATGGAGGGCATCGTCACGTCTGCCCTGAACCGACCTGTGTTGTACGGCCTGCGTTTGCTTATATACTTTCAGAGCCACCAGATTATAGGGGGCTGTAGTTTGCCTCTGTCTCAGCAACAACCACTGCCCATTCTAGCTCAGCTCTGCTGGCAGCCCCCCCTCCCAGGAGGCACAGGGCCACCCAGCCTCACCCCCAGACGCCTGCCGGGCTGGGAGGGGCCACCTGTGTCTCGAGGAAGGAGAAATCTTTGCACAGGAAGCTCACATATGTTTGCCTTTGGGGGACGTGCACATTGGCGCCCCAGCGATGCAGCTGAAGGGCCTGGGCACATGCTAGGAGCCCCGCCGTGACAGGCGAAGTAGGGCTACCTCGGGTGGCCCCAGGTGGCCATGCACGTTCCCAGATGCTTTCTGCTCTTGGACACGGCAGGCGTGGGGTTCAGAAACGGAAGGTGGGTGCCGGCATGTGGGACACACAGCCAGCACAGGGGAGGGAAGCGTGGGGATTCCTGGGCGGGCGCTGGGGTCGGACTCCGCCCGTGGCCTTCCGACCGAGCCACAGGCCAGCCCCGCATGTCTGGCAGATGGTGTTACCCTCGCCAGGCCCTGGTGATCCCATGGAGGAAGAGAGAACAGGGGCCTGGACCCCCCGCCAGACATCCCACAGGCTCCCCACCCCCTCCACAGACTCACCCCTGCGTCCTGGGTGGACAGAAGAGACATGGCATTGAGCCCCTGGGAGCAGGTGGGGGAATTTTAAATTGAACTTTGGAGCGGACCCATCAATTTGCCGTGGGATTTGGAGGCTCGGGCACAAGTAGCTGTTTTTAGACGCGGGGGGATCAGGGTCGCCATGCGCCATGCAAGCCCCTAGGGGACCAGGAGTATGGGTATGACCTGGCCAGGCATTGGGGAGGCTCAGGCAGGGATTAAAGACCCCAAGGAAGGGCTGCCAGCTGACAGGGAAGAAAACAGAGGGCTCAAATCCCACTTGGGCAAAGGAGGGTCCTTCCAGCCACGCTGGGGAGCCAGAGCCGGGTCCTGAGGTTGAATGGGCACTCGTGCCCAGCGCCATGAGCTGCCTGGTCCCCAGGCTGCTCCGAGCAGTAAAGACAGGGCAGCTGGGAGGGAGGTCTGCGGAGCAGGGGCCCCGTGGAGGCAGGTGCAGCCGTCTTGTTGGAAGACTGCACACACCTATCAGGTCTGGGAGGGCCTCACCTCCCCAGAGCTGGCCCCTCCCACCCAGCGTGGCGCAGTGGGGCAAGCAAGGGCTGGTGAGACCTGGGTCCAGTCCTGGCCTGGGAACCTCTCTGCCCATCTGCAAAGTTGTCAAGAGAGGCCAGTTCCCAATTGTGCAGGATGAAAGGATGATTGGAGTAGAGGTGACGGGTGCTTAGCAGGATCTGGATTGTGGGTAGCGTCCTGCTGGGCAGCAAGCAGGGAGGAGAGGTGGGGGGGCGGTGACCTCTCAGACCCCCATGGCCATCCTTGCTGGATCCAACTTGCTGACCGTGGATGGTGCGGCAGTGGGGGCCCTGTCCAGGCAGTGTCTCCAGGTCATACTGCAGCCCCGTCTTTGGAGGCCTGGGCAGGAGGGGGGCAGCCGGCGATCCTGACTGGCCAAGGTGCACTGGGGGCGTCCTGGCAGGCCCCTGCCGCGGGCCCCACACTGGCGGGGTCTCACGGGAGCTGGCCTGCTGAGGCAGGGCATGGCGGGACCAACTGGGCCCTCCCAGACCCCCTCGGTGGGAGTCCGCAAGCTGGGGCTTGCGCTGGGGCGGCCTGGGTTCGAGCCCCGCCCATCCTCCTTGCCCACGTTCCCTGCTCTGTGATGGTCACCGATGGAAGCCCCCGAGTGTAGCACCTGGCACTTAGCCCGGGCACGGGGACTGAAAGACGATGTTGTCACACACATCCCTGTCACTGTGCTGATGCACCGTGCACTGCTTCAAGTCGTCAAACGTGTGTCCTGTTCCCATTGGATTTAAGGAACATTTATTGGGCATCTGCCGGGTAGTGGGCCCTGACCAGACAAGGTCACTCACTGGTGCCGGCGTGGCTGTTCTGGCCCGTGGCGGTGTGACGAGAGGGACAAGGGACTGGCCTGGCGGCCTGGAGCTCCGAGCCCTGCGCCCAGCCCAGCCAGACTGTGCGTGTGCCCTGGGCGGGGCCCACCCCCACCCCTCTCTGCCATTGGCCGTGTCCCCGGGGAGTGCGGGTGTGAGGAGGGGCCCAGATGCCTACCGCGCCCTGACCTTCCGGAATGCCACCCAGGAGATCCTCAGATGCCTCCCCGCTCAGGAAGAGCCGCTCTTCCGGCCACGAAGTGACACCCTCAGGGACGTGGGTGGCCGGGACGCCTGGACCAGCTGCTGCAGGCGTGACGTGTCCTGGGACTTGCCAGAAGCTCGAGCTGGAGTCTGCTGAGCCCAGTGGCCAGACTGAGCTTCTGGCTCACTGCCGCGTGGCTCCCAGCTCTGCCTCCAGAAGAGGCCCCCTGACCCCCAGCACACTGAGCCCCCACCACGAGCCGCCCCTGCCCCGTCACCATCCTCAGAAAGCCCGGTGTGGGATCACATCATTGGCCCCCTGCAGATGGAAAACAGGCCTGGAGGAGAGACATCAGCACATCCCAGGCCTGGCTTCCCGCTCTTTCCGCGGACTGGTCTCCTGGGGTCGCAGTTACAGAGTACCGCAGACTGGGGCTTACCCAGCAGACCTCTGCTCACATCCTGGAGGCCGCGAGCCCAAGGTCAAGGTGTCACCAGCGTGGTTCCTTTGGCGGCCGTGAGGGAAGATCTGTCCTTGGCCTGCAGATGGGGGCCTGTGCCTGCATCTGCACGTGGTCCCCTCTGTGCGTCTGTCTCCATGTCCTAATGTCCTGTGTGTGTAAGGACAGCCGTGACAGCCTCACTTTAGCCCGCCTGCCTCCGTGAAGACCCTGTCTCCAAATCAGGTCATAGTCTGAAGTGCTGGGGCTTAGGGGTCGACAAAATTCCGCCGTCACAGATGGGCTCTTTCTGTGGCCTCCCGGGACCCCCCCTTGGATGGCTCGCACACTCCGTCTGGAGGAAGGGAGACTCGGCTGGCTGGGCGGGTTTTCCTTTTCCTGCCTCCCCCATCAAGTCTGAGGCTCATTCCAGGCTCCGTGGGGCTGCCTGGTGGCCCCACAGCCGTGTGTGTGGCCGAGAGCGACTTTGTCGGAATGCGCTCCCCCATCTTGGGGCAGGAGGAACCACAGGGCCCGGGGACCCGACAGCTGGCCCACGGGGCCCCGGGCGTCTGCACTCAGTCCGCTGGGATCCAGAGGCCAAGCTGTTCTCACTCAGGTGGAGACCGGTCTCTGACGCCCTGACCTCCCTGAGTCTAGTGTATAACCCTGTGAAGCCCCCCAACTCACCCCCCGCATCAGTGCTGGGGGAGCTGGGGCCCTGCCTGAGGCGGGATGACCCAGGATTCACACCCACACTGAGGCACCTTGGAGGCCAATCGCTCTGGAACAGCAAGCGTGACCCAGATACTCTGAGGTGACCTGGTCCTTTGTCCCCCAGCCCCGTGCTGGCGTTTAGGGGACCCTGGAGAGCGCACGGGAGCCTCTAGTGGGGTGTCTAGCAGAGGAAGCCAGAGGGTCACTGACCGTTTGGGGAGAGGTGACATGACTTGTTCAAGGTGGCTGTCGCTGGTCCAGGGGGACACTGGGCAAGCCCCCCGCCCCCGCATACCTGTTTTCAGGTCAAGGAGGTACAGCGTTCTTACAGGAACTGTGGCACCGAGGGGTGCGGTGCCCAGAGCCTCCAGCACGGGGCTCAGCACACGGGGCTCCCTGGGAATGCACTGTCGGGACAGAGGCGGCCCTGGGCGTGGGCCTTGAAGAAGTTCAGTTTTCATAGGTGGAGGGGGGACGAGGGCAGCACTCCCCAGAGGGGGGCGGTGGGAGCCAGGGCTGGTGCTGGGGCTATCGACAACAACTCTGGGAAAGAGTCCGGGGTCAGGGAGCAGTGGGAGGTAAGCCAGGGAACCAGCCGGGCAAAGGGCTTGGAGGCATGGGGGTCTGTCTGCGGGCTGAGCTGAGTTCTGGTGGCTGTTGGGAGCCATGGAAGGTGATTGGGCAGGGCAGGGACCTGAGCAAAGGGTGCCTGTGCACAAGGCCACTCTCCGTGATCCTGCCCCTTGCCAGCTGGGAGAGCTTGTCCTGGGGGCTCCATTGTCCTGGCTGTCCCCTTGTGGTGAGCTCGCTGTGTTCGAGGGGATGCTTTCCCACTGCGTCAAAATGGGGACCTACTCAGACACTCGGGACTTTGGAGCCAGGGTGGATTAGCAGGAGGGAGACCGACCTGGGGTTGAATCTTGACTCTGCCTCTCCTGGCTGCACAGCTTTGGGCTGGTTAGCCTACTTCTCTGAGCTTGGTTTCTAACTCTGCCAAATGGGTGCAAGAGTATCTACCACGGGGTGGTAGTGAAGACTCCAGGCCAGGTCAGGCCAGACTCTGGGCATTTCCCTTCCCGGATCAAAGTGGCTAGCACCTCCTTGTGGGACTTTGGCTATGGAGGGAGTGACTTTCCTGTCTCCGGAGAGGTCCCGAGTGAGCCTCAGGCAGGCTGTGTGCAGAAGTAGGGGGGACACCGTGTCAGGACTTGGGGAGGGGACTCTGGGGTCTGGTTGTGGTGGCGTTCAATTTTCTATGGCTACATAACAAACTGCCCCAAACCTTAGGCACCAAATGTCCATTCTATTATATTCACGGCTTCTGAGGGTCAGAAATTCAGAAAGGCATGGCAGAGATGTTTTCTGTCTCTGGTTTCATCTGGGAAGACTTAGAGGCTGGGGGTGACCTGAGAGCCGGGGACAACAGGAACCTCTGGAGAACAGATCCACGTGCCCCCTGCATGCGGTCTCTCGGTGTTTGGGGTGGTTGGGCTTCCTCACTGCATGGCCGCTGGCCTCCAAGAATGAGCGTCCTTAAAAGCAAGGCATTTTATGGCATTATGATCTAGTTTGGAAGTCACATGGTGTCGCTCCCATCACTTCATTGGCCGAGGCAGTCCCAACGTCCACCTGTGTTCCCGGGGAGGGGGTCTCAGTCCCCACCGCTTAGTGGAAGGCATGTTAAAGCCACAGTGGAGAAGAGCTTGTGGGATGGACGTCTGTATCCAGGGGCTGCTCAGAAGCCCGCTGAGGAGCTCAGAGGGATGAGTGTCCCAAGGTCTCCAGAGGAGCAGCGGTCACATCGCCAGATGCTGAGGCATGCGGTGTGCCGGGGGAGACCGGCATGTGCCCATAAAGGTTGAGGCTCAGTGTGATATGTGTTGATTCGTCCCATTTATGGAGCACCTGCCAGGTGCCAGGCTCTGGGCTGGGTGCTGCGCCCCCCACAGGTGAGCCAGGCAGGCGTGGAGCCTATACCCCTTCGGAGGAGAGAACTTCAGAAAGACGTTCAGTGCAGAGGGGTGAACAGGAGAGGAGGGGCGGCTCACCCACCCAGCAGACATTCACTGCTGTGTGCTGGGCCGGCCCTAAGCAGGGCACGAAGGACTGCCGGTGGGTCGGCCCCCCAGACGTCCTGGTCCAGGGCTGATGGAGAAGCTGCGAGATGCAGGCAGGAGTTGGCCAGTTTGGGACTATGAAGCGTTTCCACATAATCAGTTCTGTCTGCAAACATGGGAGCTCGAGCCCAGCGTCCACTGCTTAGAACTCTGGCAGAGCAGAGCGGATCGCGGACAGCTGACCACTGTCTGGGCTTGGGGCAGGTCAGGGGCTCGGATGAGCCCACGCGACTCCATAGGAGAAACCGGGGACCACGTCCGTGGGGAAGTGGAAGAGGGCCGGGTCATTTCCCGGGTGACGGGATGACAGCTTCAGGTGGACATGGCATCCCGGTGGAATCCCTGCCGTTTGATGGTGTGACTATGGAAACGGGCGTGGGGGTTGGTGCTGGGAGTTCAGGCGTCTGGGGCGACAAGCTTCCATGGGGGGGATTCTGTCCCCCCATCTCTGTGCCCTTGAGCGCAAGCTCCTGGGGGGCGGGGACTGCTCTGCTCTGCCTGGGCCCCTGGGCCAGCCCCGGGCCCGGCAGGGAGTGAGAGCCCACCGCATCTCTGCTGGATGGAGGTCCTGGGTGAACGACATACTTGAAGAGTCAGAGAGGTCGCCTCTCTGGCTGAGCGGGGAGCCCGCTTGCCAGGCCCAGGCTGCTGACGGCCGTGGCGAAAACTGCCACTCCAGAGAGAAGTTCCCAGTTTGTGATTATAATTAGCACTCAGCCCGTAAGTAGGTTAGGGAAGGAAGCTCTCTTGTGCCATTTGGTATAATTTTCCAACATGCAGCTCTGGGGAGGGCAGCAGGAGAGAGCGCAGGACCTGTTCCCGACCTGAGACACAGCCCGCAGAAGAGTGTGCCCCGAGGACAGGCAGACCCTCTGAGGCTTGGGGTGGATGGGCCCTCAGCTCCACACCGAGAAAAACCAGCCCGAAGGAACACCTGTGCTGGGGGATGCACCAGCCACAAGGATGCTTCTGGCCACGTGGTGCGAGAGAGTTGTCTCCTCCAAACCCGGCCCCAGGGAGACACACTTCACAGAGCTGGCCCCTGGCCCTGGGCTGGGGCGGGGGGTGAGCTTCCAGGCCAGCGAGGCAGGCACACAAACCCAATGGACAAGGGCCACCCAGCATGGTTAGTACTGAGGTGGAGATGAGCATGGTGACGGGTACTTGCTGAACCAGAAGGCACCTGCCCACCTCATGTCACCTCCCCCCAGAAGTCCTCCTTGTTTGCACACAGGTTTATCTCCCTGCTGTGCTTCTCTCTGTGGCTCTCTGCTCATTGCCATGGTTAGAAGTGAAGGCCTGGGGGAGGATGGGAACTGTGTGCCTGGGACCCGCCCTGGACGTAGCAGAGTCTCAGGCCTGGGTGGGCATGCAGGGTTTATATGGCTTATTCGGGGTTAGAGCAGAGTTGTGCAGTCTGGAGCCCTAGCCAGCGGTCTGCGTGATGCAAACGGCAGAGTGGAGAGTGCAGCAAAGTGCTCAGCTGATGGGGAGTGGGGACCAGTCAGACGCTAAGCACACAGGGCCCCCACGTGTGGTCCCGTGGTGCACGTACCCCCAGTACAAGCCCTGGAGAACGAGATGAGCAGGGAATGTGTGTGTTTGGCCACGTCAGACACACTGGCTTGGGCTCCAGCACGGACTGGGCCCTTGGAGGGGGAGAGGACAAGCCGAGTCACTGAGAAAGCGCAGAAGAAGCAGTTGGAAATGTCCCTGAGGATCACGAATGACGTGTGCCTTGCTGTCTGGGAAGCGAGAGATGCGTTGTTGCTGGAACAAGAGAGGCATCTTGCTTCCCCCTTTCTGCCCTCCCTCACCACTGTGCCTCCTTGGCCCGGCATGTCCCCTCTCCTGCTGCCTGCCATCTGGTGGGCCAGCCAGTGTGTGCCCCTGGCTCCCCGATGCCCACAAACTCCTCTGTTCCTCCGCTGAATGAGGGTGCACCTGACCAGGATGTGCAGAACAGCAGGTGGCTATGGGGATGGGTGGGCATCACACCCCCCTGAGCTGGGGCCCAGCCGAGTCCCTCCTCTAGCTAGGTCACTCTGGGAAAGCCCCCACCTGTCCCTAAGTCTGAGGGTCATCATCTGTAAAATGGGGGTAACAGACCATTCCTGCAGGTAGGGGGCCAGGGCTGGGCCTGTTTGGTTCCTGTGGAATCCGGGCACCTAGTAGGTCTTCGGGCATTTGTTGGGTGGGTGAATGACTGAATCAGCAAACAGTAACAGGAAGAACAGCTTTGTTGTTTGAGTTCTTGGAGTAGAGCGCGCTTTGGCCGAGCGCCTTGCAGTTCTGACTTCACAATGAAGTGCTTTGGCTCGCGGTGGTCTCCAGGGGTTCAGGGCACCTGGAAGGCTCAGGGCAGATGCTCTGAGGCTGGAGGAGGCCGGACCACAGCGGCACCTGCCCTGGTGAGGATCCAAGGGGAGAAGGGAGACCGTGCCCGGCACGTGTTCCGAGGGCATCACCGTGGGCCTCCAGCTTTGATGACAGGAACAAAGAGGGGGCATTCGGCTACGGCATCTAGAGTGACGTCAGGTTGGTGAGTTTCTATGAACAAAGTGGGAGGTGGCCCCCGTCAGGCCTGAGCCGACAGAGCGAAGAGGAAATGGGAGGATTTGCTGGGTGAAGAGGCCAGAGGCGTGTTCCCCGCTCATCAGGGTAAAGAGGCCCATTTGCCCGGTGCCCAGGAGGCCCGCCCGCCAGCCACACGGGCGAGGGAGCCGAGCGTGGCACTGACATTAGAAGTGGCATTGGTGGGGTTCAGCCACAGTCCCTGTCCCCAGGCCAAGGGCCAGCAAGGCCCGGCACTGGTCTGGGTTGGCCCCGCCCACCGCATCAGCCCTGGGCACCGCTGGGCAAGGCACTGGGAGCAGAGGCCGATGTTAGGAGCCCCACCTGCTGGAGGTCGCTAAGGGCACCATCCGTGGCCCCCCATCATAGTCACTGCCTCCTGTGCCCGCACACACAGCAGGTGCTCAGCTGGGTCGCTGGCTACACACACATCATCTGGTCTGATCAGCACGAGGGTCCCACATTTGGGAATACTTGTCCCCATTTCATAGAGGAGGGAAGCGGCTCCAGAGGGCATGTGACCTGCCCAAGGGAGGGGCACAGCTGGGATCAGGACGTGTGTCCCGCCCCTCCCTGTCTCCTGCCCTGCCACGTCACAAGGTGGCCAAAGCGTGGAGGCAAATCTAGGACAATCTACCGACGAGGTGGGCAAGTAAGCAAAGGCACGACCCCCTGGGAGGCTCCTGGTCTCCTTCCTGATAGCCTCCTCCCATCCCCATCCCCAGGTGCGGGGTGACCCTGAGATCTGAGGCCCTGGGGACAACCAGGCCTGCAGCTGGGGTCCGCGACACTTGTCAGGCATGGCACTGGTTTGGTTTTTTTTTTTCTACTTTAATGGAGTCTCACAAAATGCCTCATGAGACCAAGCTCTAGCTCATAGATGTGAAACCTGAGGCTTCTCGGGGTTTGGTCAGCTCTCCAAGGCCACACAGCTGCCCCCGGATGGGGATGAGGGCCCACACCCAGCCCTGTTGGCTCCTGTCCCGGGCCCAGCAGCATGCAGCTCCTGTCTCCTGGAGAGAGAGCAGGGGCACAGCCTGGAGGGACTCCAGGGCATCGCCGGGGACTGCGGGGCCGGCCCTCGATCAGGTTGATGGTCCCGGGAATAATTCCTGTTCCTGGCGAGGCTCCCCAGTGCTGGGATTTCCTTATCCCAGGGCGATCAAATGGTCACAGCCTCGCGTGATCGATTCTCACCACTTGACTTTATGTTTTAAGTTATTATCACAGCTGGGGACTCGTGAAACCAAAGGTTGGAGCCCATCTTGCAATTGTAGCCAAATGGGCCTGTTGCATTTGTGCTTGGGCCTCTGGGTGTGGTAGCTCTCGATCTCTGTTTCTCTTTCCTTTAACGTTTTTCACACACTTTAGTTCTTAGAGTGGTTTTCGGTTTGCAGCAAAACTGAGCAGAAAGTGGAGTTCCCGCAAACTTTCCCCTATAATATGTGCGTTTGTTGCAGGTGATGAGCCCATTTTGATACATTGTAATGAACTGAGGTTTCCATCAGGGTTCCCTCCAGGGGGTTGAACCTCCTGTGGGTTCGGACAAGTGTGTGAGGACGTGTGTTCACATCACAGTGTCCCACCTGAGCGGCTTCTCTAAGCAGCCCTAGGCTCCACCTGCTCATCCCTCCCTCCCCCCAAGCCCCGGCAACTGCTGATTGTTTTTACTGTTTCCATGGGTCTGCCTTTTCCAGAATGCCCTGTAGATGGACTCACACAGCACACAGACTCTGCAGACTGGCTTGTTTCCCTCAGTAATATGCATCTGGGTGTCTTCCATGTTGTTTTGTGGCTTGATATCTGGTTTCTGGATAATTATCCTTTTTTACGTAAGACCCACGCACCAGACACCAGGGCTGGCAGGAACAGCCGGTCCTTGTCCTGGGGCCGCCTGGGGAAAACCCCGGGTGTGGCCCCCTGCAGATCCTGAGCCTCCTTTCCTGGCCTCAGCTCCCTCAGCAGCAGGGACAACAGCACCCTGAGGAGAAACACCCCATCAGAGTCCACATGCAGGGATTTCTTGCAACTGGGCCTCTGTGAGGGTGCAAGGAATGAGTTCACCTTGGGAGGTTAGATGCTCCCGCCACAAATGCGCAGGATCCACGGATGGGAGCCCCCGGCCAGGCTGACACCTGCGCAGAAGGCCCGCCCGTCCCCACCGCGCAGTGTCTGCTTCCCGCCACCAGAGGGCAGCACCACTGTTCTCACGAAGAGCCGCCCCAGGAGGCTTTAGAGGATGCTCCAGGTGGGCAGAGTTGGGGCCCCCCAGCAAAACCTATCTTAAAGCAGCTCTCCCCCGCCCCAGACCAGATAGATCTCCAGTAGCCAGGAAACTGGCGGTGTCAGGCTCTGTGTTTTTGCAAATGACAATAGCTATTGTGTATTGAGCCCATCATCTTAGCAAGCCCCCCCACCCCACCCCCAAGGCAGGTGATGTGAGCAGAGGGCAGATGCGTAGATGGACAGACACACGGAACGCTGGACATTCCAGGTCACGGCACGCAGGGGGTGAAGCTGGGGCTGCACCCAGGCTGTCTGCCCCTGTATCCTGTGTTCCCCCAGGGCTCACAGTGACCCCCGGGGGGCTGGTTTGACCTTCCCTCATTTTGGACTTGAGCCAGATTCCAGTAGTATAAAAACTTGCTTGTCTGCTTGTGGACAGATGATAGGCTATTGTTCTTTGTCTGCCTGACAGCTGAGAAGATAACAGTGTGGAGGATGTGTCCCACCCCCCACCGCCCACAGTCTCCACCGAGCCTCAGAGGTGGACAGGGTGACTCAGGAGCCCGCCGGGCCCCGGGCTGTTCACAGGTTTTAAATCTGGATTCCAGTGGCTCATTCCGCCAAGGGAGTCTTAAATTCAAGCCCAAGGAAATGCCGCCTTCCACCAATTTTATTAAGTAATAGATAAGGCAATTTCTGCACTTTTTCTACAGGAAAAAGAAGCGAAGGGCAAGCCTGCTGTTGGCATTTAAGCTGGAGTGGGGAATGTCACCATGGCCGTAGGAGGGCAGACAGACCTCATGGGGCCCCCCGCCCAGCCCTGCACCCTCCAGTCTGCTGTTTGGATCCTGACTCCTCTGGAAACGCGAGGCAGGCGTTGACTCTGGGTCTGGGGTACCCGGAGTGATGCCGAATTACTTTTCAAGCTGCTCACCTCCTTTCCTGCACCTTCTCATTCCCAGGCAGCTGGAACCCTGATACCCTTGGGGTGTTCACAGCCTCCTCCTCGGACAGCTCGCTGTCCCCAGCATGGTCCAGCCCCCACTTTGTGCCGCTCGCTCTCAAACTCTGCACCCCGGGCAGGGACCGCAGCAGAGAGGAGCCTGGCTCTGGCAGATCAGGGGCTGCTGGGGCGCGGGGTGCTGGGGGCGGGGGACAGGTGGGAAATTGGGTGGAGAAATGTCCTCCTCTGTCTGGAGGGACCTCCTTGATGTTTACGACAGGAATGAGGAGACCTTGAGGTCTGGTGCTTGCTCAAAGCTAGTGTTAGACAATTGTGTAAATGGGGTGTGTGTGTGTTTGTGTGTGTGTGTGTGTACATACAAATAGCTTGACCGCCCCAACAAAGCGTGGCTGGTGCTTCCTCGGCCAGCCCACACCCCCGGGCCCACCTGGGGTTTCAGCTGCAGCCAGGTGGACTCACCTGCACCCTGCAGACTTCCTGCCTCAGGTCCCCCTCACTCCTTCCTGCCACCTGCTAGTCCCAGATACACACCTGCAGCCCGTCCTTGTCTCAGCATCAGGCAGGGCCCCAGACCAAAAAAGGAGGGTGGCATTAGAAGATGTGGAAATGAGAAAAGACACTCCCCACCCCACAAGAAAAGCAAAGCGGTCTACTCAATGCTGGCTGGAGCCGGGGGTCGGCTACCCGCACTTGGCAGAGACCCAGAGGCAGGCAGAGCAGGGGAGAGCTTCCCAGAGGAGGAAAGGGGGCTCTTGGGTGAACCCGACAGGGACTGGGGGCCTGGGGAGGCTGGAAGGGGGCGTCCCACGTGGCTGGTGAGGGAGCGGGTTTGGCTTTCTCTGGTCGGTCCTGAGTCGGAAGGCTCCAGCCTGTTCGGGTGCCTGCCTGGGCCATGCTCTCTGCCCAGCAGGCCTCTGCGCCAGCCTCCAACTCCGCCATCCAACCAGCTCCTCCTCGTGCTTCAAGTGACTCTGCTGGCCCCCAGCCCCTGGGCCTCCCCCAGCCCCAGCTCCGCCACTGGGGTGTCTCCACTGCCCGACTGGAGCTCCTCAAAGGGGCAGCCCCACCATGGGCCACAGCATCCTGCGTTCTGGCCTCCATAGGTGCTTTTGGAGGACGTGGGTGAGGAGCGTATGGCCCTGCCCAGACCCCAAGAGCCCCACGGCTGGGCCTTTTCACCGTCCGCCCTGCCCTGGCCGGCCCTCAGTGGGTTCCCAGTGCTTCCATAAACATCCCAGGCCATGGCTGGCTCTAAGGAGGACAGCAACAATATTCAGGTCAATGGCCCCAGGACGCAGAGGGAATTTGAAGCAAGCTCAAAGGAGGACCTTGCAGAGGAGAGGACTCTGGGTCTCCTGGCTGCAAAAGGGCTGCCAAGCTTATGGTGGGGGACCTTGCTTCAGAGGCCCTGCCGGCCGAGGACCTGCCAGGTCAAGGCAACAAGAGAATAGGCTGCCTGTTGGGAGGGGTTGTGATCTCTCACCACTAAAGGGGTACCCACCTGGATGGGGGACAGGTGGCCCACTGGGTGGGGCTGCCATAGAGAGGAGCCCCCTCACTGGGGGTTGGCCAGATGGCCTCTCACATTATCCAGTCCCCTCCGGTCCCCCAGGAAGGAAGACGCGTCTGTCCCCTGACACCCAATGGGGCTTGAGCTGGGGCGGGGGCCCCCAAGGCCTCACGCCGCTGCTGCTTTGCTCCACTGGGCCTGGCGTGTGTCCTACCTTTAACATGGCTCATTGTTCCCTCCCTGGCAGTGTCGGAGCCCCAGGCCGCCCACAGCCCCCTGGAGAAGCCGCCCAGCACCGCGATCCTGTGTAACACCTGCGGGAATGTGTGCAAGGGGGAGGTGCTAAGGGTCCAGAACAAGTACTTCCACATCAAGTGCTTCGTCTGCAAAGGTGAGCATCCCTGGTCTCTGGTGTTTGCCGTTGCTGGGGGGCGGGGGGGGGGGGGGGGGGGGGGGGCGGGGGGGGGGCGGGGGGGGAGCACGGAAGGATCCAGAAGCTTCCAGAGAGGGCTGCTAGGGGGAGGTGGTGTTTGGGCTCTAACATGGAGTAAGGACGAATCAGGCGGTCAGAGGGGGTGCTGGGCCGGTCCAGGGGGCAGGGGCAGGTGCGTGCCGTGTGGACCCGCGTCTGTGGTTTGACCGTGGAGTGTGCCGGGCGAGAGGGGGAGGGGCAAGGCTGGGGGCCCAGCCTCCTCCCCGTGCCAGCAGCTAGCTGAGGGGGTAGCTGGGGTCTGGGGACAGGGAGCATGACCCCGGCTGGATTCCAGGCCTGGGTGTGGCCCCGGCTGAGTCCCTTGGAGATTTTCAGGAAGCACCTCCTGGGCGTGGGGGTGCGAGGCCGCAGGTGAGCCCCCCCACCCCGGAGGAGCTTTGTCCATCGCCACGCCATGGCCTCGGGCCCTCTGTGAAGACTGCGTGTCCAGTCCTGTTGTTTGGAAAGAGAACTTGAGAACCACTGGCCTGGATTCTTCTGCTGTGACAGGGGACACCCCAGAAGTGGCCCTGAAGCCCCCTGGCCCTGGAGGGGGGCAGAGTGCCCTGGGAGACATGGGGGCCCTGCGGGGGCCAGTGACCCAGGGGAGACCCAGGGACCTCTGGGGTGGCACCGTTTCTGGCAGGGGTGGGAGTGCCCCGGGACCCTCAGTCTGAGGGTGACACTGACCCTGCTCCTCAGAGGGGCATAGCCTGGAGGTGCCTGTTTTCTGGGAATGGATGGAGCAGCCCCAGGTGGGGGTGTGAGAATAACAAGCCTTTAGTATCCTGTAAACACTGCCTTTGCCCATGATGCTGCCCCCCCGCCATGGTCAGTGCCTCCCCCGTGGTCAGTGCCCCACCCCTGCTGTGGTCAGTGCCCCCCCCCGTGGTCAGTGACCCACCCCTGCCGTGGTCAGTGCCCTCATCCTGGTCAGTGCCCTCACCCCGCCTGAAGCATCTCTTCCTTTTCATCAGAGCTTCCCAGACCACTGTGGGATTTATCTGGTTTAATTTTCTCTACTCTCCAAAAGACAAATTTGCTGTGTCTGAAAAGCAAAATCCATTAAAATGCTCTTTTAAAAGGTTATTTTTAAAGACACTGGGGAAGCGGCCACCGTGTTTAAAAGGATTGTCTGTAAGCACAGAGCTTAGGAACCCAATAGAAGGCATGAGACTCCAGAATCGAGTCCTGGTTTGACCCACAGGATTTGGGGGGAGGTGGGGACTGCCCCAGGAGCACCCCCCTGCAGTGTCACCTGGGCCAGATGACTTTGTCCTCCGAGCTAGCTCCTGAGCAGATGTGAGAGTAGCTGTGGCCCCTTCCTCGTGGCAGGCGGTGGGCAGCGGGCAGCTCCTGGGACTGGCCCTGTGTGACTGCGGCTGCCCCCCCCGCCGCAGCTCCTGCAGTAGTGGCTTCGGTGGCAGGACCTGTGGGCACGCGGGTCCCGTTCCAAGGCCACAGCCCACACCCACAGCCAGTTACAGAGCCTCACCCCGTGCCAGGCAGCTGTGCCCACGGCCATGCAGATCAGTGAGGCCCCTGCCCTTGGGGGGTGGGGCATCTCTGCTTCACCTGCTGAGGAACCAGGTGGGGTATAGCCAAGACTGCCCGCTAGCTGGAAAAAGCTGTGTCTCTTTAAGTATGAAGATCCCACAGTCTCAGACTGGTCTTTTATCCAGGTTCTCATGAAAATGCAAAGCCTGTGAATCATCGAGGGTACTTTTGGGTGAATCAAAATGAATACCTAACTCATAGTGTCTTAAACAACATGGATATTTATTGTCTTAACCTAAAGCCTGGAGGTGGCCCCTTTACTCCCCAGAGTTGGTTAACTCAACAGCTCAACAAGGTCGTTAAAGACCCAGGTTCTTTTTCTACTTCCCCACCCCCACTGCCCCCTCTGCCCCTCCCTCATCCTGTGCATGGTAACAGTACCTCTCCTCAAGGTCTCAAGGTGACTGCCGTAGCTCCAAACATCACATCCTCACAAGGTAGCATCCAACCTGGGAAGGGATTCGGGGGTGGTGGGCTGTGCACAGGCAAAGGGCTCCCTCCTCACACGATTCTCCCTTTGACCAGGGAGAGCCCTTTCCCCCAGGTCCCCCCCAAAGACTTCAAATCTGATTTGTTGGCTAGAACTGGGTCCCAGGCCCACCCACGCGGGCACAGTGGACCAGAAAGGAGGGTGGTGACTCACTGAGACGAGTCATGTCTGTCCCTGGGTGGGCATGCTGCCAGGTGAACCAAAGCAGGGTCTGTTCGCACAGATTCTCACCAGAGGCCCCAGTGTGAGGGGTTCTTGCCACCCTGGCACTTGTTGGATGTGCCTCAGTTTGCATGAAATGATCATGTAATTATACTCTCCCTCATGGATGCTCCAGTCTTGGGCTTTGATGCCTGGAGGTTTGGGCGCAAATCCCACCCCTGCCACCCCATTGTGAATGTGGGTCTCAGACACGTTTCCTAACCTCGGGGTTCACGCAACCATGATTTCTTGGGCACCTACTGTGTGCAGGCAGTGTTCTGGGTGCTTGAGATGCATCCGTGAACAAAATGGATATGCTTGTCCTTGTGGAGATCATGTTCTAGTGTGGGGGACAGACCATAAACACTGGATAGGATACGTACATTTTATTTAAGTGCCGAACAGGAAAGGTGGAAGAGGGGCTCGGGAAAGGCAGGCATGGGAGTTCGGGAGGAGTTGCTATTTTCAACCAGGCCATCAGGGTGGGCCTCACAGAGGAGGTGACCTGAGTGAAGACTTGAGGGATATTTGGGAAGAGCCTTGCAGCCTGAGCAAGCATCTGGGACAAAGACAGGAAAGCAGGGTGTGTGCCTGGTGGACCCGGGGACGGGCCGGAGCAGAATGAGCGATGGGGACAGGTTCCTTGTGAGGTCCTTGGCTCTGGTGTCCAGGGAGGACGGGCAGAGGAGGGCTCTGCAGTGCTGTGCGGGGGCGCAGCAGGTGTGCGGGGAAGGGCTCGGGGGCCAGAGCCCATGGTGTCCACCCTGGGAGGCCATGAGATTCTGGCCGGGATTTGAAATCCGGCCGGCTCTATTCTTATGCTGCAAAATAATATAGAAATGGGTCAAACACCCGGCCCATAGTAGGTCCTCAAGAAAAATGAAAGTGTTGCCATTTTTACAAACAACTTGAAATTTGCCTCGAAAAACCTCTTGACCGTGTATGTGCGGCCAAGTCCTGTACCTTTAAAACAGGGTTTTTTGACTGGGGTCTTCTGTACCCTGCTGGTAATGCCCTGGAAACACGGCCCCGGTCTGAAATGCTGAGCACGGGAGGCCACATCCACCTGTGAACCCTAGAAAGCGTGCATTCCTGATCCGGGAAGCCATGGGACTGAGCAGAACCATGATTGTGGAGCGAGCCAGGCAGGGAGGGAAGGGGGTGTGACGGGGAGGTAAGGCCCCCAGCTCTGCCGGGAGCTTGGTGGCAGCTACAGGGTGTACGGCAAGGACACATCCATCTGGGACTATAAAGAGCCACCAGAGAGCCACTCTGGGCACCTGGGAGTAACAAGGGAACAGTGCAAAATGCCTGCATTCTCTCCTTTGGGGCATTCCTGGGGCATTCATGAGAAACCGACCAAGGGCTTCTAGAACCAAAGGAAAGCTTCAGGCACGTGGGCCTCGTCTGCCTGCGCAGGGCACGTGTCCTTCTGCACAGCCTGACCCACGCAGGGCGCTCCAGGATCTGTGGACCACGGGAAGGCAGGAAGACACTCTGGCAACGGGAGGCTGTTGGTACAGAAGGAGGGTCCCAGGGGACAGGGATTGGGTGAGCCCTGGCTGGCCGTGGCCATGAGCCCCCAGCCGGCTGGCTCCGATCAGGCCGCGGGGGTTGCCTGCAGCGGTTTCCTTGTGTTCTGATGTTAGCTGCTCCCTCCTCGGCCCCCCAGCACAGAGAACCGTAGGGGAGAGTGGGTCACATCCCTCCGGGGCCACCCGAGGGGTCCCCTGTCGGGTTCGGTACGCAGCCTCCCCATCTGTCCTCTGTGGGTCTCTTTAACTGGAAGTCATGTTGTATCCCTGCTTCTGTGTCCTGACTAATTCACCGCCCCCAAGCCCCCAAGCCCATCGTGTAAGGGCTTCAACCTCAAGTCCCTCGCGTGCGAGGCCCACAGTGAACTTGGCCGTCCCTCAGCTGTTGGACGCCGACATCCATTCCAGCCTGGCGCTGAGCCACGTGGTCTTCCGCACCCGATCTCACTGACTCCTTAAGACAACCATGCAAGATATGGGTGTGCTTGACCCCAGTTTACAGACGAGGACTCGGAGGTTCAGAGAGGTGACGTGGCTTGCCCAAGGTCACACAGTGGGGAAGCAGTGGGAGCGAGGATTCAAACCCAGGTTGCCCGACTCTGAACCCAGCCTGAACGTACCAGGGTGTGTAACGCTGCCGCAGAACTTCTGTGGGTGTTCCTGGTCCTTTCCTGGGGATAAAGTCCCAGAAAGGAGATTGATGGGTCAAAGGGTAGGAGTGGTTTTCACGTTCTTTAGAGTCAGCACCGAATGGTATTCCAGAAAGCGTCTCGCCACCGCTGCCCGCACTCCTGAGCGTTTCTCATGAATGACCACAGGGAAGGGGGAGACCGACCCTCGGGGTCACCCACAGCTGCTCCACTCCCCTGTAATCATGTTGGCTAACTCGACAGGCAAGATAGAATGTCATCATTGTCCTGATTATCCGGAGTTTTTATTTTGAGCAGGCGGAGGTCCGGGTTTTGACTCTGACCTGACATGCTTGGGGGAGCTGCAGGCCGGCCAGGAGCAGGGGTGACCAGCGGGGACAGGCGTGGCTGGAAAGGGCTTCGTGGGCGCCCCGGGGCCTGCGATGCTGACTCACGTGGTCTCAGCGGGGCGCTACGTGCGTCAGCACATTCTTCTAGATCCAGGATATGCTGGCAGATCCTTGGAAAGATCAGGAAGTCAGCCAGACGCCAGAGTGCGGGTACCCTTGGGCCATCCTGGCGCTCCACAGCAAGGCCCCGGGTGGGCTGTTCTTCCCGAGTCGGGGTACGCCTGCTGGGCGTGCGCCGTGGTGCAAGACGACACCGAGGGTTTGCACTGTCCTGCTGGGAGTGGAGGGTTCAGGCCTGGCCACAGCCTCGGCCTCCAGGGATGAGTGATGTCGGTGCAGCTGCAGCCTTGATGGGGCCCCGCATACCTCGGGGCTCAGATGATGCTTCTCTGTGCTGCTGTTTTTACCTTGGAAGTGGACTGTGTTCCAGATGAGGCTGCAGAGGCCCAGAGAGATTCAGGAGCTTGCCCGGGGCACACAGCCAAGTGCACAGGTGAAGCCGGGATCCAGAGCCAGGCTGCTCCAGCCTCTGGGCTCTCAGCTGCCCAGCTTCTGTCTCACTTTGCAGAGCTAACATCTCCTCGGAGCACCACTCCAGTGTCCGTAACTGGTGCGCAGCACGTGCCGCCCTGTGGCCCTGGCGAGGGGATGGGGACCCTGGAGAGGCCCACTCCTTCACCTTGTGTGGGGATGGGGCTGAGCTGAGGGGGCATCCCTCCCCGCAGGGCCGCCTGGACCCCCGGGTGGCAGGCGAGTAGTGAGGCATGAGCTGAGGGGGCCCCCGCTGACCAGGCCAAGCAGACTGGGCCCTGGGGACCCCGACTCCCTAGAGATTCGGTCTCTAGACTCCAGACTTCCACAGATGCTCTCCTGAAACTTGACCTGCCTGAGAAGGCGCCTGGGGGTGGGGAAGGCTGCCAGGCTTCCCTCGCTTCCCGGACTCCCAGGGCACCAAGCCAAGGAGCGGTTGCACGGTCGGGGCTCCCTTGACCAGGCACTGGGGGCTCCTCTCGGTCACCAGCACCCATGGCACCAAGCGCTGATGCAGGAAGGTTTTCCTTTATGTGTCTAAACTGATTTACCAACATTTATCATGTATGTGTTATTTTGATAGCTTTCTACTAATCTTTGTAAAAAAAAAGAACCCAATCCAGAAATAACTTATTAAATGTTTAGAGCCTTGTGACCACAAGAAATTCTGAATAAATCAATGTCCACGTTGACTCTGGAATTTTTTGTTGCAGAGAGCACAATGGGGCACTTCTAGTCTTTTTTTTTTATTAGTTATTATTTTTTTATTAGTTTCTGAGGTAGAGGTCAGTGACTCATCAGTTGCATATGACACCCAGTGCTCATCACATCACGTGCCCTCCTTCATGCCCATCCCCCAGTGACCCCCTCCCCCACCCACCTTCCCTCTGGCAACCCTCAGTTTGTTTCCTAGATTTCAGCGTCTCTTATGGTTTGTCTCCCTCTCTGATTATGTCTTATTTTATTTTTCCTTCCCTTCCCCTATGATCCTCTGTTTTGTTTCTTAAATTACACCTATGAGTGAGATCATATGGTATTTGTCTTTATCTGATTGACTTATTTCGCTCGGCATAATACCCTCGTTCCATCCACATCATTGCAAATGGTACGATGTCATTCTTTTGGATGGCTGAGTAGTATTCCATCATAGATATAAACGACATCTTCTTTATTCACTCATCTGTGGATGGCCATCTGGGCTCTTTCCACAATTTGGCTGTTGTGGACATTGCTGCTATGAACATCGGAGTGCATTACATTTGCGTACAGTGCTTTGGGGAAGTAGAGTGGACATAGACTTTCCAGGCAGAATAGGGACAAGGTGGAGTTTCTGCTTACTGCGAGTTGGCCATGGGTTTTGCAAGTAGTTATTGGTGGTCTTGCTTTGGCATCTACCTTCCACTGCATGTGCTCAAGAGGATGATGTGAGTTAAATTTCAAGATGCCAATACTTAGAATTCACCAGAAACAGCATCCTTTGCAATCAGTTGATATGTTGATGAAATATTTTCAGTGTTGATTCAAAAACATGGTGAAGAAAGAAGGAAGGAAGGAAGGCAGGAAGGAAGGACATGGTTTTCAAGACTCTGCTTGGGGACTGGGACCCCCGAGGACCCAGGACTGACCCGGCTGGCAGGGCCGGGGCTGCAGGGTGTCCTCCTCGCCTCTTGAGGGGAGTGGCTGGGCCAGCTGGAGGGGGGGCGGTGCATAGGTGGCTCCCTCCGAAACCATGCATGGCTCCCACATGCCCCTGGGCTGGAGGGGGAGTGTGTGGGGTGGACGCATGGGTGTCCCGGACTCAGACTGGCAGGCTGTCCTGAAAAAGTCGCCCCATTCCCCACCTGGCAAAGTGTGCAAAAAGGACTCGTGTTGGAGTGTTCACGGTCTCTCTCCCTCCTATGGGAGATCTGGCCTTGTCTGCACTGTGGGAGACAGACATCGGGACATGGAAGTGGGCAGGAGTCAGGGAGGGGGTTGGGGGGGTTCACTGTGGCCTGGGGGCAACCACAGGACACATCTGTCCTCCGCCACACGGGATCTGCCCGCCCAGAACAGAGCACCTTCCCCGTGTGTTGTATCCCATGTTGGGAACAGCCCGGTTGGGGTCGTGGGGCGGCTCACGGGCGCCAGCACTCCACCCCCGCTGATCTCACGGGCGCGGGCCCCTTTGCATAGCCTCATTCTCGTCCTGGGTTGGTGCTACGCTTCTGGAAGCTTCCCCAAGAAAGTCCACCCAGCACCAGGCTGAGGGCCAGAGCTGGAGGTCTGTTCCTGGAGCCCGGCCCCACCAGGGGTTCGGCGAGTCAACGGGACCTATGTCAAGGGGGAGCTGTGCGTGGGGGGACCTGGCAGACAGTCGGCACCCCGCTGACGCTGACGCTCCCCCACCCGCCCAGCATGCGGCTGTGACCTGGCCGAGGGCGGCTTCTTCGTGCGGCAGGGCGAGTACATCTGCACGCGGGACTACCAGCGGCTGTACGGGACCCGCTGCTTCAGCTGCGACCAGTTCATCGAGGGCGAGGTGGTGTCGGCGCTGGGCAAGACCTACCACCCCGACTGCTTCGTGTGCGCCGCGTGCCGGTGAGTCAGGCCTGCTGGACTCCCTGCTCCTGCCCCCCTCCTCCCTCCTCCTCCCTCCTCCCTCCTCCCTCCCTCCTCCTCCCTCCTCCCTCCTCCCTCCTCCCTCCCTCCCTCCCTCCCTCCTCCCTCCTCCCTCCGCCCTCCTCCCTCCTCCCTCCTCCTCCCTCCTCCTTCCTCCCTCCTCCTCCCTCCTCCTCCTCCTCCCTCCTCCCTCCTCCTCCTCCCTCCTCCCTCCTCCCTCCTCCCTCCTCCTCCCTCCTCCCTCCTCCCCCCTCCTCCCTCCTCCTCCCTCCTCCTCCCTCCTCCCTCCTCCTTCCTCCTCCCTCCTCCCTCCTCCCTCCTCCCTCCTCCTCCCTCCTCCCTCCTCCCTCCTCCTCCCTCCACCCTCCAGCCTCTATCATCCTCCCTCCTCCTCCCTCCACCCTCCAGCCTCCATCATCCTCCCTCCTCCTCCCTCCACCCTCCAGCCTCCATCATCCTCCTGCCCTCCTCCTCCCTCCTCCTTCCCTCCTCCTCCCTCCTCCCTCCTCCCTTCCTCCTCCCTCCTCCCTCCCTCCTCCCTCCTCCTCCCTCCTCCCTCCTCCCTCCTCCTCCCTCCTCCTTCCCTCCTCCTCCCTCCTCCCTCCTCCCTCCCTCCTCCCTCCTCCTCCCTCCTCCTCCCTCCCTCCTCCTCCTCCCTCTTCCTCCTCCTCCCTCCTCCCTCCCTCCTCCTCCCTCCTCCTCCCTCCTCCTCCTCCTCCCTCCTCCCTCCTCCTCCTCCTCCCTCCTCCCTCCTCCCTCCCTCCTCCTCCCTCCTCCTCCCTCCCTCCTCCTCCTCCCTCTTCCTCCTCCTCCCTCCTCCCTCCCTCCTCCTCCCTCCTCCTCCCTCCTCCTCCTCCTTCCTCACTCTCTCTCCTCCTCCTTCTCCCTCCTCCTCCTCCTCCTCCCTCTCTCTTCCTCCCTCCTCCCTCCCTCCTCCTCCTCCTCCCTCCTCCTCCTCCTCCCTCCTCCCTCCCTCCTCCTCCCTCCTCCTCCCTCCTCCCTCCTCCCCCCTCCCTCCTCCCTCCTCCCTCCTCCCTCCTCCTCCCTCCTCCGTCCTCCCTCCTCCTCCCTCCTCCCTCCTCCCTCCTCCTCCCTCGTCCTCCCTCCTTCCTCGTCCTCCCTCCTCCCTCCTCCCTCCTTCCTCCTCCCTCCCTCCTCCTCCCTCCTCCCTCCTCCCTCCCTCCTCCTCCCTCCTCCTTCCTCCCTCCCTCGTCCTCCCTCCTCCCTCCTCCTCCCTCCTCCTCCCTCCTCCTCCTCCTCCCTCCTCCCTCCTCCTCCCTCCTCCCTCCTCCTCCCCCCTCTTCCTCCCTCCTCCTCCTCCCTCCTCCCTCCTCCCTCCTCCTCCCTCCTCCTCCTCCTACCTCCTCCTCCTCCTCCTCCCTCCTCCTCCCTCCTCCCTCCCTCCTCCTCCCTCCTCCCTCCCTCCTCCTCCCTCCTCCCTCCGTCCTCCCTCCTGTTGGGCCACAGCTGGGAGGGAAGGCAGGACACAAGCCCGGGGTGGCAGGTGGACACAGGACAGCTATGCCCCGAGGCACACCTTTGTCCAACCGCAGACCTCGCAGGCCTCCACCCCTTGCCCGGAGTGCAGGACCAGGCTCTCTTAACCTGGGGGGCCCAGAGTCTAGCAGGTCCTGAGGCTGCCAACTCGGGGCCTCCTTGGGCTTCTGGGAAGGAGCTCCCTCCCCGCCCTCCTTGGCCACTTTGGGGAGCTCCTCTCCTCCCAGCGTCCTCCACACGTTTCTTCTCTTGCGTTGGTGCCTGCTGTGTCCGCACTTCAGCCCCCCCTTGCCCACCCACCACCGCCCCTCAGCTGTCCCGAGTCCTTGATCTGTGGGTGGCCCTCACCCATCCCCCTGGGTTCCAGATTTGGGGAAGGGTCCCTCCCTTTCTAGCATCTACCCAGCCACTAGCCCTGCTCTGGTCTCAAAGTCTGCCTGCTTGGGGTCCTGCCACGGCCTCCACAGTGGGGTCCCTGCCTCCCCTCTGTCTGTCCCTCCTCCCCGCTGCCCCCTGGCATCCATGAGAAAGTACAAGCCGCTCAGCCTGGCTGAGACAGGCTTCACAGTCCGCTCTCATTCCTTCCCTCCTTCACTCACTCGTTCATTCATTCAACCGGGCTCTTGAAGCACCTCTGCGGCCTGGCACAGGGCAGGCACCAGTGGCTTGGAGACGCATTGCCTCAGACCCTACAGGGCTCTGCACCTAGAGACACCGAAGTATGAGGGTGCCCTGCGCAGGGCCTTCCCTACCCTGGGGAATAGCTCTCTGCCTCCTCAGGACACTCACTGTGCCCAGCGCAGCTGCTCTGCTGCCCGCCCCTCTCCTGCCCTGGCAGCACTTGATGTGAGCTCCGTGCGGGCAGGGGCTGGGTGTGACTCCTCCGCCTCCAGGGGGCCAGGTGCCCGGCCCAGAGCAGGGACGAGGCGGAGGATGGCTGGAGTTAGACGAGAGCCTAGCCCTCGCAGCAGGGCCACATCCAGCTCCCCGGTATGCCCCGCACCTCTGGGGACTTAGGAGGGAGCCCGGGAGCAGCTTTGCCACGTGAGCAGCCTCCTCCTGCACCCCACCCCTGCCCTAGACACACTGCTCCCAGGGAGACATTCTATCTAAGAAACAAAGAACAAAAAGAACCCAGAGTTTATCTTCTGCTCTGCTTTCTCTGTCTCACCACACCCAGTTTCAAGGGGACTTTTTGAGTGTTGTTCCCAAAGCTGTTGTCTGTGGGCAGGGCATGTGTGCTGGACAGAAATAGATGCTTTCTCCAGAGGGAGGCACACAGGAGGAGACAATGACGGGGAGTATTTCTAATGACAGTCACTGTGCTGTTGCAGCAAGTGTGGGTCTCAGAGTTCCCGCAAGGATGATCCCATGATTGATTTCTGTGCAAACAGCTTAGAGACAAGGGGACATAATCAGAATAAGTTTGAAAGATCACCTCTGGATAATCTTCTGTTTTTAAAATAACAGCAGACAGCTCTGTCACACTGGAGTAACTGGGCTGGACTTACCACCCTCTGTACACAACTGCAAAACTCTACATGAAGCAGTTGTTTGGGGGCATTGGGGCGCAGTCTGTGTGGGACTGAGACCAGGACCACAAAGGCAACGGACCCTGCAACCACCCAGCTTTGTGCCTGGAGGCATTTCCTGGAGAGGAGATGAGTCAGGAGGCGGTGATACGAGCAACAGGGGCTGCGCCCCCAGGGGGGGCAGGGGGGAGCCACACAGAGCAAGTGCAGAGAGCAATGTGGGGGCACCTTTGAGCCTTTCACTGAACACAAAGCCACATAGGCATAAAGGACATTTCACAAGGTGGACAAAGGATGGCTAGATTGTTGTAAACTGAACGGTCCCTGGGGCTGGGAGACATTCGAGTTGTGACCAGGTTGTTGAACGCCCAGGTACAAAGTAGGGATGCCAAAAAAGTCGTGCCTTAATGGTGGGACTAAAATAGGCCTAGAGCAAAGGCTACAAGCACCTGCTGAAATGAAGTACAAGAATAAACCCCCAAAAGTTTGCACTGATCTGCAAATGAGCTAACTGCCTGCCAGAACAAGTCCAGCACTCTTCATAGGAAGATGGAAAATCCAGCCCTCAGCAACATAGCATCAGCAGTGCCCAACATCCAGTCGGATATTACTAGTCATAGAAGCTGGGAAATGAGACCCAAAGCCAGAAGAAAATCCGGTCAATAGCAATAGACCCAGAAATGAGAGTGATATGAAACCAGCAAATGGTGGCTTTGAAACAGTATTGAAAATATGCTTAGGTATTTAAAGGAAAATGTGAATGTAAGAGAAGTCTTACAGAAGGGATAAAAAGAAGCCAAATGGAAATTCTGGAAATGAAAATGACAGTTTCTGAGATGACAGATCCCTTCAAAGGAATTAGCAGTAGTTTAGGTATTGCAGAGGAAAGGCTTGGTGAACCTGAAAACATAACAACAGAAACTATACAGACTAAAGCACAGAGACAGAAAAGACTGAAAAACATGAAAACGGATTCAGGGATCTGTGGATAACGGATCTTTCTGCCTGTCTGGGCTGGGAGGGGGAAACCCTGGAGGTAAGGGAAAACCAAATAATTGAAGAAATAATGGCTGAAAATTTTCCAATCTTGATGAAAACTGTAAACCCATGGATCCAGAAATCTTGATAAACCCCAAGCAGAAAAAACACGACAGAAACCTACTAAGTCCTTCATAATCAAATTTCTGAAAAATAGTAATAAGAACTCTAACAAAGAGCAAGAGAAAAGACCCACATCATATACAGTGGAATGAAAGAATGACTGCAGACTTCTTACCTAAACTATGCATCCTAGAAGACAATGGAATGGCATCTTCAAAAAGTTATAAGAAAAAATCAAACAATTTCATACCAAGCCAAAAAAAAAAAAAAAAAAAAGGAAGAAAAAGACTTTGAAAAAATGAAGGCAAGACCACTAAAGAGTATGGGGTTTCTTTCTCGGGGTGATGAAAAAGTCCTTGAATTGATCATGGGGATACATACACCAGTCTGAATACCCTAGAAACCGTTGAATCATACACATTGAATGGTATGAACGTTATGCACAGGCATACCTCGTTTTGTTGCACTTCACTTTATTGAGCTTTGCAGATACTGCATTTTTTACCAATTGAAGGTCCGTGGCCACCCTGCGTCGAGCAAGTGTGTCGGTGCCATTTTCCGACAGTATTTGCTCACTTCATGTCTCTGCGTCACCTTCTGGTAATTCTCACAATATGCCAAACTTTTGTATGATTATATTTGTCATGCTGGTCTGTGATCAGTGATTACGACTTGCTGAAAGTTCAGCTGATGGTTAGCATGTTTTTTAGCAATAAAGTACTTTTTATTAAGGTATGCACTTCGTTTTTTAGACTGAATGCTATTGCACATTTAATAGACTACGGCATAAACATCACTTTTCTATGCACCGGGAAACCAGAAGATCCATTTGACTTGCTTTATTGCAATATCTGCTTTATTGCAGTGGTCTGGAGCTGAAACCGAAGTGTCTCCAAGATGTCTGTGACTAAAATAACATGAATAAATGTGTCCCCCCTGCAAAAGGTGAGACAAAGGCTGCTATAGACACACAGGAGCCTGGAGAACTCGTGGCCAGCACCCCTACATGGCAATAGAGCTAGAAGAAGAAAAGTGATGTCGAAAGGCATTGGTAAAGTACGGAAGCAAGCCATCAACTGGTAGATCAGATATATCTGATGAGGGACTGGCATCCAAAATATATAAAGAACTTCTTACAAGTCATCAGTAAGAAGATAAACAAAAACCCTATAAAAAATGGGCAGAAGAGCTTAACAGACACTCCACAGAAGAATAGACATGAATGACCATAAGCACACGCAACAGTGCAGATTAAAATGGTGGAATTCCAGCATCTATCCAGAAGGGCTAAAGGTAAAAAGGTGGGTAATGACAAGTGTTGGTGAGGACATGAAGCTGAGGGAACACTCGTGTATTGCTGGGGCGAAGGCAGAGTGGTACAACCTGTCTGGAAGTCAGTTTGGCAGTTTGTTTGTTATAAACATAGAGTTAACCTGTGATCCAGTGATTCCACTCCTAGGTATGTACCCAAGAGAAGTGGAAACACATGTCCATGGAAAGATTTGTCACCAAACGTTCTTAGCAGTTTTATTTGTAACAGCCCCAAACTGGAAAGAGCCCAAATATCTTTCAGCAGTGAATGGAATCATGTTGTCCCTCATCTGTCCAGTGGAGCACTACTCCATAGTAACAAGGAGCAAGCTACAGATGTACACAGCCATGTGAGCGAATGTCAGGGGCAGGACGCTGGACCAGGCATCAAAGACTACACACTGTGTGGTTCCATGTATGATTCCATATGTATGCAGTTGCAGTTCTAGAAAGGACATTTCCAATCCACAGCGACAGAATGCCCACCATGGTTGCCTGGGGCCAGGGGTGGTGGGGGGGTGATTGTGGACGGTCACAGGGGACTTTTTGCAGTGGACAGAATGTCCCACATCATGACTGTGGTGTTGATAACATGAATGGGTGCATTTGTCAATGTACATTTCAATAAAGTTGAACTAACAAAATAATGGCTATTATTTATTCACTGCTCCTGGTCCCAGGCAGTATGCTAGAGCTTTCCAAGCAGTTTGTCCGATGGATGGACAGATGGAAGGGAGATGGGTGGATGGATGAATAGACGGCTGATGCATGGATGCATGGATGGAAGGGGGGAGGGATGGAGGGATGAGTAACAACCCCATGAGATTGACCGTACCGCAGGTATTACCAGGTGAGAAACAGGACTCAGACAGGGTAAGTAACTTGCTCTGGGATACATAGCCAGAGACCCTGTCAGAGCACATGCAGGGAAGGGGAGGAACCCCCACTCTATGCCAACACCCCACATTACCAGGCCAGCTGTAAGACTCTAGGGAAGACTGGCAGAGCACAGCATTGGCCACAGGTGATACAGCTCAAGGCATCAGCTGCAAGGCTCCGGGCCCTAAGAAGCCAGGTCTACACGGCTGTCTCACAAGCCTGGGGAGTGGGCCAGCTCAGCCTGTATTTGTCTGGATGAACACCAGCTGTACAAAGTCGGGGCTAGGGCAGGCTCCGCTGGGGGGAGGCATGCTCCCAGCTTGGGACTGGCCTGGGGCTGGTGTGACCGGGCAGGCTGTGTGGGGAGGCCTGGCAGGAGGGGGCGCTGAGTTAGGCGCCCTTGGAGGCCTTCAGTCATTCACTCGTTCACTCACTCATTCACTCATTAGCAAGTACCTACTGAGTGCCCGGATGCACCATGGATTGTCAGCCCTGAGGAGGCAGAGGGGAGACATGAAGTTTTAACCCGAGGAAAGGGCATGTCCTGGTCCAGAGAATTCTGCAGACTACTGCCCCAGAGTTCAGGTTCTCTGGCTGGGCTGAGCAGGGGAAGGAAAGTGGCCCCAGGGCAGCTGGGAGCTCAGTGGCAGCAGGTGGCTGGGATGGACACCAGCAGGACACCGAAGTCCGTCTTCCAGCCCCTGACTGCAGGTGGCCTGTCCCCCGCTTGCTGAGGGGCAGCCACCTCACCCATCTCCCAGGCACCAGGCGGGGACGTCCTTGGTGCAGGGAGGCGAGGCGACTTTCCGCTGCCTCCACCCAGCCTGCACCGGGGCTGGGACTCGCTCTGGATGCAGAATTTCAGCGAGTCCCCCAAAAATAAGCAATCAAGGTAAATGATATTTTAATGTGGTATTTAAAAAATTAAAAATTAGTGCAAAAACATCCATGATAAGCAAAATGTCAAACTTAAATAGAGATGGATATAATGTGCAATACCTTGTTGTCTACAAGGCCTGCTTGTACAAGGCACTGACTTCTTAGAGGCCCAAGTAGGTAAATAAATCATGGGGCTTTGGAGCCTGAACGGGTCTTGGTTTGACTCTGGTTCTGACATGCATCAGCTGTGTGTCCTTGGAAAAGTTAACTATCGTCTCTGAACTTCAGTTTTTTCACCTATAGAGAAAAAATGAAGGGAATTCCAGCTTGGACAAATGTCCCAAAGTTATTACATGAGGTATGCATGTGGGGTATCTACCGTAATTCGTGGCACCTGGCACACAGTAGGTGCTCAGTAAATGCTAGCTGTTGCCATTGTTGTTGAACTGATGTGGACAAAGCATCCTGCGTGGTCAGAGGAGGCAGGGGGAAATGGAGGAGGGGGCGCTTGAGGCTGCCTTGTTCTTTGCCACGTGCCAAACGCAGGGCTGGCCCTCACCGCTCCTCACCAGGGCCCTGCCATCCTGCCTGTTTGTGCAGTAGTGGACCGAGGCTAAGGCGTGGGTGTCGAGCCGGGACTCACACGGCAGGAACGCAGGGGTGCCTCGGTGGGTAGGCCTTGCGTCCTCAGCCTGTGGTGCCTGTCCCCAAGGCCCCGGGGGAGGTGGTGGTATATTAGGGGGGTGTCTGGCCCCTCCTGCCCCCACCCAGGAGAAGATCTGGAGGTGATCCTGGCTGGTCACGTGCTCTCTTGTTGCAGGCTGCCCTTCCCGCCGGGGGACCGAGTGACCTTCAACGGGAAGGAATGCATGTGTCAGAAGTGCTCCCTGCCCAAGACAGCAGGCAGCAGCGTGCACCTGTCCCAGGGCCTCTGGAGTAAGTGGGCACCGAGCGGCGCGGGGGTGGGGGGTAGGGGAATGGGGGGCTGGCCTCCTCAGGGCCTGGGGAGGGGCCTGACCCCACGGACCCGAAGCAGAAGCGGTGGGAGTGAAGGGTGACATGGACGACAGACACAGGAAGGCAATCAAGGACAGAAGTCTCTAGGGGGCTGTGCCCTCCAGCCTGGTCTAGCTGGCCTCCTCCAGGAAGCCTCCTGGCCTCCTCTGGTCCTCCCCCCGACACACCCACACATAGACACATTCAGCTCCACAGATAATTCTAGACCTCCCAGAAGCCCTTTGGGGGAGCCATTAGGAGAGCACTGAACTCTGGGCTCCTGAGGTCGAGAGCTCCTGGGTTAACTGCTCCAGGTCCTAGGAGCAAGGCCAGGGTTTGTATGCAGGGGTACTCAGTAGATGCTTGTTGGATGCAGAAGCAGACTGTCATGGAACAAACGTGGGCTGGAATGTCGCTGAGGGTGCAGGGCAGCGAGAAAGCAAGGCGGGGCAGGCAGGAGCCTGCCTTCCACAGCTTCTGCGGCTCTTCCGGGCCAGACGTGGGACGTGGGGACCGGGGAGGGGGCCCGCAGCTCCAGGGCCTGCTGCTGCCAGGCTCCCCGGGCAGAAATGGAGTTTCAGAGCCCACCCTGAGCGCCGTGGTCATGGTGCACCCCAGTGCTGGGGTCGCATGCCCCTCGACAGAGGAGGGCTTTCTGCTGACCTCCAAAGCCAGCACCTCGTTCTTAGTTCATTCCCTGTCCCCGTGAAGCACCTTCTTCCTACCTCAGGTGTTGTGTTGAAAGTCTCTCCAGAGGAGATCGCACCTGCAGCCTTCTAGAAGCTCAGGGCTGGCCTCGGGGTCTGGGAGTTGTTTTGCTCTGTGAAAGGAGGCAAAGTCTTCATCCCCTGGGGAGGCAAGCTAACAGCAGTGCTAGCTGGTCAGGCTGTGGCTTTGGGGCTTGCCAGGAGAGCCCTCCGTTCAAAATTTTCTCTCCCACTGAGGACGGGATTGCTTGAACTTCTGAGAATTTGCTTTGCAATCGATACTGTTATAATTAAATCTGAAATAGTAATCAAAAACTCTAACAAGCAAAATCTAAAAGGGGGGTGAGATTAGTTTGAACAGTTTTTCCAGAGCTCCCCGGCAGCCTGAGTAAAAAGGGAAATATGCCTGAAACTGGACTCATTGAGAATATTGTGAGAGTTTTAAAAGGCTCTGCCCTTTCCAAATGTAAATTTATTTTAAAATACCCAATTTACCTTTCCAGAGGACAAATGCTCCCCTGACCCTCAGATGATCTAATAAAGTGACCTGCCCCCTCTTCTGGTCCACAGTGAGACTCTCCAGCTTAGCACCTTTTTTGTGCCTAGAAAGTGTTAAACATTCATTACCAGTTCTTGGTTCCTGTGTGGATGTCTTCAAAATCTTCCGAATTCCTGCTTCCTTTCGCGCCCAGGGCAGCCCTGCCAGGCAGGAAGCCTCTTCTCCTTCTATAGGTGCAGAAGTGCCCTGGTCTGGTGGCAAGGCAGCCGTGGGCCAGGCGCCCCGTGGCCAGCTAGAGAATGGTGCTCCTGAGGCTTGAGCCAAGGCCTTCAAACCCCAAAGCCGGGGAGCTCACCCTGCTGTAACCAGATGCTTTTGGAGGAGGTGACCTTAGTTCTGAAACTTGACACAGAGGTTCAGGTAGGTGGACATTGAAGGGAAGGCACTACAGAACAGGGAGAAAGTGGAAGGTGCCGTGGGCAACCGCCAGACCCTTGTGAGTGGACAAGGGGGGCTGCTGTGTGGGGACAGGGAACAGAACGAAATGGGAGAAATGGAAACCAGGGGGCAAAGCCATGCCAAGGAGTCCCAAGCGTGTCCTGGAGGCAACGAGGAGCCATAGATGGCTGTTGAGTTAGGGATGCTGGGAGGAGCCTGAGCAGTGTGGTTTGCCTGCAGGTTGCGGGGCTGGGGAGGAGCCGTGGCCCCCCTGCAGCGGGGTGCAAGGAGGAAAGCTGTCCTCCCCTGGGGCAGCTGTGGAGGTAGGAGTCGAGCTGGAGTCCTGGTCCCTGAGCGTCCTTCAGAGTCCCTCTTCCGCTCTCTGGCCCAGAGCCTGTTGCTTAGGAACAGGATAAGCGCTTGGCATTGGACGCCCACGCCATTCCATCCCTGGAGGAGCACACCCTTCCTTCTGAGGCTTGCACAACAGTGTCTGCCCTGGGCCGCCTCCCCCACCGCCCAGAGGAGGGTCTCCTCCCCAGGAGGGCTTGTTGCTTCTCCTCCTCCCGGCTCCCCTTCGCTGGCCTCCCCCAGCCTCCAGCTCTGACCTGGTTGCTGGTCTCGCTGTCACAGGGCAGCCCTCCCTGGGGGGCCTGGTGCCATGAGGTCAGGGGCAGCTCTGGGCCCGGCTGCCCCAGGTGAACCCTCCCAATCACCCCTGTGTGCCCTGGGCGAGCTGTGTCCCCTCTCTGGGACTGGGCGTGGGGTCAGAAGTGCATGTGGGCAGGATGTGGGGCCTCGGGGGCATGGAGTGGGGAGCAGCTTTGTCCAAGCTGAGGGGCCCTGGGGCCTGTTCTTGGGCTTGGCCACCCGTTCCGCACCCACCCCGGCTCCGTGCTTCCCCGGCTGGGGCTCAGCCCTACCAGGGCATAGATGGATTCACACCCAGAACCCGGGGTCACCCTGGAGCTGAGGCCTGGAGGCCCCTGCAGAGTCAGCAGGAAGTGGGGCAGCACCGAGGGTCCACAGCCCCTCCCTCTGAGACCATCCGGTCTGTGGCCCTTGGAGCCTCTGTGTCTTCTTCCCTGAGAGAGGCTCCCCTAACCCCCTCGCTGGCCCACTCCTGGGAAACGGGGCAGTGAGACTGTGAGGTTATATGCCTTGTGGGGTAGAGTGACTGCTTTGTGGGGTGTACCTGCCTTATAGGGTGCAGACGCCTTGTGGGGTGCAGCTGTCTTGTGAGGTATAGTGACTGCCTTGTGGGGGGCACCTGCCCTATGGGTTGTGCGGCTGGGGTGTGCCTGCCCTGCAGGGTGCTGCAGCCCCCAGGAGCCAACACCCACTCCTGGCCACCTTCTAGCCGTGCACCTCATGCCCCCGTGTTGCATCAGGGGTGGGTGTCTCCGGTTTAGCTCAGAGCCCCAGTGCGTGGGGCGCGCTTGAACATGCTTTCTCTCTCCCAGCCGCTCCCGGCTCTTCCACTCCTTTTGGGGCTTTCAGAGAAATAACAGGCCCCGCTCATAACATGTCAGCATTTTCACGTTTTAGACCTCAGTGGGCTCCAGGCTTTCCAAAGTCAATCTCAGATTCGGCTCGGAGCCCTCCCCTGCTCCCCGACCTGGTTTGGCCTGGAGGGCAGGGGCGAGGGTGGGTCCCACCCCACCCTCTCCAGTTCACAGCTGGGGCTCAGAGAGGCCGCCCCACACTTCCTGTGTCCCACACAAGTTAGTGGTAGAGCTGGAGATCCGAGCCACATCTGCGAGAGGAGGGAGCACTCTGGGGGAAACAGGAAGCTGTTTGGAACTTTCTAGAAGGGCCGTGCTGGGGCGGCAGCCCAGGCCCATCCCCGTTGCTGTGATGAGCCAGTCCAGGGTGTGTGGGTGAGTGGGCGGATTCCCGCGACCTCTGCCCCCGCAGTGGGGACACACTCCCCCCGAGGACATGCCCTCTGCTGATGACTGTTGGCGTCAGGACTCACGACAAGTCTCTGTGCTGTCCTTTGCAAAGCCCTGCAAAGCGACGCTGAGCTCCAGTTGTGTTTAGAAAGTGATGATTGCTGTTTCCACGACAACAGTCCTTCATGCATGTTGCTCTTGCCTCCGAGGTCAGGGCTTGCTGTTCGTGAGACTCTGCCCCAAGTTCGCCGGGATGAGTGAGGGGCTGGGGCCGGGTGTCAGGTCCACATCCCCCTGCAGCCTCAGCTGACACGCTAACCCGGAGCCTCTGGGCCCTCCCCTGGGGCCAGGCAGGAGGCAGAATATCCTGTCCAAGGCATTCTCAGATGGCTACCACGGGGCACTGGGCCACCGGGTCTTCCTGTCGTGACAGCGCTCGGCCTCATGTGCGTAGAGTCGGCTGTCAGGCACACCCGTGGACCTGTAGCTGTTAGCTCTCCTCGGCCCCGAGACAAGTGTATGAGCCTGGACCATTATTATACCCACTGTGCCGAGCACGGAGACGTGGCGTGACTTGCCCGCCGTCACACAGCGGGTGGGGGCAGCCTGGCTCCAAGGGCCGTGTTTCTAACCACGGCTCACCCTGCCTCTCCACCAGCCCCTGGCGCAATGCGGTGTAGCGTGCTCCTTCGCCTTGTCCGTGTACAAAGCACGCTAAGGCGCCGAGCCGGGTTTCTCGACTCTGGCACCGTTGACAGCTGGGGCCAGATGATTCTCTGCTGTGGGACCGTCCCGTCCCCTGGAGGATGTTGAGCAGCATCTCTCGCCTCGGCCCCCAGGTGCCTGGAGCACGGCCCTTCCAGTTGCGACCATCAAAAGTGTCTCCAGACATTGCCAAGTGTCCCCTGGGGAGCGCAGTGGTCCTTGGTTGTGAGGCAGTGACCTGGAGCTTACAGGGTGAGCCCGCGCTCAAAGCCAGCCCGCTTGAATCCAGAACGGGCGCATTGCATTGTCTCTGTGCTGCTGGGGGACCGATGGAGGTAGTGGGCTGGGGATGGGGTCTGGATGCCTCCTGAACTTGAGAGGGGAGGGCATTCTCTTGGTCTCCGTTAATTCATTCACGCATGCATGCCTTCAACAGGCATGCAAGCTGCCAGCCCACTCTGGGCCCCGAGGGTCCCCAGATGAACAAGCCGCCCTCTTCCCTTGCGGCCCTGGATCTCGGAGTGTGGTCCGATCTTTGGGTGGTTTCCAGAGTTGCATGTGGATTTGAACAGTGTGAGAATTTAGGAAAGCCAGAACTTGACCAACAGTCTTGTGGGCGTCAAGTATTTTCTGTTCTTAGAACAATATGACACTCTGTCTGCCGAGAAGGGCAGGAGCATGGGTCAGAGGAGCATCTGTGAAGCCCCTGCCGTGCACCCTGCCCGGAGCCCCGACCCCTTCTGTTCCGTCCTGGTGGGCGGCACCTCCTGGTGAGGGCGTGGCGAGTGTAATCTTTGCCTTTTGTCATTTAATGGGACCGCTCACCCCACCAGTGAGGAAACGGGGGCCCCCAGAGGACAGAGCTTGGCTCAGTGTGACCCCGAGAATGGTGGGGGCCAGGACTGGTGGCCAGGCCACATTCATCCATCTTGGGTAGCAGGATCCCCACTCTGCCTGCGAGCCCCTGGGCTGAGCCCGGGGCTGTAGTGTTGCTCGGGGGCTCCTGTGGGCCGTGGGATGCTGTTTGCCAGATGACTTCACCTTGTCTCTGCTCTTCAGGACCCTGTGGGGGTCCCCAAGGCCCTGCCTGTTCTGCCCCCGCCACACGCAGACACACACACACCCCCCGCATGCTCACACAGACACACAGGGACATGCTCACACACAGACATATTCACATAGACACACAAACATACACAGACACACTCCTACAAGGACACACATTCATGCAGAAACACACGGACACATTTGCACACACAGACACAAACACACGCACATCTGTGACTAGTTGCATGCACACACACACACACACACACATCCATGCACGCGGTCACACACAGACACAGGTGCACACACTTACACTCAGCACACTCAAACATGCGCACCCCGGACAGGTTGTGCCGCTGGTCTCTGCACCCGGGGTTCCCCTTCCTTCAGCGCAGGGGACACTGGCTGTGGGGGCCCTGGTGTGGCCGCCCACACTGGAAGGCCTGGAGGCAACTGGGCCGTGCCAGGACCCGGAGGCCCAAGTGCCAACGCGAGGGCCTGGGACCCAGGGGCTGTGGAGCAGGGACAGGCTGGTGTGGGGATGACAGTCAGGGCTCCAGAGCAGGTGGGGGCCACGGATGAGGAGCATGCATCACCTGCGGGGCGGGGGGTTGGTGGTTGCCAAGGGAGGAAGCCCCGAGGCTACCTGCCTGGGGCCCGGCTCCGACGTGGGCTGACACTCGGAGCAGAACGCGGGTAAGGGACTGGGCGGTTTGTGTCTGGGATGCGGCACAGACAGCCACAGAAGGAGGTCCTGATGAGAGTGGGCCAGGAGGGCTTCCTGGGAAGGGCATCCGGGCAGGGGGAGCTGCTGGAGGAAGGAGTGGCGGGGGAGCACATCTCCTCGGGTGTGCACGTTGGTCAGGTCACTTAGGTTGACAGTCTACTTGTCGACAGAGGAGGACAGATGGGGCCCCCCGGACCTGCTGCCTCCCCTCCGGGCAGCCCCCGCCCAGCAGTGCGCTCTCGTTCGAGGACACCCCAGCTGTCCGGGGCTGGCGCCCATCCTCTGGCAGGTGCAGCCTCTGTCAGCATCCAGCCCAGGCTGCATGCAGTCAGCGCTCAGTGCCTGCAAGGGTGAACTTTGTGATTTGTTTTCTACGTGTTCACACCATTCGGCACACCCAGCCTGACTGTCTCCGCCGTTCCCTCCCTCGGGCCGGCTCTGGGCCCTTCTGTGTCGGGAGACCCAGTGGCCCGGGCCCCCACGCCTCCTGGCCCCCAGTGATGGTGTCCGTGTCTCGTTCTCTCCTTCAGGTTGTGGGGGCTGTGGCACAGAAATAAAAAATGGCCAGTCCCTGGTGGCTCTGGACAAACACTGGCATCTGGGCTGTTTCAAGTGTGAGACGTGTGGGAAGCAACTGGATGCGGAGTACATCAGCAAGTGAGTGGCAGACCCCCCCGGGCCCCCCCTGCGGTCACTGCCGCGTCCTGTCCTCCGTGTGGACTCAGGGCCCTGCGTGTTCGTCTCCCCCACCCCCAGCTGGCGGTCTCCTCCCACCGGCCTGGCTCCCTTGGCGTGGTCCGCAGAGACCGCAGCTCCATTTCTGTGGATCAAAACAGAGACAGCGCACCCCTCTTTGCCTTTGTAAATGCTCCCCCTTGCCCGTCCCTGGGGGTCACCCTCCCGTGGCACCCGGGTCACCTGCAGAATGCACGGCGGCTGCCGGCTGACTCCAGCAGCAGGAGCGAGGGGAAGGGGGCTGAGTCGCCTCACCTGTCACAGAGCAGATGACTCAGCCCCAGCTCCATCTTCTGCAGCGCTTGGCCATCCCGCTGCCCCCCCAGCCAACCCCGTGTCCCCAGGCCGCAGACGGGCGGCCAGGATGCAGTGATGGCTGGTTTGGGTGGGGGTTGGAGAGCACATCTCCTCAGAAGGCGGTGCAGACGGAGCCTCTGGGAGATCTTAGCCCTGAGCAGGAGCAGCTGGTGTGCCGGGAAGGGGTGCATTTCAGTCCCTGGGATCGGGGACTGCATCAGGGAAGCCCCCGTATGGCCCAGAGTTAGGGGGTGAGCTGAAATGTGCAGAGCAGGCTCCTTCCTGCAAGTTAGGGAGCTCCACGGGCAGCTAATGTGGGAGACCCTGCTGGTTCTTGATGCCGGAGGGAGCAGAACCGTCCCAGGAACTGGCCGTGCACACAGTCACACACACACGCATACACACCACGCACGTGTGCACGCTCATACACATGGACACACTCGTACATTCATGCACTCATACACACACACACACACGCATGAGTACATGTCACACCCGGGGCATCCAGATCAGGTTGCTGATGTGCCCTGTCCATCTCCTGGCTGCCCTTGTACCTACCCTGTGCATGAGGCCACTCGTGGGGGAAACGGGGTGACAGGGGTGGGGGGTCTCTGTCTGGTGTCCTACAACCTCATCTCAAAACAAAACGTTTTCAGTTAAAGTCCCCAAGCCAAGACGAGCCTCTGTCCAGGCTGGATCAGGCAGGGAAAGGTACTGGCCACTCCTCGGTCATAGTAAAGGGAAGGGGAGAGTGACTCTCTTGAAGTCAGCCGCAGGAGACAGAGCACTTTAAAATAAAATAAAATAAAACGTGCCCAGCCCCCAGGGTGCTTGCTGCCGTGGTAGCTCACCCACACGGCTCACCTGTCAGCAGCCTCCAGAACAGTCGCAGGTGACAGGGAGGGTGCGTTGGTGTTGCCATAGAGACATAATCATTGAGCCTCCTGGGGTTGGGGCACAGACACCCATGGTGGGAATAATAGGGGCCCTGAGGTCAGTAGCGTTTGAAAGTAGACCTTGAGGGCTCAATTTATCTCTTCCTCTCAGGGAAGGAGGGGCTTCATCCTCTCTGGGGCTGTGGTCAGAGACATACCCTGCAGCCACAGCAACCCCAGGGACTCATAACCCCCCACTGCCCTTCCTGTCCTGCAGGCCACCTCCTCCAGGAAGCCTTCCCATCCTACGTCCTACAGAAGGTCCAGAGGGCGGCATTAGCCCTGGTCTCCCAAAATTCGAGAACTCTTACCTTCCTTTGGCAGCTGCATAAAAATCAAAACCCAACCGGGAGTAAAGGGGCAACTTCCGCAGTGCGGGGGAGGGGAGATGTGTGTGGGGAAGCGGGCGCCCCTGCCTACCAGTGGCCTCCACATCCAGGGGGCGGCCTGGTTAGCAATGACGATGGCCTCGGCCACCAGTTGGCAAATGCCTGCCGTGTGCTAGGCGCTGGCCACACCTTCTCGTCTCTAGACCTTACTATAATTTCTCCCATTTTATGGCTGGGGGAAGCCGAGGCTCAGAGAGGTTATGCGGCTTGCCCAGGGGCACACAGCGGGGGGCGTGGTGGCATGTGAGCGCTAGCCTGCTCACTTCACCGCTGCCCACCGGCTCCTCCCCACACGGAGTATGGCCACCAACCCAGTAACCTTGGCACCTCCTCTGGGCTGTCCCCCTGCCATGTCCTATTGTAATAATAATTACAGTCACTTAGAAATCAGCTCCCGCCACGGGCCGAGTGCTGTGCCTGGTGGTGTGCCCATACTATTTTCCCGTCCGCGACCCTGAAAACCAGCTGCCTCCCTCACCGCGCATTCAGGGGAGGCTCAGCGTTGATGTGACTCACCCCGGGCTGCCCAGATCCTCGGAGCGGCACCCGAAACCGTGTGTCGCTCGTCACTGCTTCCCCACACCCCAAACGTGGTGGGCACGCTGTAAATATGCGTGCGGAGTGGACACGTCACCCACGGCCCTCCTGACTCCTCCCGCGCAGCCGGATGCCTCTGCAGCCACACCTGGGGACAGAGAGGCGCAGTCCCCACCCACCACCTATGCCATGTGACATTGCATGGCCCCTGGCGCGGGCACATTTGTCACACACACTTCGTGGCTCATGATTTTGTAGGGTGCCCCAGACCCCTTTTGGAGGGAGTCTATTTACTCAGCAGCCCCTGGTGAGTAAATAGGCTGTTTCCCATCCACACACCCCACGTGGGACGGAACGAACCGGAAGGAAGAACCACGTCGTCAGTGGGAACATCTTCGGTTTCCCAGATGCAGCCCTTATTCCCGCGGCTGAGCCTGTGGAGGTGGCCACCAGCCCTCGCTCAGCCCCTGGGTCCCCAGGGGAACCCCGTACGCATCCTGATGGCCTGTCTCATTGCAGGGACGGGCTGCCCTACTGCGAGGCCGACTACCACACCAAGTTCGGCATCCGCTGTGACGGCTGTGAGAAGTACATCACGGGGCACGTGCTGGAGGTGAGTGGGCCGCTGGGCGCCCTCTGGGCCAGTTCCTGCCTCCAGGCTTCTTGGGGTGTCCGATGTTCGTGTGCGTTTGTGCAAGAATTAGTGCCCCTGAGTCTTTGCGTACCCCTTCCTGCCAGCTCTGCCAGGGGACAGCTTCCTCAGCCTTCCAGGGCCTGCTCGGTGAAGACCACCTCCTCCAGGAAGCCTTCCCTCCCACTGTCTCTCCCGTGCCCTCTATAAGCTGATGGAGTTGGAGAGGTGGGGGGTTGAAATCCTGGGTCCAGCCCTCCCATGTCTAGATGGAGGTCTGAGGCCTGGAGGAGTGAAAGTGAGCCCAGGAGGCAGGACCATGTGCCCAAAGGAGGCCCAGAGTGGTCGCCTGGCACGCCCAGTCACACAGCAGTCATGGGGCAGGCGGGCTTTCCGGGGGGCGCCAACAGCATGCGTGTCATTTGACCCCGGTGGGAGTTCATGGCTCTGTCTCTATGAAAAACACGTGTAGCATGCCCTTTGGCACAGTTGTTCAGTAAGGTAAACGTCATGGGATGGCCACACCCCACCCACCGGGTTGTCAGACCCGGTCCGTTCCTCCCCCCGTTCTTCAGCCCCTTCCTTGGCTCTGTGCTGGGGCCTGCCCATGGCCCCAGGAAGGCACAGGTGACAGAGAACCTCAGGGAACGGAGAGGGGGCCCTGACCCCGCTAAGGGGCTTGGGAGACTTTCCCACCAGGTCACAGAGGGGCCTCTGGGTTTGGGAGGGTAGGTTGGGGGATGAGGCTGTCGGGCCCCCACCTGGCGATGACTCTGACAAAGGCTTCTGAGCCAGGGAATGCCTGGGTCACATTGGCATCTTAAAGAGTGTGGGGCTGCTGCCGAGGCTGGAGGCTGGTGCTGGTGGCCAGAGGCTGGCGGCTGGGGACAGTGGGATGCGTGGGGGGTGCTGCTCAAATCCCCAAGGATTCCTGACCTGCCTCTGCCTGTGCCATCACTCACACCTAGTGCCTGGCACATAATCGGCGTCCCCGGTGCCGCGGCGGAATTGTACATTGAGTGCTGGGTTGCTTTTCTCGAAATTACACTTGATGTCCCTCCGAGCAGCAGGAACAGAGTTGCTCCAGGGCCTCAGCCCCACCCACTTTCCCTCTTAGGGCTCTTTTGCCCCTCCACCCCAGGAGTGCGAAGGGGAGGGGGGTGTCACACCCAACCCACAGGGCAGGGCCGCCTCTCCCCTCGTTCCCAGCGTGGGAACCCCCGCTCAGGCCAGCGCCCAGTGGGAGGGCCCAGGCTCTGTGGAGGGGCCTGAGGGGGGGGTGTGACTCACACTCATGGTCCGTGGAGAGTGTACAGAGCACAAATCGGGGGTGGGGGAGAGATCACAGATAATGCGATCCTAGGTAGCTGAACCCTTTGGCTGGTTTCCTTCCAGGTTTTTCTGCCTCCATGTAATTCTAGTTGGAACCAAACCGTTGGTACAACATTATGTTCTGAGTTTGTCCAATTCGCATTTCCTAGTTAGCAGGTTCCCCTGTTTTTGTTTTGTTTGTTTGTTTGTTTGTTTGTTTGTTTTTTGGTGTGTTTTGGGTACATTGGGCCTTTTGGTTAAGCAGCTGTATTGGAACATAGCTCATATATCTGCAGAGTGTGGTGCCCCCGCCCCCATGGGGAGTGTAGTCTTTATGAAATCCATGCCGGTCTGCAGCCGAGAACGTGGGTCCTCACTCACTCTCGTGACTTCCTTCTGTCCCTCGATGCTGGTCCCTCTGATGGTTGAATGGACCCCAGCGCCTTCATTAACTACTTCCCACGTGCTGCCTGCTTACACGGGGCTCGGGTCTTCATGGGGTGGGTTCTTCATGGTCATGAGCTCCGTCTGCGCTTGTGGGTCACATGATGAAGTTAGTCTGCGGGCATCTTGTATGTATCGTCTTGGGTGGTGATGTAATATTGATACCCACATCCTCTGACTATGTGGATGGAGACTTTGACCCTCTTCCAGGACCCCATGGCACTCTAAATATTAGGGACAGGGACCCCCCTGCCCCACTGCCAATGGTTCAAACCACGTGTCTCTGTTCCCCGTCCAGACCTTCTACTCTCTCCTGGGCTCCCACACACGTGTGCTGGACCGTTGACCACCCCGAGCCGGTGGCAGAGCCAGACTTGAACCCGGGATCCCCAGGCTCCTGGCTCCTGTTCCTTCCCCACCGTGCGGCCTCTCCCTGGGTGTAGACGCCGGTTTGCCTGTTGTTTTAGCACCGTGCCACCTGTGATGGCAGAAAGTGGGGTGCATCTCAGGCTCAGGTGGGCTGAGCTGCTGTTGCTGCTGGTGTGTGGACCTAGCCTGACCTGCTTCCTGGCACCCTCTGGCATCGGCCCCTGCACCGTGGGGGCGGGGGTGGAGACCTGACCCCAACCTTGCTGCCTGCCCTCAGCAAGCTCTGTGCTGAGCAAGAGAACATTCCAGTACCTCAGGGATTGAATGAGACATGGTCTGTGAAGTGTCCCCCAGCTCAGTGCTGGCCCCGTGGTTAACACTGGGGGTTAGGGGCTTCCTTATTGTCACCAGGTAATCAGCGGGCCTCCCCTGGATCGGTGACCCCATGTGCACCGTGTGTCCCTGATATTTAATGCTGGGCCAAATATAGAATGTGGGGGTTCAGTGCCTGCGAACGGAGCCCCTCCAGTGCGCTCCGGTTTATCATCAGGAAGGGACCATCTTAATGACGAAGAACAGGAGAAAAACAGGTCTGGATTTTCCTCCTTGTCAGTGGTGGGGGATAAAGGGCCTCCCAGGGAAGATTAATGCTTTTGTTTTCGCGAGTTCCCTGGCGTGGCTGAGTCGGCGGCGGGCTCTGCAAAGCTCTGAGCATCCTCCTTTGCCAGGCGGCAGCTGCAGGCGGGCAGACACGAGCCCGATTCCGGAGGCGGGGAGCCGCCGCCCCCCACCTCGCCACCACCTGAACTTGGCCCCGGGTGTGCCAGCGCCCCGCTGGGCGGGCAGTGGGCTCTCGGGGGCAGTAGGTGGCAGGATCTGAAAAAGAAGGAACAAGATCCAGACCTCTGGCTGAAGGCTGAGCGTGCCCGTCCTCACGGTCTCATTGCCCGTTCCATCCGACCTGCCTGGGGAGCGGGCACTGGAGAGGGGCTGTGGGGGCTGGCCGACCCATCGGACTGGGCTCTGTTGCAAGGACCCCGTGCAGGTAGGAGGCCTGGCCAGGCGCTTCGGAGGGCTGATGGGGAGGCTGCAGGAGCCATGCGGGGTTGCAGGTGGCTGGGCTTTCAGGGAGCTGGGACAGATCAGCCAGGTGAGACTCCCTGGGGCACCTGTCACCCCCCCCCCCGCTTTGTCCCCCACCAGATGCTTGTTCCACTCCGAGCTTTCCTGTCCTCGGAGCCCGGGCAGGAGAGCAGCCCAGGCCCCCTTCCCCGCCAGCAGGAGCCAGCAATCTGTGCTGCGTCTGTGTGCGGCGGGCACAGTGCCATCTTGATGCCAGCTGCCAGCAGCGCCTGCATGTCCCCCCGTGAAATGTGCATCCCAGGGCTACAGTGGGGCCTTTCCTCCCCCTTCCTTAGTTAGTCCTGAATATGTAGCACTGTCTTCCCGGTGTCTTCCCCGATCCTGCATGTCTCGGGGTGTCTGTCTCCGGGTGTCTGTCTCGGGGAGGCTGCTCCATGCTGGGGAGCAGGTGAAGGAGTCTTATGGGTCTGGGGGGGACTTGGGAGGGGCTGTCTGCCCCCACCCTATTGCCGAGATGGACGGAAGGCTGGGAGTGTGGGGAGGGTTGGGGTGTGGGGGTAGAGCTGGGGGGCCTGGGGCGGTCCTCTGCATGGCTGGAATCCCCCACGGAGAGAGCTAAGAGGTGGCTACGGGACTGTCTGCCCTGGACAGCGGTGTAACCAGACCAACTAGACCCAGAGTTCCATAAGGGGGTGCTGAGTGAGGGGGGCGAGGGGAGTCCCTGGCTCAGCCCTCGCCCCACCCCTGCCTTGTTCTCTGCAGCTGGCCTCGAGCTTCCCTGCACAGGTGGGAGTTGCGGGGGCGGGGATGGGCCCTGCCCTCCTTAACCCTTGCAGTGCTGGTGCTGCTGTCTGAGCCTCACCTGCATGGTGCAGCCTGCCTGTCTCCATGGTAACGAGAAGCCCAGGGTCCCTCTGGGACTACTAATTAATTCCTCCTTCCCTCTCTCCATCCCCCTGCCCGCCTTCCCTTCTCTCTTCCTTAACCCACCACTCACCTACAGACCCTCTGAACACTCGCTGTGTCCCCTGTCCCGGGCTGGTGGCTACTGGGCTCCCAGCCTGCACCACGCCGCCCCCCCCCCCCCCCGCCCAGGAGCCCTGGTGGGAGGGGGGCCTCATAGGCACCTCCTGCCCTGGGTCAGGCAGCCCCTAAACATTTCTCCATTTCAAATAAACCATCCCCTGGGGCTACAGGACATCAGTCTTCCTTTGGCGTGCTCCATTTTACCCTCCTAAGCAGGTATGACTTTTATCAATGGGAGAAAATATGTTCCAAAGAAATAAAACCGTTTCCTCAGGACGGAAACCAAGTCAGCTTCCCAAGGCCCCACTTCTCCCTCTCTTTTTGTAGTTTGATGAATGTGTTTAATTAAAAAAAAAACATATTCAGAAGCAATACCTGCTTATCATAAAATAAACAGAAAAATCATCCATAATGCACGCCACCCCCCAGACTGACTACTGTTAGCACTTAGAAGTCACCGTTCTAGGTTGTGTGTACACACACACAGATAAATGCACGGCACAGTGTCTGCGACACGGCAGAGACCCCAAGCCGAGAGGGGACACGTGGGGTCAGTGATGGGGGGACAGTGGCAGGGGTGAGGTCAGGGGCTCTGGGGAGGGGGCTGCCGATTGCACAGGGCTTCGCCTGCAGGGCCTGCTTGTGAGGAGCTGGGCTCTTCTCCCGGGGGGGACGTAGCTCCTGGGGGGGTCGTAGGTCACGGAGCCGATCCGGGAAGTCTGCGCAGCCGCCAAACACTCCGCTGAAGGCTTTTTCATTAGCTTCGCGGTACATTTCATCATCTCAGCGCACACTGGAGATGAGGTCTTTTCAGACCTGGAGTCAGTTCTGGCGGCTCAACAAGGACACTGGAGCTGTGCCTCGGGCCGGTGGAGGCACGGGAGTGGCACGGGAGGCCCTCTGCAGCCTGGCATCCAGGGGAGCACGCAGAGGGCCGCGGGGGCACAGGCTGTTGTCCAGGGAGCAGAAGGGGCCAGGGGTGAGGGGATGCCTGCCTCCCACCCCTGCAGGGCGTGTCCCTCTGTGCTGCCCACGGCCGGGTGTGGGGTGGGAGCTTCTGGAGCCCAGAGACACTGCCCAAGTCCCCGGGGCTGGCCGCGCCCTGCGTGTCGGCGGTGGGACATGCTCCAGTCCCCCCGCGCTGACTTGGTCCTGAGTAAGGAGCAGTGCTTGTTCTAGGCCCTTGGAGCCCGCCTTCCTGCGTTCCTCGTGAGCCTTGCTCTGTCTTATTGAAGATGACAGCCCCTTGTCGGAGGCACACACGTCACTTTAAAACCATGCACTGCAGAAGCTCATGAGCTTTTAGTATTCTTCAGAAATCCAAGCCATCTTGAGACCCACCTGGCGCAGGGCTGGGCCATCTGCCCGGCTGGGGGCTGTGTGGTTGCACAGACCACACTCCAGGTGCTGACGCTCCCGGCCCGTAGTGCACAGGAATGGGGAGGAGAGGCTCTGAAAGGGCAGGGGCTGCAGCAGCCTCAGGATGACGTGGAACATCCGGTCACCGTGGCCACCGGGGGAGAGGACGGGAGTGACCATGGGGCCCGATACAAGGAGCCAGGGTGCTTTGACTTTGGACTCTATAGCGGGTCTTAGTCCACCAGAGCTGCTGCAGCCATTCTGGGCCCTGGGTGCTGAAACCCCAGGCAGCGTTCCTGTCCGTGCTGGGGGCAGCAAGTCTGCCGTCCAGGTGCCGGCCCGGCCTCTTCGGTTCCTGGGGAGGGCCCGCTGCCTGCCCTGCAGACGGCCACCTTCTCCCTGTGCCCTCACATGGTGGAGACAGAACTCTGGTGTCCTGTCTTATAGGGTGTGGAGTGGCGTCTCGGGGCAGTTTGAACTTACCCTTCCTCCGTGACGGTGACATCCAGCATCTGGCATGTGCTCCTTGGCCACTTGTGTGTCTTCTTTGGAAAAATGTCTATTCGAGTTCTTTGCCCACTTTCTAAGTGGACTGTTTGTCTCTTTGCCATTGAGCTGTAAGAATTCTTTATATGTTGCGGATGTTAAGCCGGGTCTAGGATTTCAAACGTCTCCTCCCATTCCACAGGCCGTCTTTCCACTTTCTTGACCACGTCCTCAGATGCGCAATAGTTTGATATTTGTGAGAAAAAACATACCTATTTTTGTTATTGCTGTTCATGCTTTTGGTGCCCAATCCAAGAATGTACTGCCAAACCTGGGGTGGTGAAGATGCACCCCTGTTTTCTCCTAAGAGATTTATAGTTTTAGCTCTTAATTTCAGTCATCAATCCACTTTGTGGGTCTTGCTGGCGTGTCACACACACAGAGGTGTGCGTGAATCCTACGTGAATCCTACATGAATCCTACAGCTTGATCGGTGTCCACAAACCGGACACATCTGTGTGACAAGCACCCAGATCAAGAAGGAGAACGTGCCCAGCCCCTGGGAACCCCAGGGCGGCCGCCTCCCCGACTCTAATAAAGGAGACTCGTCAGCTTGGTTCTGCACTTCGTGTGAATGTAATCTGTGCTCTCCAGTGTCTGCCTCCTTCCTCCCTCCTGGGTATCTCAGGGTTTCCCTGTGGACTGTCCAGGGTGGGGACTGGGGAGCAGGTGAGGCTGGGGTCAGCCCCCGAGAGCTGGGACCGCCAGGCTGGGGGCTGGGAGGCCACAAAGAGCCACGCTCCTGGGCTCCAGTCCTGCTCCACCAGCTCTGTGCTGTGTGACCTTCCTCAGCTCCCTCCACCTCTCTGTGCACCGTGTGGAAAATGAGGGTAATAATGTAGCTCATAGGGCTTCTGGAGGGTGAAGACAAGGTAGCGTGTGAAAGGGCCTCGGCTCGAGCTGTGGAAACGGTGGTGGAGTTGCTGTTATTTTTTGTGGGGGGGGGGGGGTTGGGGGCGTCTGCCAGGTCTGGGTGGGAGTGCTTCCCTGAAGGCCGAAGACTGTGTGTGCAGGGCCGGCCCTTCACAGCGGCCCGGGGCTGCATCTGCGCTCTGTGTCTGTTCTCATCCGTGCAGTTGGGATTTCAAGCCTGTCGTCTTAGAAACCGTCCCCACGGTTTTCTCTCTCCTCCTACTCAGGTGTAGACGCCCCGTGTAGACGCCAGGGTCTGTCTCCCTCAGTGGTGTTGCAGAACTCCTGCTGTTTGAGATCATGCGGGTTGTCCCCCACCAGTGAGAAGGGGGCCTGGGTGACGCAGCCATGAGGACAGGTCGGAGGTCACAATGCTTAAAATCGCCGAAATGACTGCTTCGCCCTCATTCTGCTGGGCCCGTGCTGCCCTGTGACCCTCGACTTGGAAAGGACCCGCCAGCTGGCGGTTCCTGAAGTGGCCCCCGAGGTGCTCCCTGTCTAGTGGGGAAGGAGAAACCAGCAGGAGCCCAGACCAGGGACGTGTGCGGGGGAGGCTTTCCGGAGGAGGCGGCATTTGAGCTGCGATAAAGAACAGGGAGGGCCCCGGCAGGTGGAGCGGGGGAAGGTGCTCCCGGCGGAGGGATCCGGAGGAGGCTCCAGAGCAGGCGGGAGGACGGAGGGCGCAGCATCCCCGCACTCCCCGGGAAGAGTCCCTTCACCCGGACGCATCGGTGGGCTGTGCCGCGGGGCACGTCACGTGGGAGAGGAGCGTGTTCGGGATCCCTCCTCCCCGCCACAGGGCTCCCCTTGGGGCAGGGGCTCACCGACGGCTCAGTGGTGAGGGAGGAGAGTGAGAAGCGTGTGTGCATTTGACCCCCTCACGTGCTCATCCACGGAAGTGCTATTACTAACTCACATTCAGGAAGCGGTCACCGGATCTTCCCATGTCAGGGAAGACTGAAATGTGGCGTTAGCACCACGGCCGGCAGCCGGCTGCCGCCCGCCTTAGCCCAAGGCTGGAGGGGTGCCGAGTACGATAGTTTGGGGCGATTCTTCTGTGCTGTCCGGAACTATGCCACGCCAGCCAATGTGATTAGTTGACATTAGGTCTGTATTAATCTTTGCATTTAATTTAATGGATGCTAAGGATTATAAAAACAGTAAATGCTAATTGAGAAATTTGAGCAATAGGGAGATGCGTAAGACAGCCCACACCTTTGGTGCCTGCACCTGGAGCGTCACGTTAGCTTTGGCCTCCCCTCTGCCCTCTCCCGCTGCCCCCCCCCAACTCCGGTACAGAGACGGACAGGACCTGGCCCCCCTGCCCCATGAGGGAGGCAGATCCGTCAACCACTGGGCCGGAGGAGCTGGGTGACACCCCTGCTCGCCTGGAGGTCGGGTGGTGCAGCTGGGTCTCTGCTCCCAAATGTGGCCCCTGGCATGTGGCCTGCTTCCGCACCTAGTGCCCTGGACAGCCCGGGGGCACCCAGTGGACCCAGGCTCTCTCGGGTGCCATCCTGAGACCCCAATGGATATGGGACATAGCACACACTTAGCATCCTCTGAGGACCCCTCATGTGGGCACACTGTACCCACCAGCCAAGTGTGGCTGCTTCCGTGGCCCCTTTAGCTTCGGTAGAAACACCTCTGTTTTGTTGTCTTTACAGGCAGGAGAAAAACACTACCACCCACTGTGTGCGCTATGCGTCCGGTGCGGCCGGATGTTTGCGGAAGGCGAGGAGATGTATCTTCAAGGTAAGGACAAAACCGCGTTGCCCTGTCCCCTAGGGCAAGACAGGAACATGCCCTGGGCCCGTGCCCCGTGCTGGGTGGGAACTGGTGGGTAGCCTGTGTCACCTCTCTAGCTGGGAAGCCCCCCACCCGGCCCGGTGGCAACAGGCGGGAGGCAGAGCCACGAGACCTGGTGACGGCCCGGGGAGGCTCAGCCCCTCCCCAAGACGATGGGTTGGTCTGGAGACCCCATCTCTGCAGCCACTGTTTCTCTTCAATGATCCGTCTGTGTCCAGTGACCCCGGAGGCAGGCCGAGCAGGGCTGGGCGGATGGGAGAGCCACGCACAGGCTGTTTCATGACCTCATGGGGCGGTCGTCTTGGGGCTGTGTGTCACACAGGCCTGCCTTTCTGAGCCCAGCTCGTGGGGTGACATCGCGAGGCCAGCCTCATCCCTGGTGTCCTCCTGAGTCTCTGCTCGAGAGCCCATGAAAGGGGCCCTTTGCGTCCTTCCCACTGCTGCTGGGACGTGGGCGGGAGGGGGCCCCCTCCGGCGTCGCCCCCACTGTAAAGAGCGCTTTCAGGCCTTTCTGCTGCCCAGCACAATGGGCTGGGACCAGAGCACGGGGACAAGACCATCAAGAGGGACCCAGGCTCAGGGAATAGAGACGCTCTTCATGTCTCTGGGCTGTGACTGGTACCCCGTTTCTAAAGCGAGTCCTGCCATGACCTTCTGTGGGATATGGAAGCCAGTCCCATCCCCTCTCCCAGCCTCAGATTTCCCTGTCGGTGTGACAAGGGTTGGACCTGGGTTGGAACACTGGCCAGGGCCTCTTTGTGGGGGGGGGTCTGGCCCCCGCCCAGCCCGGACACCCTGAGACCCTCTGCCTGGTCCACCTGGATGTTGGAGCGCCAGGAAGGTGCTGACAGGTGAATCCCGTACAGTTGAAGCTCTGAAAAGCAGGGGTCCCAGTGAGCCAGGACGGGGCAGCCCGGCCCCTCCCCGCCACCACCAGCACCACCTACCGTGGGGCACACCTTTCCAGTAAATATAGGGGAGGGGCTGCTGATGCTCAGTAATGATCAGGGAGACCCAGATGAAGAGAATAATTAGATAAATAATTAGATACTACTTTCCCCCATTGGGTTGACAAGGACTAAAAGGAAGGTCGTGTCCCCATTGTGAGGAATCAAGGAAATGGGCCTCCTACCTGGCCGGTGTGGCAAAAACTGGGAAATTGTCCGAATGCATCAAGAGCCTTAATGTCCACACGACTCCATTTCTAGGAAGTCCTTAAGTGAATGGCAGGGGTGTGCTGGGACTTGCGTGCCATGGGACCCCCCACCCCCGCCAGCGTGACTTTAGAAATAAAACACTGCAACCAGCGTGCGAGGGACGGATAAATCCTCCTCTCTCTCCGCCTGTCTAATCCACCACGCCACAGGGCATGTGGCGGGATGTTGCGTGGCCCTCACGGTTGTGCTTCTGATATTTAATTACATGGGGGAAACGTTCTAGACACTTTAAACAAAAATCGTAGGACATAAAACTGTGTACAACATTATCCACATTCTCTGAAAAATGCACGGGAATGCTAAAAAGCTGCCCGAGCAGAGTGGCTCAGAGGTTATAGGCGGTTTTAATTTTCTTATTTATACTTTGTTCGGTGTCTTCTTTAATAAGGAATATCAATGACTTACCTATCACTTTGGTAATCATAGTTGTCAAAAATGAATGTTTTACACACACACACACACCCTAAATCGTGGTCTCCCCAGGAGCTCCGGGCTGATGCAGACTTTTTGCCAGAGCGAGGCAGTAATAAACTGCCCTCCCGGCCATTAGTTCATGCGATCTGGAAGGCTTTGCAAGCAAGAAATAGGACGTCGCTCTTTCCTTCACACACACTTTTAAGTGCCTCTCACGTGCCAGGCCCTGTGTGGCTTGTTGGGCGGGGTGGGGGGGGGCACGGAACAGGCACAGCCCCCTCCTTGATGGGGTATAAACCTAGACACAGAGCTGCGGCGGCCAAGGGGGCGAGGGGCCAGGCTGAGATCCAGGGAGGCCCCGGAGGGAGAGCAGGTGCTCCGGGCCCCGAGAGATGGGGCGCAGGGAGGGCTGACACGCGCCAAGCCCACCCGCACTGGACATACTGCGGTAATAGAGCGAACGCCTGTGCCACGGTTCACCAGGCACCGTTCCGGTGTGTTATTACCCCAGATTCACCTCATCGAATTCTCCCACTGGCCTGATGAGCGAGGAACGTTATCAGCCCTGTTTGCAGATGGGGAAAATCTGACACCTGGAGAACCTGAGTTCGAATGAGGAAAGGGCGGGCACGGGGGGCCCTTGCTGCTCTTGTTACCTTCTTGATGGTGCTGGATGCTGGCGTGGGTGGCGGGTCCACACTGGCTGCTGAAGAAACTGAGGCAGGCTCGGTCTCAGGACCCAGGGAGTCAGTGAGAGAGTCAGGCTCGGGGCTGGAGCCTCGTGCCCCCGGCCCTGCTCTTCGCCCCACCGCCCGGTTCCCACCTGAGCCTCCCCCTCCTGCCCCCCCAGCCTCATTCCCATTCCCGAGGCTGGTTCCCACCCCCGCTCTGGCCCCAGCCCCAGCCGTGCCCGTGGTTGGGCCTGGCTGCTCCCCCCGCAGCCACGGGCAGCCTGTCCTCTCTCCTCCACCTCTGAACGAGAAGCCACCTGACGCCCCTCTTCCAAGAAGCCTCCTCTGGGCACCCCGGGTGTCCCCAGTGCTCACAGTGATGCGTTTCCCGTTCATTGTACATCCCCGGCCCCCCAAACTGGGCCATGAGCCCCTGGAACCAGGCGGCCATCTGCTGGCCCGAGACCCAGCACCCCCTCCAGCAGAGCGTCCGCGTGTGGACTACCAGCTCCCCGCTTCTGACTCCCTGCACAGTGTCTGCATCGTGGGAAGTAACACTGAGCCCTCCCTCTTGGGGGTCTGTCCGCAGGTTCCTCCATCTGGCACCCGGCGTGCCGACAAGCAGCCAGAACTGAAGACAAAAACAAGGTTGGTGGAATTTACTCCTTGCTCCAGTGCGTTCTTCGGCGCCCGTGTGCCGTCACCCGCATCTGACGGCTCGCTGGCCGGTCACACCAGGCCACGGGCCAGGTGTCATGAGGCCTGGGGGTGCTGAGGACGGTGCGAGGTGGGGCGGGACGTCTCGGGGCCTCCCTGTCCTGGCCCGCAGACCTCTCCGTGGGTCCAGAGGGCATGAGGGCTGCAAAAGTTTGGGGGCAGCTATGACATGAGCGGGTCTCCAAACTGTCCCCAGACCGTCCACCCTTGGGACACCAACTGCAAGGTTGAGGGGCCCCAAATTGTGATCAGTCTCAGTCATTTGTGGGAAGGACTCACAGACTCCCTGAAAACTATGATAGTCACGGTTGGGGTTTATCACGGGAGAGGATATGCATGGAATGAGCCGAAGACAGAGGCGTGTGGCGCAGGGTCTGGGAGGGGGCCACACACAGAGCTGCTCCTCTGCCCTGGAGACTGGACGGGGGACCTGCCGGCCTGTGTAGGACCGCATGCCCGGAGTATTGCCCAGCAGGGTAGCTCTGTGTCCAGAGACCTCACTGGGGCTCCACTGACTGACTGACTGACTGACTGACTGATGGCCATAGTGCTGATTTCACTAGGTCCAGGTGGCATGACCCTAGACCACCCCAGATCACACGGTTGGTCTCTCCAGTGTGGCCGGGCCCCATCCTAAGACTGTTGGGTGTGGTTGACCCCCTCCATGAACGGACACGCTGACAGTGGACACAGATCACCTTCCAGGGTCAAGGGTGCAGGCCAGACGTCTCTCTGGGCAAGGCCAAATTCTCTACCGCTCAGAGGCCCAGCTGGGCGCCAGGCACAGGTGAGGAAGGAGCTGGGCACAGACCTTGTCCTCTCGGGACTGACGTTCCAGGGAGAGACAGAAATTGACCCCTACACAAGCAAATTGGCAGCGAAGGCTGGTGGGGGGAGACCGAGGACGCCAGTGGACGGGAGGAGGGGAGGCAGGGTGCACGGTCAGGAAAGGCCTCCGGGGGAAATGGGGTCGGGGCTAAGCCTGCAGGATGAGACTTGGCGGTCCTGGAGGCAGGGCCCCGGGCAGGGCGGACAGACGCCTCACCCTTAGCTGTACAGCGTGGACACAGCCCTATCAGCAAGCCCAAGCTGGGCCCATCCCCAGAACTAGCAGGTTTGGGGAATTTCTCGTGGGGCTGGAGGGAGACCCCACAGACTTGGGCCTCTGAGCTTCACAGGGATGCTGGCTGGTGGAGGAGACCCTCCCCCCATACCGGCCCCCGCGGACGGGTGGGTCCCAACCCAGTTCGGCAAACTCTCAATAGGCCTGCGCTGAAGGACGCCAGCAGAGGGACAACCCCCATTTCCCTTAGAAATTGCTTCCGGTGGGTTTGGAAGCCCCCGCTTCCCATGCATCTCTCGTGGCACACCCTCAGGTATTCAGCAGAACCTCACCAAGCCTCTGGCTGTGCCAGGCCCTGCTCTTGGCCCAGGGCAGAGAGGTGATGGAGTCCTGCCCCCACATGCTCTGGGCATGGGGGGCACACACGCACGTCACGTCTGACGGCCATGGGGACCTGAGCACCGGGGGGCCCTGGGCCGGGGCAGGAGGGATCCTTGGAGAAGAGGCACCTCCTCTGTGTCCCCCAGGCCTCCCCTCACCTGCAACAGCCTCACGCTGTTGCTCAACCCCTTTCTGCGGACACCAGGCTGGGCCCGCCTCTCTAGGGCCAGCCCTGCCCTTCCTCTGTGACCTTATTTCTCAAGCGGTGCCGGTTGCTTTGCTCAGAGTCCTCAAGTGTCTACACAGGCCTCTGGTTTAATCCAGGTTCAGAGGGTCCCCTTTGATGCCCACAGAGAGAAGGCGTGCTTGGCCTGGAGAGCCCCCGCGTTAGCCATGATGGGCACAGACCTCCAGCTGGATGCTGCTCAAGCCACGGGCCTGGGGGTGCAGACAGGGAGGGGCCCTGAGGGTTAGAGGCCCGGGCGTCCCAGCCCCGGGGTACAGGGAGCAGCAGGAGCTGCAGGGCAGGGGCAAGGGGCTCTAGGGCAGGTCTGTGGCCCCTGCACCCTGGGTTAGGCCACACCTGTGTCTGCTCCTCATTCACCCGAGTATCCTCTCAGACCATGCAAAAGGAAGCAAGGGGCACAGGAAGCCCCACAGCCTGGGAAGGGACCTCGGGGGGATCCGGTGACCAGGCCCGCTGCTCCCCAGACACACACGTGACACCTGCCACCAGCTGGGCTGAATCCGCAGAACTGTAGCCCGAATTCTAGAACACTGGGACTGGGGCCGAGGGCGCCTGCCCCACCTTCCCCCTGCCCCTGCTCCTCCATCTCTGGGACCACGGTTGCCGCCCCTTGCCTGGGCCCCGAGGACCCCCACTGCCAGGGGGCCCAGGGTGCTCGCACTGAGCATGTGCAAGATGAGGCCCGTCCCAGGCCCAGGGCTGGGGGGGGGAAGCTGTGTGAACATGAGATCCACGTGACAGCCAACCTCCCAGCTCCAGGGACGCAGAGCATGGAGACTACGGGAGGAAGCTGGTGACTGTATTTGTTCCTGGGGCTGCTGTGACGAATGACCACACATTTAGTGGCTTAAAGAACCACAGATGTACTCCCTTCCTTCCGGAGGCCGGAAGTTGAGGATGGGTGGGTGGGGTCGTGCGCGCTCTGGAAGCTCCAGGAACAAACTTCTCCCCCGCCGTTCCCGGGTCTGGAGGCCGCACGGTCTGCTCCTGACCCTGCCTCTGTCACCACCTGTGCCCTGGCCCCCTCCCCCGTGCCCCCCTCCCCTGAGACCCCAGGGAGCCCACCCACGTCATCGGGAGTGACCTCCCACCTCAGGCTCCTTAGTCACATCAGGCTCGGGGTGCCTGTGGTCGCATGTGGTAATACGTTCGCAGGCGTGGGCATGCTCATGTGCTCGTGGAGGGCAGGAAATGCCCAGCTGGTCATGTACATGACTTGGGTCACGGTAAGTGGCAGGGGCACCCTGGTCTCCCATGGCTGACATAGCTCCCGATCCCCTCTATAACCGCCCCCGGGCTACTCCAGGCCTCAGAGATGAGCCAGGAAGCATCCCTGACCTAGAAGTGACTGCAGGGTCCTGACACTTGTCGGTGGTCCCCTCCCCGAATCCCAACCCGAGGGCCTGCCGGAGGGACCTGGAGGGAGCCCACGTGCTGAGAAGCCTCCAGGCCCATCTCCTGAGAATGACCGGGTGAGAAAGGCGGACTCAGGCCCGCGGCCGGCCCCCTCAAGGACAGGTCGCCCTGCCCCTGGATTCTGGAGCCGGCCGTGGAGCTGGCCTCGGGGCCTGCAGGGAGCCCAGCTCTGGCCAGGCCTGGCAGCAGCAGGCCCCTCTGCTCTCAGCCCAGAGGTCAGCCCGCCATGACCGCGGTCACGGGCCCAGAGGTAGGGAGGTCGTCTGAATGCCGGACAGGGAAGGAGGAAAGGGTCATTGCACAGCCAGGCCTGGCTTCCTGGGCTCTGTCTCTGCAGACGCCCCGGGAACGTCTGGTGCTGAGGCCGTCCCTTGAGAAGAGCTGCCTCCTTGGTGCTGTGCCCGAGGCTGGCGCACACAGGGCCTGCCCTGTGTGTCCTGGGACAGGATCCAGGCCCCGGTCATGCCGGCTTGTCCTGCGTTTCACCCTCCCTCCCTCCCTCCGGCCCCTCAGAGCCTGCTCTGTCTCAGAGAAGTGAGAACAGACCCAGGGTGGGGCCGGCAGTGAGCAGACGGGGCTGGCACACGGGTCCCCTTCCAGATAGTTCTCCCGGCTGGACTGGCTGCTCCTGGCCTGCAAGACAGGACGACGGAGCTGTACTTTCCTGTACTGTTCATTTGGTGCAAGCCGGTTAAGGGGCATGAAACAGCGAGTCCCGGGTCAGCTCCGGGTCAGCCCCGGGTCCGCTCGCCGAGGCCGGCCCCTGAGAAATGCAGCAGAGGTGGTGCGGGCGTCGCTAACACTCTCTGAAAGCAGCCCCCAGGTGGAGCTGGTTCTACCGCTACCTGGTAATCCAGACAATAGCTAATTCACCATTAACTGACCAGTAACCAGTCATTTAACAAGTGCCCCTCCTTGCCAGGCTCTGGGACCTAAAGGACCACGTCGGTCTGTGCCTCCGAGTTCCTCTCCAGCAGGACAGGCCAGCGCCGGGATCCGGGCAAGGACAGGCTGGGAGAGGGAGGGCCCTCTGTCCTCCCTGACTGCATCCCCCGGGAGCATGGCCACTCCCCAGGACGAGGATGGCTCCTGGGCGTCCGCTGAGGGCGCGGACCTGGTGCATCCTTGGTCGTTGGGTCATGTGACCGTTCCACACACGGCTAGCCACTGAGCTCCTGCTGAGCACCTTCTGGCTAGCTGGTGGAACGCAGAGATGCCTGAGACGGGCGACCCGGTTCTCACAGGGTCACATACGAGTCACCCTGACACGGTGCAAGGGGTCCAATACCCGCTCCTCTCCATTTAAAGCTAGGTACCCTAGTCGCTGTTACAGGACGGTGACCGTCCGGGCCAGGCTGGGGATGGTGCTGGGGCTGGGCGAGCAGCCCGGCCCCGTCTGTCTCGGTGGGTGTGAACAAGCCCCTGAGAACACAACCGGGTATTGATTAACTGTGAGGCTCCTTTGGGTGTGTTGGAGTCCAGATAGAAAGTGAGAGGAAGCCGGGTCTCCGGGCCCTGGAGGAAGCTCCCAGAACTCGGCTCCCTCCCGTCTGGGGACAGGGCACAGAGGGGAGGGGCTGCCCGCGGGGGATGCCCTGGGGAGCACAGCCAGCCCCCGCGGCCACTGAGGCAGCCCAAGCGCCCTGGTCATGGTGGTGGCACCCCTGGGCCGGGAGGTGCTCCTCGGGCACGGGGCAGTCCTTGGGTCACGCCGCTTAGGCACCCCTGCCTTTAAAACACCCGGAGTCAGTCTGCTTTACAGACTGTCCTGAGCCCAAGCTGAGCTGAAGTAACAGCCAAGATGATTTGCCAGCACTGGGCCCCCAGCATGTCATAGCTCCAGTCGGATCCTCAGAAAGGGAAAGTGCCCTTTAGGGAGGTTTTCCCTTTTATAGAGAAGGAAGCAGAGACTGAAAGGGTTTTTTCCAAATGTAGAAAATGTGTACGGACCTCATTTGGGGCCTGGCAAGATGGGCCACCTGCACACAGGGCCTGGGAGAGACACACACCCGTTAGCTGTCTCGGGATCGTCTCTGCAAACAGTATGGGAAGCTGTGTCTGACCTGGGGGAGGCTGAGGACTCACGACTGCACAGTGGGGTCAGGCTGTGTCCCACTGGCCCTCGGAAGGCCTGGGTCAGTGCCCCGTCCAGCGCTGGGGCACAGTCGGGGCCCTGGGAGCCAGGGCGGGCCCCAAGGGGAGTGGGCGGCCCCATGCCTGGTCCTGGAGGAAGCTGGCCGTTCACTGGGAGCATGGGTGGCCCCCACGTGACAGACCAGCACTGATGCGTGGGCGAGTGAGGAGGTGACCCCGAGCATCACACTCTCTCCGTCTTCTCTTTCCTCCCCAGATGCACAACCAGGGCCGCAATCAGGTTCCCTGGGGCCTTGGAGGCCTCCCATCTGCTCCCGATGTGCTGTCCTTGCTGCTATCCTGCTGAGTGAAGGAGGAGCTGGGGGTCCTCCAGCTGGGAGGGGAGGGCTCCACGGCCCGGGATAGTGTCCTGGGCCCACTGCATAAAATGCAGCAGGCTGGTCCCTCAACTCGTAGAAATGTATTCTCTCCCAGTCCAGAGGTTGAGGGTCCTGGCTCAGCATGCGGGCAGGTTGGTTCCTTCCAAGGCCGCTCTCCATGGCATGTAGACGGCTGCCCTCTCCTGTGTCCTCACACGGGCGTCCCTCTGTGCGTGTCTGTGTCTTGATCCCCTCTTCTTCTGAGGACCCCCGTCAGCTTGGATCAGAACCCACTCTAGTGACCTCATCTTCCCTTAATTACATCTTTAAATGTCCTTTCTCCAAACAGGGTCACATTCTGGGGTGCTAGGGGTGAGGGCTTCAACATATGAGTTTCAGGAGACATAATTCGGCCTGTAACGGTGCCCTTCCCAGGCTGCTGACACCACTGCAGGGGGCGCGGGCCACCAAGAGGGATGGCGGCAAGAGAGGAGGCAGCCAGGGGGAGCTGTCGCGGGGTGGGGAGGCAGGTCCCCGTCCTTGGCTGGGGAGGCGTGGGAAAGCCAGGCAGTGGGTGGTCCAGGCAGGGGTGGAGGCTGGATCAGGCGGGGTGGGCAGCCGCCAAGTCACGCCCTACAGGTGGGGAGAGATGCAGGCATAGAGCTGGAGCTGGAGAAGGAGGGTGTCCATTCAGGGATGGGTGGCCCCAATGCAGGGGACAGAGGAGGGGCCCGGGAAACCGTCCCCTGGGGTGAAGCAGGAGATGTAGTTGGGGGAGGAGGGATGGGGTGGATGTTCGAGGAGCAGGTCACAGATGTGGCCGCGGAGTCCAACAGTGGAGGACCAGGCTGCTAGAATGAGCAATCACCCCCACCCCCATGATCTAGGTGGAAAATAATACTTTGAGCAGCAACATTCTGGGTAAAAGGGTGGCCTTTGCTACTGGAGCGCACAGAACCACTTGAAAATGCATCACTTGCTCTGTCCTCGAAAACACAGATAATTTCCGCGCGTGCAAGCCGGGTGATCATCGGAGCATTTCCAGCCGTGCAGAGAGCTGGCTGCTATGCTTGCAGCCCGTGTCACCTGCTGTGTCTGTCTGATTATAGCTTTCCAGCGGCTCATTCGAGCCTGTGTGTTTATTTTAAGAATTCTTTCAACCTGCCAAAAAAAAAAAAAAGTCTCATAACTGGCATTTCTGTTGGAGTGTGACCTGTGATAATTGCATCTGGAAGGTTCTGGCATCGACATATTCTGCTTTCATTCTCCTCCTGTCTCCTTTCCAGGAAACCAGAAGCTCTTCCGAGAGCATCATTTCTGTACCTGCTTCCAGCACCTCGGGGTCTCCAAGCCGCGTGATCTATGTGAGTTGGAGAGTGGGGAGGCCGGTGGTGGACGGTCCGGGCCTGGGTCATTGCTGGGGTGCCCTTGGGGGCTGGGGTGTCCTCAGGTGTCAGGGTGTGGGGCCGGCACTCTTGCCCCACCACAGGGCACAGGCCGGTGCAGACTTTTGGAGGTTAACTGAGAGACTTCGGTGAGGACTGTCGTGCCACCCGGGGACTACCTGGTTACACAGTGATGGTGCCCAAAGAGATGTGCTCACAACTGTGGTCCACAGGGCTGTCAAATCAGTATTGCGTCCCTGCCCCACAGCTAGGGCTTGTCTGAATAACTAATACTCGGGCTCATGTAGGACTGGGCAGGCGCTGCCAGAAGCGGTGCAGATCTGCACCTGTTAACCTGGGAAGTGTTTCCAACGTGTTCCTACAAGAAGCGTGTTAAAGATAATGTTACATGATCCCATTTTCATTAAAGAGTGTATGTGTGTGTGTGCACATGTGCGCGAAAAGGGGTATATGTGTGTACAAGTGTATGTGTGCATATAGGCATGTGTGCATATGGGTGTGTGTACAAGTGTATGTGTGTGCGCATATGGGTGTGTGCGTATGGGTGTGTGTGTACAGGTGTGTACAAGTGTGTTGCATACGGGTGTGTGTGCATATGGGTGCGTGTGTGGGTGTGTACAAGTGTGTGTGCATATGGGTGTGTGCACGGGTGCGTGTACAGGTGTGTACGTGTGTGTGCAGGTGTGTACGTGTGTGCGTGCATGTGTGTACAAGTGTGTGTGCGTGTGTGCGCGCGCATGGGTGTGTGTACAGGTGGGTACATGTGTGTGCATATGGGTGTGTGTACGGGTGTGTGTACAGGTGTGTACAAGTTGTGTGCGTATGGGTGTGTGTACATGTGTGTGCATATGGGTGTGGGGGTATACACGTGTGTACATGTGTATGTGTGTGTGCATATAGGTGTGTGTGCCCGGGTGTGTGCCCGGTGTGTGTGCAGGTGTGCACAAGTGTGTGCATATGGGTGTGTGTGCACGGGTGTGTGTACAGGTGTGTACAAGTGTGTGTGCATATAGGTGTGTGTGTACAGGTGTGTACATGTGTATATGGGTGTGTGTTCATATGAGTGTATATGTGCGTGTGCATATGGGTGTATGTACAAGTGTGTGTGTGTGGGTGTGTACATGTGCATAGGGGCATGTGTGTGTGCACATACAAGTATAAAGTGATCGGGAGCTCTTTAATAGCAATGACCTCTGGACTGCAGGTTTGGCAGTGGGAGGTGTTTTTGCTAATTTACCTGTGAGTGCCAAAGTTCATTGTCTGGGGAAGAGTCTGAGGCTCTAAGTGCAGGCTGGGGGAGGGCAGGCCCTGGACTGGGTGCCTGGGCCTGGCTGGGCCACTGCAAAGAACAGCAGGTGTCTTGGGGGCACATCACTTCTCCCATCCCTTCCCACCTGGCCAGGACCTCTGCTTTCTCTCACACAGTGGGGGTTGGATTTGCTCTTCCTGACACCTTTTCAGCCCTGAATCTCACTCATACTAGTTGGATGCAGAGTCATTCCTGACCCTAATTCTGATGGGTAACAATACCATGCACTCTAGTCCTTGGGGGAACGTGATGATCATGAGCCCCGAGGTGAATCGCAGCATGGCCCTTTGGGAATGTGCACTCAGAAGCTCAGAAAGGGGGTATGAAGTCATCAGACCAGCTGTGTGCCCTTGGGTGAGGAGTGAACCTCTCTGAGCCTCTGAGAGCTTACCTGTACCAGAGGAGACCCACAGTACCTGCTGTCCAGGGCCCGCGGAGGGACAGCGTGGGAGCCCTGAGTGCAGCCCTGGGCCAGAGGGAGGACTTTGCAAATGCTCACTGCGATGATGATCGGTATGACATCTGCGCTCGTAGCTCGGCCACCGTAGCAAGTAAATCCCTCAGGGCGGGTGGCTCCGACCACAGAAATGCGTTCTCTCCGCGTCCGGGAGTCTGGGAGCCTGAGATCCGGGTGTGGGCAGGGCTGGCTCTCCTGAGGCCTCCCTCCTTGGCTTGAAGTCTTCTCCTGGGTCCTCATGGGCTCGTCCCTCTGTGCATGTCTGCGTCCTAGTCTCTTCTTCTAAGGTCATGAGTCTGATGGGATCGGGGTCCACCCTCGTGACCTCATTTCACTTACTCACCTCTGGAAAGAGACCCCATCTCCAAACACAGTCCCACCTGAGGCCCCCGGGGTGAGGGCTTCAAAATACGGACTTGGCAAGACGTAATGCAGCCTACAGTGCCGTCAGTGTCGTGAAAGATCTTAACTATGATTCCTGTTACTTCAATGAGACCAAGTCAGCGGAGCACTTAGTGGGGGGCCCGGCTTCCGTGGCCGCTGTGGCCACACGGCACATGGTGACCACTCACTAGGCGTGAGCTCCTCTTTTAAATGATCTGGCGTTTGACAAGGACCGAGGTACTGTAGTGACCGTGTGTTGAGCGGTGACGCTGGCCACTGCGGTCACGGCTTCTTGAAAGGCCCCATGATGGTGTGCAGTGGAACATTCGATGTGCCCCGCACCCCTCTCCCTCTTCCCCCTGCCTCCCCGGGTCGCTGCAGCCACGTCTCAGATGCCGCTCAGAGACCTGCAGAAAGTCGTCTGCATCAGAGCGCGAAGCCTCGGAGCCCCTGCCCAAGAGCACACACGTCCTGTAGCAACACGTGGGCTCCAAGCACCCTCCTGGGTGCCAGGCAGGCCAGGGGCCAGAGCCCCCCGGCTGTCCGCCCCCCCCCAAATCAGGGTGGTGTGAGCACCCAGTCGGTGCACATCCACGGAACTCCTTCACCGAGGGGGCGTGAGTCCTCTCTCAGGGCTCTGCCCTGCTTTTTCTCTCGTCTCTCCGCCTACTGCGTGCCTGACACCGTGCTCGGTGCTGGGCCTCGAGAGGGGGCCCCTGATCCCTGCTGCAGCTTGGAAGGATCCCAGCTGCCGGGCAGCCCAGCAGCGCAGGAGAAGATGAATACCACGCGCTATCCGGCCACCCAGAGTAGCCACCACTCAGATGGGGCAGCACGCCCCTAGGTCTCTTTGCGCTGTATTTTTTTTTAACCCAAATGAGGTCATGCTGAATATTGTGTTTGTAACCTTTCTTCAGCATGGCAGTAAATCAGTAACTAGGCAAAGCAGAAAATCAGCATTATTACATTACAGTGTATTATTAGTGAGAGCTTATTGTAACTCTACTGTCGTCGATGGCCACATGTTATTATCGTTTATCATGCTGGACGGAGTATGGAGAGAAAAAAGCAAGGAGAAATCACGGGAACATATACACGTCCCAGTGGCCTTCCGCCAATTAGAGTGTAGCCCGTTGTCACGGCAACCGCCCCAGGCCAGCAGTGGGAGGGAAGGGATCTGTGCGCCTCCTGCGCAGGGCAGATGCTGAGGAGCTGGGAGCAGAGCCACTTGTCCAGGGCAGGCGTGAGCGGTGTTGGTGCCCTCAGGCCACCTCTCTGATCCGTGCCGTTTGGGGATCCGCAGGGGCCAACCCAGGGCTCGCTGATCCGTGCGCAGTGGGCTGACACCCGCAGATGGGCGATGCTCTGATCATAGCAGGGTCTGAGGCAGGGAAGGGGGTCCACCTGTGCAGAGACTTGTGAATGCAGGCCCCACCCAGCCCCTCGTTCCAGTGTCAGCTTTAATTTGAGGCTCATGAAATCCAGAAGGTGGGCAAGATGTAGGTGGTAGTCTCGTCTTGTAAAATGGTCCAGAGAATCCACCTGATTTTGGCAAATGCCCCATGGATTTTACTTCAGTTTGGCAAGCATGTCCCAAGGACATGCCAGGCATGGAGTTAGGGAGAGGGACTCTGTAATGAATCAGATCGAGTCATGGACCCCCAGAAACCACCAGCCCCAGAGAAGGGGAGACTGGTACACCAACCAACATCAGCACTTTCACTTAAAGGAGACAAGCATCCAACCCAAATGGTGGAGGGGAGCGGGGACGGTCTCTCAGAGAGGGAGACCTGGACTGAGTCTGGAAGAACCAGCGGGTGAGAGGGCAAAGAGGCCTGGGAGAGAGAGCAGCAGGTGCTGAGCCGTCAGGCTCCAGACGGCCGGGGAGCCGCAATGAGCTCACCGTGGTAGACAGTATGGGCAGAGGGGTGGGCCACTAGCATAAGCAGGTGCACAAGAGGCCCTAGGAACTGCTCAGAAATTCTGATCAGGCCCCAACCTGACGACAAACGACAGACTTAGGATTTGAACTCAGGTCTTCTGAACCCTGCCCAGGGCTCCACAGGGAAGAGTCAGAGGTCTGAGACATCAGACGGACGTTCCCTCTCTCACCCTATATCACAAATGGCAGCATTCACCCCAAGAGCACCCACCAGCTCATGAGAGCCTTGGAGTCGGGTGGTCAGGGAAGGCTTCCTAGGGGAGGTGGGCTGGGGCTACTGAACCCAAGGCTGAGCCTGGCATGCTGGGGGCACAGGGAGGAGATACCTCAGGGGGAGTGGGCCGGAAATGTCAACCCTGCATTTGGGGACTGCAGTGAGGGCTTGCGTCGCCCACCCGGAGACCCTGCCGGAGGATTTGAGCTGGAGGACAGTGTGCTGGAGCTGGAGCTCCAGAGGAGGGCGATGGTGGGGAGCCCGGCTCTGGAGTCCGACAACCCGGGCCTCTTCCCACCCCATACCTCCCTGGCTGTGTGACTCTGGGTGAGCTACCTAACCTCTCTGGGCTCTGCTTTCTGCATCTATGAAGGGAAGGAACTGTGGGTGCTCCCCGTCACAGGCTTGTCGTGAGTATTTGGTGAGTGGATAATAAAAGGCTTAGGTCAAGGCCATCCCAGGGAAGAGCTCACAGTGCTAGCAGCCTCTGTCGGCGAGGTCTGTTCGGAGCAAGTGCAGCAGGAACGCCCCCGGAGGCTCTTGCCAGGCCTAGATGTGAGCACCGAGGGCCTGGACCAGAGCCGCCTGGGCTGGAAAGGGACAGCTAGTCCCACCACAGAGAGGAGTGTGGGCCCACGCCGGCCCTGGCCCGGTCACTGGGGGACGCTGGGGTTGAGCAGAAGCTTCCCTTGGGGTTCAGGTAGAGCCAAGCTGGTGGGGGCAGCCTGACATCCGGTAAGGCCAGGCTGAGATTAATGCTGAGAGCGGGGGCATGGTGGGGAAGAGGTGACCACATGTGTCCGCTCCGGGACGGAGGGGAACGGTGGCAGCCACAGCAGGAACACGGGTACTGACACAGATGATGGTTCCTGCTGTGATAGCTGAGGGTTGTGTGGCTGTGGTCCTGCTGTGCTCAGGGACCTGTTTCAGCCTGCCACATGCCCTCTGCATCCCCCTGGAGCAGGGAGGAGCGGCAGGGTGGGGGCAGTAGGCCGGAGCGGTGGGGCGACGCAGGGAAGGCGATGCAGGAGAGCGGGTGGTCAGGCGGCCCTCACCTGAGCACATACAATGGCTCCGTGTGCATCACCCGTGAGCACCTGCTGTGGGCCAGGTGCGGTCGAGCCCGTCTGCAGTCCTATCCCAGCCAGCCAGGCCAGTGCCGGGCCCTTTGCTGCTATAGCTCAAATGTGTGTGCGCAACCGTGTGTGAGTGCGAGTACGTGTGTGAGTGTGTGGTGGGTTGGGTGAGTGTGATTATGTGTGCAAGCGTGTGCTATTACATGGCAGTGTGTGCATGTGCATGTGTTCCATGTGTGGGTGTGAGTTCGGGGGCATGAGGGGTGTGAATGTGGATTGGTGTGGGAGTGTGTGTGAGCATATGTGCTAGTGTGCAGTGGTGGGTGGGAGAGTGAGTGTGTGGTGTGCCTGCAAGTGTGGGTGTGTGAGGGGGTGTGGACGTATACCAGTTGTGCAAGTGTGCGTGCTAGCATTTGGCAGTGGGAGTGAGTGGGTAGAGGTGTGTAAGTGCATATACTAGCTCTGTTGTAGGCATGTTCTCTATGTGCACGTGCATGTGTGTGTGTGTAGGTGTACACACAGTGCTTCATGTGCGCATACAGACATGCGCCCACTAGGTGTGTATTTAAATGCACGTGCACATGTACATGTCTTATGCGTGCACATGCATGAGCACGTGTGTTTGCATGCAGACACGGGCATATGTGCGTGTGACTTTAAAGTGCCTACACACGTGCCTGTCTGCATATGCACATGTTTTAGGTACGCATGCATGTGTGTGCACGTGTGTTTGTTGCACGTGTGCGTTTGTATATGGGTGTTTTCATTTGCATGTACTCACACATGGGTGTGTGTCCATGCGCACATGCATGTTATGTGTGTTTGTGGGTGGGTATTATGCATATGCATCCATGTATTTGCATGTTGATATAAATGTGTGTGCATTTGCCCCTATGCATACATATGTGGTTTACATGCTTCTATGGGTTTGTGTGTGTGCATATATAGATGTGTGTAGGTATGTTTAGGCCATCAGCTGAGTCTCGGGGTCTGCTGGGCTCTGTGCCAGACAGGTGACAGGCTCTACCTCTTTGACCCTGGGGCTGTCCTATGCAGTCATCTGTCCCACTTGGCCATCTGAGAGAAGTAGAGGCGCAGAGAATACACTTCCTTAGGACTCTGTGGTCTTCCGTGGTGGGGCCGAGGGACCCAGGCCCACGTGACCACGAGGACTCCCTGGCCATGTGCCTTTGTCCCTTCACCCCATTTCACGGAGCCTGGGTCCTGGGCTGGGCCCCACTGTCCCCACGGCCGCCAGAGCACCTGCTGCCCTCTGGGCTGTGGGGTACAGTGCCCTCTGTTCTCTCTCTCTCAGGCGAAGCTGGGCGATGAGATTCTCGACTACAGGGATTTGGCTGCTCTTCCTAAAAGCAAGGCCATCTACAACATCGACCGCCCCGACATGATCTCCTACTCGCCGTACATCAGCCACTCCGCGGCGGGCAGGCAGAGCAGCCATGAGGTACGGCCCCCGCGGCGGGTGGTGTGCCCACGGCAAGGGCCGCATCCGCTTCCGCGCCCTCTGACCCCCGGCCTCCCGTGATCCCCTCCGATGGCCTGCGCGCATCTCCTTTCAAGAGGCCCCAGGGGCTCTGCCCCCACCCTCGCGGAGGGTCTCCTTTGGTGGGGGAGGAATTCGGAAACACGCTGGTGTGGAGGCAAGCTGCCGTCCTCAGCAGCTGGCCTGCCCCCCGTCTCATGAATCCCCTGCGCTGGTTTGACCACCTGTTTGGACCACACACGATGGATTCCCTGGTGTCCCTCGGGCGTGTCCTTCCCCGGTGACTTGGTTCTCACGGCTCCTCTCCATCTCACGTGGAGTCCGCTGTTGATTTTCCCTGCTCTTCGGTGGTCTTGAGACTCGAGTGTGGCCGTGGGTGCCCAGGATAGGTAGGAAGAGCGATTTGCCAGCTGGTGGCCTGAGCGTGTGTACCGTCCACGTGTGGGTGGCCGGGCACCAGTGCGCCCCCGGGGCAGGAGAACCCAGGACCTTCACACATCTCCCTGAGCCTTCCTGTCCGCTTCTCTGGGAGTGGGGCTGAGGCTCGGGGGCGCCACGCGCCGCGGGCCAGTGGCCACAGAGGCTGGGCCCCGCTGCAGAACACGAGGCAGGGCGGGAGGACGACAAGGACGCCCGTTTGCTTGCTCAGTGGCCAGCAGGCGCCCCTCCTGGCTGACTTGTGCCGCAGGGCACACCTGGGACCCTGACGGTGTGGGTGACGTGCCCCATTCAGAGGGGGGACGGGGAGGGGTCCCGACCTGCCCCCACCTACCATGTACCCGAGCTGTGCACGGGGCTTTATCACCCAGCATCTGGTCTGAGCTCTGGTGGACAGCACTGAAGAGGGTTGGAGAGGTCCACTGACTTGGTCAGGCTCCCCCAAACAGTGAGCAGCAGAGCCGAGACAAATCCAGGCCTTTCTGCCCCAAAGACCACCTGCTGGCTATTTCCTGAGCTGCTCTTCATGCTTCCTCTAAGACACGGGAACCAGATCTGGAGGCCTGGGGTCAAGTTCCCCACCCCCCCCCTTGGCAGCCCTGGGCCACCCCACCCTCCCTGGTTGGAGCCTGAGATTTCCTGTGCAGACTGGCTCATGAGGGCCTCAGCCGTGTGTAGGTTCGCTGAGAATGCCACAGAGCCCTGGGCTGGGGAGGGCCACGCGGGCACGTGGGTGTGGGGCGTCGTCCCCCTCAGTCCTGCTCCCACGGGGCTGGGAGTGTCGGCAAACACACGAGCAGAGCACAGCAACGTGGGGCAAGTGCAGAGTCTAAGCCACACGGTCTCACACCGCACCCCTCCAGTGGCGCGCTGTGAACCACGGGTGCTTCCCTCCGTCCCCTGGCAGGTCACACTGCTGTGGCCGAGCCGTGTCACCACCGTCTGGGTCGCCGCCCACCCCTCTGGCCTGCTCACTCTGCACGGACACTGGGCTTTCCTGGGTATCCATGTCCCATGGCCCTGCGCCACGGGAGTGAGTGTCCAGGATGCAGATGAGGGCGCAAGGCTCGGGCGACAGACATGCCGGCCCGGGGCTGTGCAGCTCACCGCGGCAGAGGTGGCACTTGGGCCGGGGTAGCCAGCCCCGGTCACTGTGGCCTCCACACCGGCTTTCGTCATCCCCCGGGGGTGTCAGAGTCCCCTTGCTCCCCCATCTCGGAGCCCCAGGGCTCTCCCCTATCCAGGCCCTGCCGCAGCCTGGCTGGGAGCCTGCGTGGTGGTGGTCTCCGTGGGGACCCTTCTGTGGGCAAATGATGGGGTGGGGACAGGGAAGCCCCAGAAGGAGGGTCGGGGCACTGAGTTGAGCAGACGCTGGCCTCAGGGCTGGGCGGCTCTGCCCGCTTCTCTGGAACGGCAGCCTTCCGGCAACTGGCCACCAGAGTGGGAGTCCAGCGGGGAAAAGAACGCGCTGGATGCTCGGGGTCCTGCCTTCACCTCTCTGAGCCTTAGTCTCCCGTTCCATGAAATGGGAGGATTGGGGGACACTCTCCCTTTCCATTCTGCGGAGAGGGGGGATCCCCAAACCCCGAGGCCCTGAACTGCCCTCCTTTCTCTGGGCCCCTCGTCTCTCCACTCTGGGGCAAACCAAGGCTGCCGGGCTCAGAGGATGTTGTCATCCCCCACCCCAAACTGATGGTCTTCCTTTTGGAAAATATGTCCTCGCGAGGGAGCAGCGGGTGTCAGGGTGGGCCGTTGTGGAGGCGCACTCCAGGGTTGGCCCCAAGAGTTGTCCTGGGGGCCCCTTTCTTGGGGTGCCATTGACCGTATTTCTCCAAAAAGAAGGTTCTGGAATCCTGCGTCATGTCTCGTGGTGGGGTTCCTTTCCCGTGTGGAGGAGGATCTGGGCATGAGGACGCGTCTGTGCCCTTTGCTGTTTCTGCCCCCCCACCCCCAGCGACCTAACAGGCCACTCTGTGTGTTGTATCCACAGTCACCGCAGGTACTCTCACCAACGCCGACGGAGGTAACCCCCTGCCCCCCAGCCAACGCCCCCTCCTGCTCATGGTGCTGCCACCTGGGTTATAAACATAACCGCCCACGGCACCCCCAGAAGGGCCTCTGCGGCTCTTGACCATCTGGGTCATGGGGCCATGGTCCTCGGTGGCCTGAAATGCCATCCTTGGTGTTGGTTATTTTTATAATCACGTCTCATCTGCATGCTTCTGTGGTGTACCCGTCGGCCCTGCAGTGGCAGACACGTGGGCCATGGCTCTCTCGAGGTCTGGCTCGTGGCTTCCTGGAGAGAAAGCACCCAGGAGCCCGGGTTAGCCTGGGCCCACCTCACGCCGCTCTGAGTGGGACTTATGGAGCACCCAGATCCTCTCAGACGGATATTCCGAGAGCATTTCTCTATCAAATAACATTTATAGTCCGCAGCTCTGTCTTCCTATTTCCGAGAGCCACTCAGTGGTATGGACAGGTGCCCACCAGACTCCCATCTGCATGGGCATCGAACCCTCGGATTCAGGAATGCGCCCACCAGACCGGGCGAGTGGCCATCAGTGCCGAGCTTCGAAAACCACATGTGGCCGGCCAGGCCCTCGGACAGGCTAAGCGAGGAGAAGGAGTGCCCGTGGGGTAGAAACTGGCCAGTGGGGCTGTGCGGAGGATGCCCAGAGATGCCGCCACCCCGGGGAGAGAGCACCCATCGCCGTGGGTGGGATGGGCCAGGTGGGCTCAGAACGAAGCCAGGTGACAGCTGGTGGGTGTGATCCCAGCACGGGAACCAGCCTGAGCCAGCATGGAGGTGGGGGCACGGGCAGGTGTTAGGGACAGTGGTTCAGTGGGTTCTGCCGAAGGACAAGCCTTCGGAGGCAGAAGGTCGGCTCAGAAAGCATGAGAGCCACGAGGTCCAAACCCAGACTCTCCCCTCTCCTGTGCTTACCCCTGTGCTGGCCTCAGGGGCAAAGCAGGAGCATACCCCCACAGCGGGCTGCTGGACTGGGCCGTCCCAGGACTCTGGCCAGCGTGCCCCGCCACGGCGGGCCCAACAACCTGCCCTTCCCCTGCGCCATGGTGTCATGCCATCTCACGCCACCTGTCGCCTGCTCTGACTGCTCCCAACCGTTGCTCATCCTGCTTGAATGGAGTCTCGTGGGCCAGTGCTTGTGGGTCTGACTCAACTGGGCCACCCCACACGTGGGATCCCCCCTTGGGTGGTAGGCGGGGGGAGAATGCAGAATCTCATGGTTCTCGAAGATCTCAAAATGTCGT